>NC_045030.1:93155002-93156612 GCF_008632895.1 Mastomys coucha
CAGAAATCCACCTGCCTCTGCCTCCCAAGTGCTGGGATTAAAGGCATGCGCCACCACCGCCCGGCGTCTCCTACTACTTCTATATACCATCTCTGAATGCCAGACAATAATTAATCCATTGTTCATTGAGTTCTTGTACCCATACTTTTGCAAAAATGATTCATTCATGGGATAATTTCTCTCTCACCTTTGGAAGTAATCAAGGTGTACTAAACAGCATTATATATATATATATATATATATATATATATATATATATATGCATCCTCTCATTCTTCTCATATGTGTCTATATAGCCTTGGCCCTCATTATAGCTATAGATTGCCTAAGATTGTAACCTCCACAAGAAACATCATTTGTCTGGTTCAGTGATTTATTGTAGCACATTTTAAATGGCAAATATAATAAATAATGCATTCCTGGATTTTCACAATATTTCCTTACATTTTATATTGTGATATTTCCCATTATGTACACACAATTGTATCCCCTCAAAAGATGACAAAAATTCAAAACACTGATATAACTCTCAGGAAATTATAACAAATCAAAAGAATAAGGATTTGGAATATGGAAATATTATAGACTCTCCCACTCAAAAATTAAACTTTTGGGGGATCCCAGGCAAATAACAGGTAAGCAAACAGTGAATTAAAATACATGGGATGGGGTTGGGGATTTAGCAAGCACAAGGCCCTGGGTTCGGTCCTCAGCTCTGGAAAAAAAATACATGGGAAATTTCTAGTTGTTCATACATCAAAGAAAAGTCTGCTGGGTAGTATTGCTTGATGACTAGGAGAGTTAGTCCTACTTTTCCCTTCTTTGACCTCCCTCTGTATCTTCATCATTGCACCTCTTACAAGTTATCGGTGTTTGTCCATTTATTTCTTGACTGTTGAAATAATTTTACCACATTGAACAAGATACATAAGTCCTCCTCTCTAAGGATCCCACTGATCCCAAATCAAGATGTTCTCATTAGGGGTCACACCCCTCTCTGTTTCTTTTTCTCAGAAAGGATGTCCATTCCAATGTGCTTTCATTGCTCTTTTAATAATTCCTCATGTGTCAGGATTTTGGACATTCAAGTTGTCCTAAGAAAGCTCAATGTAATAGAAAATAAGAAAAACTAGGGCTTAGGTGAGGAAGCAACTTCAAGAAGTCATCACAGAAAATGAAAAGCCTAGCTCCAAGTGACAAAATCTCAGGGGCTTTGCTAACAAAACATAGGGGCTTATATTCCCATTATTAAGTGTATAAGCTTATATCCATACAGATATAAAGGAACATGTTTCTATTATATGCCACATATTCATAAAAATAAGATCATTTTTCTATTCTTTTTTAATATTTTGATGCTAATTTTTATAAAAGCTTATGTACTAATAATCACATAATTATTACATGTATTCTTACTAATAATCACATGCACCAGGGAACAAGGGCCAGAATAACAAAGAGTATAGTATAAAATGCCACACTGCTGCATGAACTAATGATCATTTGTTTCTTTTTTTTTGAAATTTGTATTAGATACTTTCATTTTTATTAGATATTTTCTTTATTTATATGTCATACGATATCTCCTTTCCCAGATTTCCTTCCAAAAA
>NC_045030.1:93158684-93161624 GCF_008632895.1 Mastomys coucha
CTTCTATGAGGGTGTTCCCCCACCCACCCACCCACTCCCATTTCCCCAGCCTGGCATACTTGTATCAAATTTACTAAGCTCCCCTCTCCCAATGCTTCCAAAACTGTTTTCATTAGGTGAGAACATTCCCTTCAACCTTTCATAGGGAGTGGACATAAAAACTGTCTTTTTAAAAGGAAGATTTCTGGTTCAGTCCTATAGTATCATTACACTGATTCTAGGTTGACTTAATGTCATTTAAAAACAATATATGTGCTTGTTTCTTTATTTTTGATGCCAATAGAAGAGGTTTTTCTAAGAAAATAATTCATTTTTATATTTTTTATGTAGACTAGACTGACAGTATAACAAAAACATTATCAAGAACATTTTTTTTTGAGAAACTCCAAATGTATTTTCCCTGTATACATTAGAGTCTGTTCATTCGTGGTGCCCTACTTTCTGACTTGCTTCAGTTAAATTTTGTTTTAAATTTCTATGCCCCACCTATCAAAGCGTTAAATTTAGAAACTAATGATTGCAGCTAGATTTGATGTGATGTGGCAACAATGCTGCCCATTAGAAAAGAATGTGGAAGCCATCAAGAACATGTTATATTTCATGTCACAGTCAACATAGGTTAGAGAAAACCAGTAGCTGAGCAATGCCATGTGAATGTTATTAGAAATGTCAGCAATTATTTCACTAAAATATATGTTGTATTCCATTCACAGTACCTTCTCAAAACTCCAGTGAACTCTTGGAAATGTAACCCAGACAAAAACATAATAGATAATTCAGTAGTGTATTTCAAAATGAGGTATTTGTGTTAATTTTGTGTTAAATTCATCTAGATAAATACATATAAAATAAATTCATATAAATCTCAGACATTTTAGGGAAAATTCAAGCCATAATTTATTGCAGCCAAAGATACTAGTGCTACTGTATTATGCTTTCGGCCCAAAGCTGAAGAATCATTATGATCATTAGAACTCAGCTATTTTTATGACAAGTACACTTGCAGCTACTTGCTTCATATAAAATAGTAGTTCCTACAAGGACAGCCACTTACATTGTGGTATCACGTCCCCACCTTTCAAAATATTTACCACCCATGAGACCTCCTAAGTTTCTTTTCTAAGTTCAGTTGATGCTTCACTGTTTTAAAAAATGATTTCTAAAAGGAGCAAATATTAGAGGCTGATATAGGGCTATCTGATATTGCCTTCAAGAGTTCTATGAATATAGGATAAGAACTATAGTAAACAGCTATGAAAGCAGGGATAAAAATTACTGCAAAGCTTTCTAATTCTCATACCTCTGAGGTAAAGGTGAGTGCTTTTGAGTCAAAAATTGGTCTTTTAGGATTGTCAACTAAGAAAAATATCTTATTAACTAATAAGCTATATAATAGTAGTTATGTGGGGCTTTTCTGTTATACTGTTCTTCGTACAAAAATTGTGTTGTACTGAGGTTAGGTGAGGTGTTCTATCATATAACATAAAGTATCAAAAAGATGCACAAATTACAATACAAAGTCAGTAGCTCTCCCATTACCTTTCACAGGCTAGACAAGCAAGCATTTCCAATCATTCTGGCTAGAATTTTTTAATTTTTCATTAACTACATAACATGTTTATTTTACTATTTCTAGATTTGTTACCATCATGGACATTATTTATTGATGAAAGCAAACCATTTAGATCACATGCTCCCAAGTTCCTTCAAGAAGGATTCCCTCACAAATACAAGATAGCATTGATTATATAGTAATCAGAAATTGCATTATTTTGGCTTATATATTATATTCACATTTGGATGAAACACTGACTTGTGGTTACTCTTTGCCTTTTTTTGAAAAACATTTTCTTCTCCTTGGAGTTCATAATAATGTTTTTGGTTTTTATTTTTTTAACTTTCTATATACTATTTATTCATTTATCCCTAAATCATCCCTTAATTATGTACATTCTTGACAATGTATTTTGTCACTTCAATATTTATCATTTTCTTTTCCATGGAGACATCTCTGAAGTTTCTGACCTGCCCCAATCAAGACTGGCAGCTCTCCAGGCATGCTGCATAGCTATAACAGTAGAAACTTCCCTCAATTCTTTCACAGTGACTCCTCACAAATCAAATACCCCACTTTCTATGTTAATTTTAATATATTTTAAAGCCCTGTTCATCAATTTTCTAAGAAAGACTGTGTGAGAAGCTAATACTATGATTTCCAGGCAATGTGAACACATGTGTATAAAATACATACATTTAATTAATGGGCTGATGTGTTAAAGAATTTGAGACTACTGTTTACTTTCTTCCTTAAACTTGAAAGCATGGATTCTAGTTACCAGTATTGCAGTTGAAAATAATCTAAGGGGAATTATTATTACTGATCCTTTATAATTTTATTTTTTGCACTATTAAAATATCTACCTCTACTATTCCAAAAATGCTGTAATGCTGTTCTTTGTTGTAAATTTCATTTTAACAATTTGACCTAGCTAAGAAATTTCCTGGGGACTATTTCTTGAGTTGCTTATATGACATAATACCATCTGTCCTATTTTCCATTTTCTCTTTCTGAAACTTTTGTTGTTTGGATTTTAAATCTTCCATATTTGACCTGAAATTTTCATAACTCCTTATATCTCCTTACTTTCTACACTTAATCTTTCTGCACTATTTTCCCAAAGATTTCTCCAATTTCATCTTATAACCCTCTTCTTTGTGTTTCTTAATATATCTAAGGAAATCTTTAATTATTATAATATCAAAGAGTCAATAGAATACATGGAAAAATTTGTCCTTGAAGGGTTGGCTTCCTATTAAACAAATAAGACAAAAGATAAGTAAAAATATGTATGCTTTAAAACAAACAATAAAAATAATAAGCACATTTTATAATATTCAGTTGTTTTTCTTTTCTTTTTTTTTTTTTTTTTTTTTTTTTTT
>NC_045030.1:93161705-93189350 GCF_008632895.1 Mastomys coucha
TGCTAATATTCAGTTTTGACATATTAAGAAATTATAATACAGAATATAGTTAAAGAGGATGTTAAATGCAAAGATATAACTAAGTTCAAATTTCTGTATAATTCAGACTTTTCACTACAGTTACAAAATATCTTATAAGAGGGCAGACTGACTCACAGTTTCAAGGGCTTCAGTCCTTGGTTACGTAGCTCGAGATGTTATGGCATAACATATTGTCAGTGTGAGTGTGTGATAGAAGAGATAGTTCACCTCTACAGGACAGGTAGCATAGAAGGGGATAGAAAGAGCCCAGTGATAACATATCCACAAAGACTTGCCATTAATGACCCACTTCCTCCATCTACATTTCACATTCCCAGGTGTCAGAGACATCATGATCTCAGCCACTCTTATAAAGACATTTAATTGGGGCTGGCTTACAGTTTCAGAAGTTTAGTTCATTATCATCATGGTAAGAAGCATGGCAACACACAAGCAGACATATAGCTGAAGAGGTAGCTGAGAATTCTACATCTGGATCCACAGGCAGCAAGAAGATGGCTTGAGCATCTGAGACTTCAAAGTCCTCCCTTCTCCCAGTTATACACTTCGTCTAACACAGCACACCTACTCCAACAAGGCCACATCTTCTTCTATGGCCTATGGGGGCCATTTTCATTCAAACCACCACACTAGTTTTTTCATAGACCCCAAAACAACACCACAAGCTGGAGGTCAAGCTGTTAATGCATGAAAATTTTAAGGGGACACTTCATATTCAAATTATACTGGTTGAGAATAGTTTAAAAAATTGGTAGTGGTGTGAATGGTACCCAGGGGCTTGCACACAATTCTACATATAACTTCAGGGTATTTGACACCTATTTAAAGAGATCCACAGGCATCATTCATACATGTGGTGCATAGATGTACATGCAGTAAAACCAGCCATATGCATAAAAAATAAATAAATAAATAAATAAATAAATATTTAAAAGTAAACTATCTGCACATAAAAGACAAAATAAGTAAAAGTCAACAATTAAATATGAACTCTCTGGAGCAAAGTCTCCTAATTTCAAAATCTGCCTTGGAGAAAATATTTCACCTTGTTGTATCCCATTCCTTTATTTATAAAATAAGAAAAATAATAAACATATGCCTGATATATTGTGATTATAATACAAATTAGTACATATAGTATATTAGTACATTAGTTTACCTGACATCTTGCAAGTGCCACATAAAATGCTCTGTGTATATGTTCTCAATAACAGTAAGGGAGAAAATGGAAAAAAATATGACACATTTCCAGTAAACTTCTACAAATGCCATTTTGTTTTACATTTAAAAATATATACTGAAATAGGGGGCTGGAGACATTGATCAGTGGTTATATATATCTCTTGCAGAGGTCAAAAGTTTAGTTCCTAGACTGATATCAGGTGGTTCACAACCACCTATAAACTCCAGCTCCAGAAAATCTAATGTCCTCTTCTGGACAACAAAGACACATATAAACACATATAAACACACACACACAGAGGAGGGCAGGAAAGACAGAGAGAGACATAGACAGAGAGAGGAGTAAAGGGAGAGGGAGAGGGAGGAAGGAGAGAGAGGCATGCACATACACACACACATAAAATTTAAAAGGCTAAATCTTTCTAAAAACCTACTGAAAATATCAATATATTAGACATTTCTTTACTCAGTCATACTTATTTGCTTTTGTTTGTTTCAACTCTTCCCAGTTGTAGTCTCATTTTCAGTTTTATTCTAATGTTATCAATAATTTATAACTGTTACTTTGGCTTCTCTATTAGTTTCCTATTTCCTTTGCTGTAAGTACCACATTAGTGAGGATCCCACTTCATTATTTGATCTTTCTTTTCCCAACTTCTCCTGGGTCTATAGTGAAGTTTCATCAGTAATTTTTTAGCCCCTATTGTTTTCCTTTTGCTCCATTAACTCTGTATTATAGTCCCTTATTTAGTTTGCATGCTAGCCATGAAGGAACATGTTTTCTTTTGTTATTAGCAGAAGCCAGTCATTAGTATTCAATATGCACATTTTGAAGGAAATTATATATTTTACACCATCATTATTCTAATAATAAATCAACCACATCTTAATCCACTTCTGATTTATAAGGTGATTTCACAGATATGAAATATTTGATATAACTATCCATTCCAGACTGAGAAAAGATCAAAAAGATTAAATATCACCTGATTGATATAGTCTAAATGAACCACCAATCACCCTGCTTTCCAGATATCTACATCTTCTTATACCTAATGTCTATGCTCAAAATCTTGTTGCCAAAGTTCTGTTTACATATTAATCTGGCCACTGATGCCAAGGCAGAAACAGGCATCAAAAATCAGTCACAGGTTTCACAGCTCATGTATGTTTTTTATTTCTTGTTTGTTTGTTTGTTTGTTTTATGAGACAGGGTTTCTCTGTGTAG
The DNA here is from genome assembly GCF_008632895.1 of Mastomys coucha. Lineage (NCBI taxonomy): Eukaryota > Metazoa > Chordata > Mammalia > Rodentia > Muridae > Mastomys > Mastomys coucha. The sequence continues at coordinate 93,164,158 of NC_045030.1, forward strand.
CCCTGGCTGTCCTGGAACTCACTCTGTAAACCAGGATGGCCTTGAACTCAGAAATCTGCCTGCCTCTGCCTCCCAAGTGCTGGGATTAAAGGCGTGTGCCACCACTGCCTGGCTGTTTTTGATTTCTTGAAGATTAGTATCTCAGCTGGAGGAAACCATTGCCTACTGCATTCATTTTCTAACTATAAACATTTATATGGATGCATATGTGTGAATTAACTTGTTTGTATATTTTCAAATGTTTAGAAGGAATCATCCCACATACCGTGTTCATCCTTAAAATGTTGTTGTTGTATATCTACTATAGGACTAAAGTCTGTTCTAAGACTAACTAGTCTCAAAATCCCTCCATCGATATAGTATGCTCACTAATTTATTGGTGAATGCTCTTATATATTTTGGTGGGATTTTTCCTATGTGTCTGTTTGGGCTTGCTTCAGCACCTTTTAAATTGGATGCCACTGAAAATAACTTTCATCAGAAACTTTGAGACCTCTTTTTCACAGGTCAGAAGTTGAATCTTACTTAGATCAGAGTGACTTGCTAGAATGGCAGGTCAGAGACAGGTCTGTTTCTGAACTCAGCAGAACTTATTCTTGCTTTTGAGCCAAAAGACACAAGGGTCACTATAAATTCTTTTGAATAGAATACTCCCAACACAACATTCAGTGGGTAGTTCTCTCTCTTTATCTCTCTGTCTCTCTCTGTCTCTCTCTGTCTCTGTCTCTCTGTCTCTCTGTCTCTGTCTCTCTGTCTCTGTCTCTCTCTCTCTCTCTGTCTCTCTCTGTCTCTCTCTGTCTCTGTCTCTCTCTCTCTCTCTCTCTCTCTATCTATCTATCTCTCTATCTCTCTCTCTTTATTTTACTCAAATGTATTACCCCTAAGCATAAAGGAAGAACTAGAAAACAACTAGTATCTTCCTGTATTTTAGTTTTAGTTTCTTTTGTGACAGATTCTGATGATTAATGAAAATAAAATTTTCTAAACTTGACAAATGTATTTAAATATAAAAATTACTATATTCTCAGCTGTTAATATCAACTGATTGCATTCAAATAATTTATAAATTCTCCTATAGTGTTCTTTAAAAAGGTGAGAATACAAGTCAAAATTTACTGGCTACTGAGAAAGGTACAGTTTCGGGTACAAGATTATTTGATTTGTTTTGAGAGAAAGATTTCATGAGATAACCTAGGCTGGCCTTGAATTTACAATCCTTCACCTTCAGCTTTTTAGGATTATGTATATAAGCCACTACACCTGGCAAAAATTTGTTCAGTGTATAAGTCTCAAGAATCCGAGTCATTCACTGAGTGCCCTTTTAGCTGAGTGATAAAAATTAAAATGTGAAGGGTCTTCTCATTCAAGTATCTAGTATCATCCTATCTATTTCATATATCAAACTTGTCCTTCTAGTTATTCCTCCAAACAGAATTAGCATAGCTGGAAAGTCGGCTCAGTCAGTAAAGTGCCTGCCACACAAGCACACAAGAATAAAACCCTGAGTTAAATGCCCCGTATTCATGTAACAGGCTGGTAACAGTAGCACACATCTGTAATCCCAAAACAGGCAGGGAGAGGTTGGAGGACACCTGGGTTTTCCTGGCCAGAGTCTAGTTCATTCCAGGTTCAGTGAGAGTCATTGTCTCATAAAGTAAACTCAAGAAGTGATTGAGCAAGGCACTCAGTGTAGTGCTTCCAACTGCACAGGTACACATATGCACACACAACTACACAAACACACACACAAAATGAAAAGAAAGGAAAACATGCTTTGTAAGATTTTAGCATTATGTGTATATCATAGGGTATTCCTAAATATAACATATGATATATATGAGATATATTATAAACTTAACAAATTATATACTTACAAAATCTTGAGCCAACAATGGTAGTATACACATAAAATCTCAATACTCAGGAGGATCACAAATTCAGCATCACCCTGAACTACAAAGTGGGTTTGAGACTATTCTATGCTACATGGTAAGACCTTGCCTTTAAGAGAAATAAGAAAAAAAAGGATGAAATTACTTTCACAGACACACACACAGAGACACACATACACACAGGGTTTGTCCAGCTATATAGCACATGTGTTAAATACAGCCTGCTATGAAGTTTTTTTTGTTATTTGTTTGTTTGTTTTAGCTTTATTAAAAACAGCCATGCCTTTGGAATGTGTTACCTCTGAAGAAACACTTCAGAGATGATTTCACCTCAGTGATGCGTCTCTAATTAATCGCCACTAATTTCTTAACTTCAGCTGACCAACATCAATTGTCCAGAAAAGCAGAGTTTTTACTTCAGTGGTGTTCTTGTTAATCACAGCTGATTCTACAGCCCCAGCTAACTAAAACCAGACTATCAATTCAAAATAGCAAATGATCACATAGAGTCTTCAAATTTGCCTCTGAAACTTCACAAGCCAGGCCTCCATCATCTTCTTCAGTCTCAACATTCTTATCTCTTAAGCTCCTTCAGATCAGTTCACTGAGCTCTCAACACTCAATGAGTTTTCTAGCCCCAAATTCTAAAGTGCTTCCGCAATTGTTCCTAAAGTGTGGTCATGTCTGTCACAGCAATGCCCCACAATCCTGGTCCAAATTCTGTCCTAGTTAGGGTTATCATTGCTGTGATAAAATACCATGATCAAAGTAACTTGTTGAGAAAGGGGTTTATTTTGCTTACTATCCCATATCACAGTTCATCATGAAAGGAAGTCAGGACAGGAACTCAAGCAGGGTAGGATCCTGAAGGCAGGGAGTTGATGCACAGGCCACAGGGGAGTGCTGCTTACTGGCTTGTTCCCCATGGTTTGCTCAGTCTGCTTTCTTATAGAATCCAGGACCACCAGCCCAGGAGTGGCACCACCCACAATGGGGAGGGTTCTTCCCGATGAATCAGTACTTTAAAAAATGTCCTTCAGGCTAGTTTAAAGTCTGACCTTGTCTTTCTGGGAGGAGGATAAGATCTACACTATAAAAAAAAGATTAAATAAAATTTAAAAAATAAGATCTGACCTTATGGAAGACATTTTCTTAATTGAGGTTCCCACCTCTCAGATGACCAGCTTGCAGCTTGGGTCAAGTTGACATAAAACTAGCCAGCACACTCATGGATGAGGGAAGGGCTCATGAGGCTTCAACTCTCCCTGAGGGACCATTGATAGTTAAGGGTTGCTAGAGAAGGGGAGTAATTTTCTTTCAGCTGCTGCCCAAAAGTTGCCTTAGCTCCAGTAAATAAGACCCAGTCATGCTCATGCATACAGCCCTGATTAAACTCAGTGGGTTACAGAAACAGAAGACATGAAAGTAAGAGGGGAACTTAGTGGGAGAAGAAAGATGAGATTAATGGTGGATAAACAAAATTCATTATATGCATGCATAAAATTGTCAAAAATTAATAAAACTTCATTCAACTTTTGGGAATTCAAGACAATAAAGTTCAGTCGCTGTCATAGTTTCTTTGGGTCTTAATCTGGGTGTCGTATTGCAGCATGGTTCTGGACCAAAATCTTTCATTAAAATGCTGGTTAAGGCTATAGTTATGAGAAGCACCACTAGATTGGAGGTAATGATTCCAGTACTGTAAACTGACATGCTTAACTGTTTTTGAGTAGCCCTAAGAGATGATACATAGATTCCTCCCACAGCTAATGTTCCAGGATAAGGGTGAGTAAAGAGTCACAGGTCTTTTATGATTGAGAACCAAGAACTCAGCATTGAAAGTTTCTACAGTTCTCTTGAACCTATAGATCAGACATATTTAGTGGGGAGGCAAAAATTACAGAACTATCTTGAAAGGTGAATCCCATGCTGTAGTTCACACTTCATTTATTCTTTATGTTAACTTTTAAAAGTAGACGTATCATTCATTTTTATAAAACCCATAGGCCTCAAAAGCAAATATTTTTCTTATAACTCTATTGGTGATTCAATTTTACTCCACCTAAAATATTCTGTCAGCAAATAGAGTTCTAAGCTAACAAGAAGCTATTTAGTTTCAATCTAGTATGATTTGAACATATTTTATTGGGTAATGTGATCCTGAACCATTGTGAAGTATTGGGTACTATAAAAATACTAAGTGTACTATTTTCCAAAATCTAAAAAGTTATAAAGTTCAAAATATAGCTAGATACTGTGGTGTGGGACAAAATTCAATGGGATAGAAAAAAATGCTAATCTGTCTAGTCTAGTGTCACACTTATGATAAATCTTCTAGTGTAAAGGCCATATATAATGTGTTGTAATTCTTCAGGGAAAGTTTCACCCTTAAGTTGGTTGTCTGTTACTATAAAAAAAAAACCCAAGGCTGGAAAATTGATAAAGAATATAAATTTATACGGCTCTTGGTTCTGAGGAAGTCAAAGAACATGGCACTGGCATTTCCTGGGTAACTGGTAAGGATCTTTTGGCTGCATCACAACATAGCAGAGGGCATCATGTAATAAAACAGTCAGCGTGCTCTCTTTCTATTATAAAGCTTCCAGCACAAGCCTTATATACTCACCATCTTAATCATTCTCTAAAAGCAAAACCACCAAAGACCTTGTACATATGATTCTGAAGATTAATTTTTTTCAACATGATCTGTAAGGGGACATACTCAAACTATTGCAGTGCCTATTATGAAATTACTTGATCTTTTGGTGATTGAAAAAACTTTGTGTTTAGAGAACTGTCACCCTTATACTGTCTCCTTTTTCCATTTACCAGCACTGCTTATAGTTTTTGCTTTCCTTCTTTCTAATACTTGCTCTCTTTTACCTCTACAATTTTGACTTTTCATGTAATCTGCTATTCTCTGAGATTTCCAAAATACAGCAATGCCCTATTTAAGGCAAAAAGTGCATGCCAATAGCTAAAATATATTTGTATTTGATTGTCTGTGCCTATAGCTGAGACAAATGTACTATTGCATTTCATGTTCATGCAAAGTGAAATGTACAATTTATGTGTATGTTCAGATATTTTCTTTAATCTACAACTTCTAATTTATCAAACAAGAATAATTCATAACAACAATCTGTAAGTATTTGTCCTTAGTGTAGTCCTCGTCCTTCATCAGGGAAACTGCTCTTTGCAACAGATGAAGACCACTATAGGAAACCACAACCAATCAAAATGCAGAGTTGTGGAGCCCAGTCCCAGTGGATACACCTACAAAACATGTGCACACCTAAGGCTCATGGGACATTGTGGAAGAGCAAGAAGATCAAGTTTAGTGTGAGATTGTGTAACATCAGAAGCCACAACTATAAAGTCATACCAACATAACTGCCAAAACATGAGCTGAACAAGGATGACATCAATAGACATGCCAAACTAGATAGAAAAAAAAAGCCCCTGTGTGGCTTTAGCCCTACATAAAGAACTATTGGTAACTAAAGAAAGCTGGAAGCCTGAGAAGTGGTCTTCCTCAGGGTAAACCCACACCAACTGCTTGTCTAATGCAAAATGGTCAGCTCTGAAAACATACACAAGTAATATTATATGGACAGAACAGGTTATATTTAGGAATATATATGTATATACATATTCATATATGCATGCAATAACAATTAGTGAGAAAAAGAGGCCATGAATTTGTAGGAGAGTAGGGAGGAGTATATGAAAGGATTTGGAGGGACGAAAGGGAAGGTGGAAATGTCTTTCTGCCTGAAGGATTATCTACTAACAGCTGGGACATCTTGCAATGTCAGGATGCCTTCTACTGAGAAAGAGCAGAACTTGATTCCAACTTCTCCAAAAACCCAGCAGAATAACTCAGTGACTTCCAACAGCCAAAGATGATTTCTTACTTATTTCAGTGCTGATACATGTCCAGGCAACTCTTCAAAATTCTACACGAGACATAGCACAGTGTATCTCCACTAATCCCCAGTGGAGGTGAGGGAACTATAGAGGCCTGATACAGGGAGCAGAACTTATATGCCTCCATGATGTGAAGGATATCACTATTGGCCACACTTTATTAGCTAAAACATATCTGTGACAATACTTAACATCATCGGAACAGGATATAAAATTGCCTTGTGTTAGGGAAGAAAAGCTAGATATATGGGAAGGGAAGGAAGGCAGCTACATATATCAAATGACTTCCTTTGAGTTTTCTTCTCTCAGTGTGCTTCTGATATCTCTCCATATTACTGAAAGTTGATTTAGCTGATTCATCCTCAATCAATTCAGCCAATTTTTCCTGTTAAGGGTGTTTTAGGTTATTTCTGTCATAACTAACAATATTGTTGTGGTCATTTGAGATATATAATTCAGATTTTCTCTAGACTGTTGTTCTAGGCTCATTTAAGTAGTATTTCACGAGCACATCCAGACTGAGGCAATGGAAAAAGGTCAAGAGAATGCCTAGACCACTGGATGCACAGCCTATCATACAAAGTCCCGGAATGTATTGAAATGAAAGCCAACACCACAAATGCTATCTATTCATGTTTGTTCCAAAGAAATAAGATGGTATTATTTTCAGCGTGTTTTACTTTCTCAATTGAGCATAGCAGAACAAAAAGCCAAGGTTGTCGAAAATGGATCATTCAGTTAACAAATGCCAAAATCAGATATTCTGGTAATTTTCTGCATTCTAGTCAAACTCTATTGAAAATTATGAGAGCAATTGGAACTTAATATCGCTAATAGAAGACACACCTTTAAGGACTTGTTCAAATGTCAAGATGAGTGAAATATTTGACAAGATAAAGAAGATGAATCAACCACAATGCTCTCCATTTGAGAGTGAAGAAAAATCCAGTGAGAATACCATAAAGTGCTCCCTGAGAACAAACGGTTCTAGGGGAAAATGGATTTAATGCAAGCTTTAAAAAAACTCTCTGAAAAAGTTGAGGACAAAATAAGAGTCAAAATTAAATTGAATGAAACTAACTTTGTAATAGTAAGGAATGGGAATTTGCAGTAGTAGGGTGCTGGCCTAGTATGTATGAGACCCTCATACATACCCTCCGTTTGATTCCCAGCATCTAAAAATATATTACAGATATTGTATCTTTTACACAGATGAAAAACTTTAAAACATGCAGGGAATTTTAATTAAGCCAAATAATCTGCTGTGTATTGAATGTATAAGAGTATGCTGTAGTCTAATCCCCAATGTGATGATATTTGTTTGTAAAGTACTTGTGATAGTTGATTGGGGTTTGATGAGGTCACAAGGGAAAGATGAAGTTATCTCTATGCCAAAAACAGCTATCTGCAAGTCCAACACCAATGATAAGTGACCTTGAACTTCCTTTTCTCTAGAACTATTTTTTTAAAGTGTGGTTTAAGCCATCCAGTCCATGATACTTGATTTTTTAAGATTTATATTTATTATTATTGAAATATGTGTTCATCTGTCTGTGGGTATGTACATATGAGTGCAGGTTTCAGTGGAGGTCAGAAGAGAATGTCAGATACCCTGGAGCTGAAGTTATAGGTAGTAATATGCTGCCATGTAGGTGCTGGGAACCAAACCCTGGACCTCTGCAACAGCAGCAGATGCACTTACTCAAGCCATCTCTCTAGCCCCCTATGGTATGTTATTATAAAAACTTGAATTAAGATTCTGTCCAAAATATTTTGTGTATTTGTTTATCTCAATCACAGTTCATTATTGATCAGATTGAAAATTTAGGTCATAAAAATGCATCAGTTTCTTTATTTAGCTTTAGTTTATATTTTTTAATTAGGTATTTTACTTGTTTACATTTTAGATTTTATTCTCTTTCCCGGGTTCCCCCCCACAAACCCCCTATCCCATCCCCTCTTACCCTGCTTCTATGAGGGTGCTCCCCTACCCATTTCTGCCTCATTGTCCTCCCTAGCATTCCCCTACACTGGGGTATCAAGCCTTCACAGGACCAAGGGCATCACCTCCTATTGATGCCAGATATGGCCCCTTCAGCTCCTTCAGTCCTTCCCCTAACTCCTCCATTGGGGTCCCTGTGCTCAGTCTGATGGTTGACTGAGAACATCCACATTTGTATTGGTCAGGCTCTAGCAGAGCCTCTCAGGAGACAGCTGTATCAGGCTCCTGTCAGCAAGCACTTCTTGGGATCAGCAATAGTGTCTGGGTTTGGTGTCTGCATGTGGAATGGATCCCCAGGTGGGGCAGTCTCTGGATGGCCTTTCCTTCAGTCTCTGCTCCACTCTTTGGCACTGTATTTCCTTTAGACAGGAGCAAATCTGGGTTAAAATTTTGGAGATGGGTGGGCGGCCCATCCTACAACTGGGGAGCAGAATAAGGTATGGGAGGAGATAGAGGAGATGTGCAGAGGGTCAGGAAATTGAACAGAGGTGCGTAGCAATGAGGGATGGGGAACTGGGGGCAGTAGCATCCAGAAAGTCCCAGATGCCAAGAAATCAAGAGCCTCCCAGAACCTCACCAGGATGACATTAGCTGAAATACCCCCCAAAGGGGAGGGAAACCCTGTGGAGACCATATCCAGAGGTTAGGCGTGGCCCCACAGAATCAGAAAAATGAAATCAAGAATTTGAACTCAGGTTAAGTTAGGTCAAGTATTCCAGTTTGTTCAATACTAGAAATAAATAAGGTTACAATCCAGTTATGTCATGTAGCTAGTAAAGTATTCAAGGAAATCAAATTCAAAGCACTTAGAAGGCATTCTCCAGCTGACAAACCTGGACTACAACTCAAAGATCCAAATTCCCTAATTTGAGTCTGCCATACAAGTTATTGTCTTTACACTGGTTGTATTAGTTCGAAATTGAAGAGTTGTATGCAGTGGGTGATTATGAAGTGTTTGATGAATAAATTGAAAGCAAATGTTGTCTTTGGTTCTTTTGTTTTTCTAAATATTCTTTAGATTGTTCTGTTCATCTTGCCTAACATTCAGAATACACACCTTCTGTTTCCCTCACACTTTCCTGGACCCAAATCTATAAATCGTAAATCTTAGACACTTGCTTGTACTACATCCTTATAGAAAAGCCTTAGGATTTTTGCATTATTTTACAAATGAATAAAAGAAAAAGAGATTGAAAATTCCATGACTTACAAACCTAGTATGTTGGGGCTCTGGAGTTTTGCCTCAGACTTATGTGAGATGAGGATCCTAAAGGTGAGCCTTCCTGCCTCTATAGAACAACACCAGTTTCCATGATGGATAAGTATGGATTTAATCCCAATCACACACATAAAATTAATGTCCTTCAGCCGAGTTTCTAGTCTCTTATTTAAGGAACCTGGGAATTTCCTTATATTATGAGATACTGATCTCATGAAACTGAAATAGGAAGAGCATTTTAATAAGATAAATGACTGACAAGCTGAAACATACATGACTTTCCCAAGGTCATTAAACTTCAACGTTCCTTTTTCAGTTTCTCCTAACACTCATTTCTGTCACAGCTTTGATTCCTATAAAGCAGTTATATATCTTGTCTTCCCAAAATAGAATCACATAAATGAACAGAGGATACCAACTAACAAAAATCATGAACAGAATTTGCAATGAGGTTGGCCCTCATACCCATGTTAGACTTCATTAGGCACCAAATAACCTGACATTCCCTTTCAAGATCTAGAAAAAGAAACAATAAAACAAAATCTGAAGCTTCACAGTTATAGCTTTGAGCCAGCAACTTCTTTTCTTATTTTTGTATCATACATAAAACATCTAACACTCCAATACTTAGACTCAACTTGCAATCATTTATATTTTCTGAAAGCATTATTCACAGAAAGTCTATGGGTATGATGCAAATAAGTAGTAGTTCCTAAAGCAACCCCCCCCTTCTTATAGCTATAGAGTGAAAAGAAGCAAGTACTATGGGAACTGGAACAGGAGATCAGGACACAGGAGGAAACACTGAATCTTATCCACAAAATCATCTCCTTGTATGAAAATGCCACCCTGACAAAAGACTGAGTGCTGCTTCACAAACTTTCAAAAACCAAAGGTTTGGAGCTAATATTGCTTCAAAGCCCACTATTCTGTCAGAGGTGACAGTACCTTAATTTGTCACTGTCAAGCAGGCCAATTTCTTTAAGGTCTGATTATTGTTGTTCTTCTCAACTGTCTCTAGACACAGCAGCTTACTAATACAGAAAGCATGCTAGAGGTCAACTTGAGTGACATCAAACAGAGCTTATTTACTGTGTTAACTGTTCTAGCAGGAGTGACATGATTCAGGTAAGGGTATTGGGAGGTCACAGACAGTCGTAAGGTTTTTGTGATTTTTTGCTGTGTTCCCTTCAGAAAAAGATGCTGATGAGCAGGTATCTGTTTCTCTGACACTCAATATTGAATGTGAAACACTAATTCATAATATATGAAACACTTCATTCTTCGTCCTGGTGCACAAATCAATTTCCCAGTCCACAGAGAGCTGAACTATGAGCACAAAGAATTTCCCTCCATAGAGATCCCCTGCATAGATAGAGCAAAGAATCACTGCAGAAAATTCCACTCCAGGTTTTGAATGTCCTTTACCTACATCGAATTCAACAGTCTTTGGATTAGCTAGCAGGCAAATATAGAAAAAGCTTAGGCTCAAAGCTCTTCTTGTCGTGCATATCCACCCCCAAGTTATTGTTTGAATTGAAATTTTTTCTCTGAACAATAATAACAGGATGAAATGTTTCTGTGGTTTCCCAAAAGGCTATGGGGAAAACAAGTCTTAACTCTGACACATGATGTAAGAGTGTAGAGTTAAAAGTTGACAGAAGCCAATATTTACAGTGTGATTTGGAAATGATAGGACAGTTAGTTATAAACCTTTTTGAAACCTTTATAACAACTCTCTTCTAAGGGTCCTTGCTATGGGATCAACTCACAGTTGGAAGCTATGCTACAACAGAGACATTTTGCACTTGGATAACAGCAGCATAATAAACAAATGTTTATGTCACTTCCAACTACCCAAAGAGGGAGTCTCTGTGCTTCAATTCTCCCTTGAGGGAAATTAAGCTGTTCTGCAAGAGTAACAGTCTGACAAGTATTTCCAGGATATATGAAATTCACAGGAATATTTTATTATTCACATAAGGGTAAAAGTAAGTCAGATTTGGGTGTAATTAACACATGCTTCTAAAGGTCAGCCAAGGGGATGGTACAATTGTTATCTTCTTTTTCTTACTACAAATTTCTTCAGTGACACTGTAATCTATTTCACTCTCCACATTTCTACTCGAACTGATTCATAAGAATAGGCTTTTTTTTTTTAAGTTGCATTTTGTTCTAGTTGGCTCCAGGGTATTTAAAAAAAATATTTAACTTTTCTGTTCCTTGACATGAATAATTTTTGTTGGCCTTCTGGTTCCTATAGTCTGTCTTTCCACCCCTAACCCACCTTGTTCTCCTGCCCTTCTACATTCAACAAAACATTGGGTCAAACTGAGCTGCCCATTAAAATCACCTAGGAATATTTTAAAGTCCTCATACAACTTACCTGCATCCTTTCCCCAGGTAAACCAGAATCGATACAGTAGAATCCAAGCATTGAATCTTCTCTTATTTTATCAGTTAAATTATATTTTACATACCATTAAAAATACAAATCATTGATATCACACACTAAATATGTATACCTAGGAAACAGATCACCTCATCACAACATGGAGAATTCCTACCAGCCTAGAAGTTCCTTCAGCTGCTTTATGATCAGTCCTCAATCCTGTTGTCTCCCCAAAATACTCACTGCTTGAATTTTTAATCACCAGAAAATTATGTGAATAGAATCATATTATGCATATACCTGTATTTCTCTATCCATATTAGCCACACAAATACCATGTTTTTTTAATGCAGTTTCTAATTTAGTAGGTCTGAGATAGAGCCTAAGTTTTTTTTTCCATTTCTGACTCTTTCCCAGATGATGTTAATGCTAATTGTCTGGAAACATGTTGAGTGACACAGGTATAGTCAGGATCTGTATTAGGTAAAGAGTAGTCTGACATAGTCCTTATATGCAAGATTCTTTCTCAGCAGGTATAAAGTGCAAACAGTTCCTTACTTAGGGCTGGGACTTTGTTTTCACATCCATTTCTCAGTGAAGAATTCAAAGAAGAATTAAAGTCAATACTCCTCAAGTTATTCTGCAAAACAGAAATGGGAGGAACATTTCCTAACTCTTTTTATAAAGCCACTCTTAGCCTGGAATCAAGAACCATGCGAAGACCAAATAAAAAAGAATAAGAAGGAGGAAAAATGAAAGAAACGGAGGAAGAAGAGGAGGAAAACATTACAGTCTAATATACCTTGTGAACATAGATGCAAAAATTCTCTGTAAAATAATTGCAAACTGAATTCAGCAACAAAAGGATTATCTACCACAATCAAGTCAGCTTCTCCAGAGATGGAGAAATTATTCAACATTTATAAATCAATAAATGTAATGCACAACATAAACAGACTGAAAGACAACAACAACAAAAATAAAAATCACTTCTGATCATTTCATTAGATGCAGAAAGGGCTTTGACAAAATTTCTCACCCTTTCATGATAAAAGGCCTGGGGAGACTAAGGAAATAAAGGACACATTTCAACATAATAAAGACAATTAACAGCAAGCCTATAGCCAACATCAAGTTAAATGGAGGGAACCCCAAAGCAGTTCCACTAAAGCCAGGAACAAGACACAGCTGTCCAATCTCTCCCTATTCAATATAGATCTTGAAGTCTTAGCTAGAGCAGTAAGAAAACTTGAAGGAGGTCAAGGGGATACAAATAGAAAAGGAAGAACTCAAAGTATCCACATTTACATATGATATGATAGTATACCTAAAAATTCTACAGACTCTACCACAAAGCTTCTACAACTGATAAACACTTTCAGAAAAGTCATTCTCTTAATATTATTCCATAATGTTCATATGAGCAGCTAACAAGCTCTTCTGGACATTGTCTAAATAAAGTGCTGAGTCTGGTGGATCCTGTTTTTCTTTTTAAAACTACTAAATACAAAAATGACTGAAAAGGTGACATAAAACAAAGTCTTCCCCAGAATAAGCTGATAATTAAAATACTACAATATAAGAAGTTCATACTTGCTTCTGATAACATAAATTTACAAGAGGCTATACATGTCCAATGACTAAGAAACATGGGACAGAGCCCTGACTCTGAGCCTTTGTTTCTTATAGGTAGTGAACCTGAATTAGCATTATAGTAAATAATGCTAGCATTTGAAAATAATTCAATAAAATAAATGAATGTTGACCAAAATGTTTTATTTCCAAAGCCTGCCTATACTTTTAATAGTCATGATGATCTCACTTGCCTCTATCATAAGATAAATGAAAATAATCTAGATCTACCAATCAGTTTCTACTGTCCTGTCATTCTCTTAACGGAAAGAAACTAGACTATAGCCCCCAAGGCTTTTCTCAGGAAGACCACCAGTAAGCCTTATATATCTTAGATATAATGAATCATCTTCCAGCATATGAAAATTGGTAAGTGAGTCAATATCTGACAGTCATATTTATACTTCAAATGTTGTTGTCATCTGTAACTGTAGCTTAGAGGTAGAGTGTTTTTCTGGCATTAACAGGGAATTTATGTTTGATCCTTACTCAGCATTGCAAAACAAATTCTCATTTATTTCACAGCAATAAGATATGGTTCATATTTATTAGAATCTAAAATAGATATTGTGGTAGTACAAAAATATCCATATGTAACTTTTGATAAAAAATTAAATTTGATTCAAAATTTTCAACTCTTTAGAAAAGATATGAAGATAGAGACCCTTTATAAAACAGAAATCCAAATAACAAACATAGGTATCCAGCTTATTTACTAATTATGAGTATAAAATTTTTAAAAATGCAATTAATTATTCACCAAAATACTTTAAAATTTAATGTTATTGAGATTGGGAACTGTAAAATTATGAACTCTAAAATTAAAATAAACATGCAATTAAATATTCAGCAAAAGAAACTTAAAAATTAATGATATTGAGATTGGGAAAGAAAAGTGAAGGGACTCTAGCCAGCTCAGCATGGCATCATGGCTCTGGTGGGCCTTGTCCTTCTCCTCCAATTCCCTCTACCTTATTAAAAAAAAAAACAAAAAAGTGTTAGATAACATTTTTAAAGCTAGCCACCAAGGTCTATTTCCTTATTTGGCCACTTTTTCCTCCTGAGGCTGACTACTAAAGTCCAGCTACCAAAATATTGAAGTTTGGCAACCAAAAGCTCCCTTTGGCTCACCTAATTAACATGCACAATTAAAATTAAACACCTCATCCTAACATGGTTTCCCCTTTTACTTTTATAGACAGCCATTTTCCTATGGGCCACATCTGTCTCCTTTCTATCCAGAGACAGTTCTTTGTCCCTCTTAGGAAAAAATACCCCTTACTGTTCTCCCTTGTCCTGTTCTTTTCTCCTCTTTCCTTCATTCCCTTTCCCTTCTTCCTCTTCCTCTAACTCCTGTCTTTGTTCCTTTTCCCTGCCCTCTGACCCTATGGGGCAAATAAATCTTTATGCTTGAGGACGTGGTCTTTGGATGTCTTGAGCCAACTTCAAGGTTCTGTACTGAAAAGGAGCATGAAAACATAACTCATCAATAATGAATAGATAAACTTTAAAGAAAAACCACATTGAAAAGTTATTCATCATCACCTAGTACATTAGTTACTTTTCTGTTGCTCTGATAAAATTCCATGATCAAAACCACTTACTAAAGAAACAAATTATTTTGGCTAATGGTGTGTGTTTGTGTGTGTGTGTGAGAGAGAGAGAGGGTGGGGGACAGAGAGACAGAGAGACAGACAGAGACAGAGAGCATAATGGTGGTAGAGGCATGGCAGCATGTTTCTGGAGCACAAAGCTGGATGATCACACTTTATTTACATGCAGGAGGCAGAAAAGTAGGAAAAGGAATAAAGTCTCAAAACCTGTCCCCAGTCATGCTTTCTTCTGCACCTCCTAAAGGTTCCATAACATCCCCAAACAGCACTACCAACTGCGGACCAAGTATTCAAATATATGAGCCTATAGGGAATATACTTCATTCAAACCAAATCTAATAAACTTACTGATTTGTCATATGTAAAATATATTCTTTCCAGTCCTGTAAGAACATCCACTTTCTGGTATGGTCTTGATGCTCTTATCATCTTTTTTCTTTATTCTATGTTGGGTTTATATAACATGCTTTGACTATTAAGATTAGGTAAGTATTATGGTGTATGGATATGAAGTACAGGCCTCAAGAGTCCTTGCAGCTTTTAGCCTGTCATCTTGCTGCCACAAAATTGCTAAGAAACCAAGCTAGCCTTTAAAGCATAGAACACAACAGAAGAGAAATATCTAACTGACAGCCAGCACTGAGTGCCAGATACACAAAATAAGACAAGTTTGGACCATCTCATGCTAGCAGAGCTGTCAGATGATGGCAATAATATGAATGAGCCCAAGAGAGACCAACAAATGAACTGCTTAGCTGGAATCAGCCCAGATTTCTGATCCATAGAATTTATAAGAAAATAAAATGGTGACTGAAGTTACTGTGTTAATGAGTTCTTTTACATAGAGATGGATAATGATTGTTCATATCCTTTGGCTCAGCATTGATTGTTATATGTTTTAGAAAAAACTCTTACAAAAAATACAACTGCCCCAGAAAATCTGTGTCAAAATGCCCATGCATGAATTATTCATAATAATTCCAAGTAGAGAAAAGTCAAATATTTATCAAAAAATGATTAAAGAGGTGCTATATTTATGACATAGACTATAGTTTCATAATTACCCTTGATCTGTATGTGTGTGTATGTGTTTGTGTGTATATTTGAGGATAAGAGCCAAATTTAATGATATAGAAATTTAAATCATTTGTGACAGTTTTCTCTGATGTGTGTGTGTGTGTGTGTGTGTGTGTGTGTGTATAAAACACAGTAATGATGTTCTTTCTGAGACTGTTTTAATGTATCCCCAAAACTCTGACAAATAAGTTTAAGTTTTCACTTGGTTCTAGTAATGTTGACAAACCATATATATATATATTTGGTTTTTCGAGACAAGGTTTCTCTGTGTAGCCCTGGCTGTCCTGGAACTCACTCTATAGGCCAGGTTGGCCTCGAACTCAGAAATCCACCTGCTTCTGCCTCCCAAGTGCTGGGATTAAAGGTGTGCGCCACCACCGCCTGGCGACAAACCATATTTTTAATTGAAATAGATACCACTTTCTTCTCTCCTTCCAACTGTTCCCATGCACTTACCTCAAGTTGATAACCCTTTTTCTTTGATCATTATTGATATGTGTGTGTGTTTACATGAATACATAAATATAATCTATTAAGTTTATTTGATGTTTATGTGAATAATTCCCATTCATCATACAAAAAGTATATTGTTTAATATCCATATTATATAGTTCCTATAGTTTTCTTTGATATTGATCTCTGATTTTAGTAGAGTGTACTTAATATACTCTACTATCAATGTGACATATTTCACATTTTTTCAAATGAAAATAATAATCATTATATTTAGTAAAATATATGAGCAATTTAGTTCTCAGGATCAACCAGTAAAGAAGATAGCTACAATGCCCTTGTGAAGGCCTGCAAATTAGTTTCAGCAAAGATACATGAGGCCTACTTACCAGGTTGGGGGATGGGGTGTGATTTAATAGAGTTTGTCACCTGTTCTGACATCAGGCCAAGCAAGGCATTCCCAAGGTTTGTGATCTCTTGTTCTACTCTTTACAACATTAATGGACTTGATGATATAGTTAAGAGTCAGTTCGGATCAAAGTACAAGAAGGAAGATTCAGATATGCCCCTACTCTGCCCATGAGAACAGAAAGCAAAATTGAGATGTCATGTTCCTTTGCCACCCCCAAGACTCTAGCGAAATGGTACTCTGAGAATTAATCTATTGAATCAACACAGAATGAATTATAATACACAACTTCAGAGTTACTCCAATAGATTAGATGGTTGTTACTAAATCTTCTCTATACCCTATTTTTTTCAGAGAGTTTTCATTTGTGTACTTTTCACTTTAAATTTCCCATTGAGAAGAGCATACTTCTGCATCTTATCAATGCTTGGCCTTGTGGCTAGATAGGTGTTGATGTTGAGGAAATTACAGCATGACAGCTCAAAACTAAGGTCTTAAGAAACATCACCTACTTGAACTTGCCTCTTGGGTTCTTGTCATCTGCTATTAGAAGAGTAGCCCCAAGTAGCCATTTCCTCTCAAACCTTGCCACTAGAAGACATGAGAAACAGACCTAAACCTGCCCAGAAGTATGATGTCTAATCTGGCAGAGTCAAGTTGAACCTAGCTCAGCAGAATCCTATCTGAGCTACAGTCCTCGAGCCTGAAAATAAAAGTTTAATGCATCAATCTCTGAGGCCAATGTCCATCCAAATAGGAATCATAAGATACAGAACATAGAAAAGAGAAAGCCTGAAAAATGTTTTACCTATCTGAGATCTACTCAGAAGTAAGGTGGATTAGACCAAAGAACAAAACCTCTCTGACCTATGTGTACTGGCATGAAAGTTTTCACAAATATTAAAATTTCATATTACATAATCAAGTATTTTATTCAGATTCCATGCTAATACAGAACACTAGGATTATAATTTGGTTTTATGTGCAACTTGCCCAAAGGGAAAGAATATGCCAGTTGAGAAAAAATTTAACAATGTGACCTATATGAATAAGAATGTTCAGTGCCTTAAACACATCAGAGTTCAATAAACTATAGCCTCTTTGTGTCCTTCCCAAGGCCTCTGGAGCTCTCTTTCAAATGAAGGCAGTATTTTTTACTGTCTATAGCAGGAACATGTTCTTGCTAAAACAAATCACTTTAGAGTCTATCCTTCTCCATATGTGTCCTACTTGACAAAAGCCAGGTCAGAGAAGTTCCCTAGAAACCAACATTTAATAAATACTTGCTTTGCCTCTTAACAAATATATATATATATATATATATATATATGTATATGTATATATATGTATATATGTATACACACACACACACACACACACACTAAGAAACACCAGACAGATAACTCCATTATCCATTATCAAAGAATGTTAATTTCAGCAACTTACATATATATGAGTAAAACCTTTATCTATCACTCCATTTAATTCTATGGTGATTAATTGTAGAAAGCCATAAAGGCAAAATGAATTTATGATCTTTTGGTGCCTGGGTAAATACACATAAACAACCAGTAAGCCTCAAATTAGAGTTTAAGCCTCTAGTTTTTCATTTGCAATATATTTGATTATTCATTATTATTTAAATTTTGAAAAGGTAAAAATTTCTATTTTCTACGTGTATAACCTATAACCCAGGGGATGTAAATGAGTTAATCTCTCAGAATTGCCAACATGTCAGAGAAAATCTAGAACACAAACACTTGGACATGCTTGATGAACTAACTCCTTTCTTGTACTTCTTTTAGGGATAACATTTTGCAGGGATATTGGTGAAGAGCAATTATTAAAGTGGAAGTTTCAACTACATGTATAATTTATACAGCATAGAAGCTTACTGTAATCCTAAGTGGCATGTTGATAAGCTCCTGTGAGTACACAGCCCCAATCACGTGGAATGCTTTAACCAGGTTGCGATTCAGTGAAAGCAAGGATTGAGCCTGAGACAGAAACCAAAGTAGAAACACAAAGTGGGACAGACACAGACATTCTTTTAAAAACAGGTATTTCTGTTGCTTGCAGTGACTATATCACTCTTCTCTCAAGAAACCGTCCAAAACAGATAGTCTATCTGTATGCTTCCCATGGAGAACCTAATCCTAGCACTCCAGAAATACTGAAACTAGTAAAGTTCTCTCTCTCTCTCTCTCTCTCTCTCTCTCTCTCTCTCTCTCTCTCTCTCTCTCTCTCTCTCTTATTTTTTATTACATATTTTCTTTATTTACATTTCAAATGTTATCCCCTTTCCTGGTTTCCCCTATGAAACACCCTATCCCCTCCCCCTTCTCCCTGCTCACCAACTCACTCATTCCTGCTTCCTGGCCCTGGCATTCCCCTACACTGGGGCATAGAGACAGGACCAAGGGCCTCTCCTCTCACTGATGACCGACTAGTCCACCATCTGCTACATATGCATCTGGAGCCATGACTCCCACCATATGTACTCTTTGTTTGGTGGTTTAGTCCCTGGGAGATCTGAGGGTACTAGCTAGTTCATATTGTTGTTCCTCCCATGGGGCTGCAAACCCCTTCAGCTCCTTGGGTCCCTTTTTTAGCTCCTTCATTGGGGACTCTCTGCTCAGTCCAACAGAGGGCTGTGAGCATCCACCTCTGTATTATTCAGGCTCTGGCAGGGCCTCTCAGGAGACAGCTATATCAGGCTCCTATCAGCAAGCACTTGTTGGCATCCACAATAGTGTCTGGGTTTGGTGACTGTATATTGGATGGATCCCCAGGTGCAGCAGTCTCTGGATTGTCCTTCCTTCAGTCTCTGCTCCATAGTTTGTCTCTGCAACTCCTTCTGTGGGTATTTTGTTCCCCCTTCTAAGAAGGATTGAAGTATCTAAGGGCTGTATGTGCACAACAAGCATAGGCCTGCAAAGATTCCAATGCTTAGGGAAAATAAATTACTATAACTTTTTTATTAAGTTCTCACTGAATACCACAGCAGATAACATTTCCAACTTGCAGAGAAGAAATTTAAAGAGGTTATACTTTCCAGATGTCATCACTAATATCCCCAAGAATTGCAATCTCAGTTTTGACCTTCAGAACTCTTTATTTTCTTTTAAATGTGATCAGAATGAAAAATCATTAGTGAATTGTATTCCATCTCAAATTTTAAATTTTGCTATTCTCATTATAACACTTTATAGATGCATTCTCAATGGTAAATAAATTAATTTGAGAAGTAGGAGAATATTTTTGTGGCAATTGTCAGTACATATGCAAATTGTGATTGCCTTTCTATTCCTTTCCAAATGAAAGCAGTAAATTTATGTGAACAATTTTAACATCACTTGTTTTTATTTCCTGTCTCAAAAAGTTGTTTTTCTCACAATGCCACCTTTGATCAGCTAGAAAATTCCAAGCCACTCTCTAAGGGTCTTAGTAACAATCAATACATTTTTTAAACTATTGACTTTCTGAAAGCTTGTGGTATGCCTGAATGGCTTCAGTTGTAATCACAAAAGCCAGAAACTATTTGTCATTATTATGGTATGCAGAATTTTGCTGGCTCACTCCTTTTTTTTTTTCCATCATCATGTCACAAAAACACCTTCAAGGACAAAAAGCAAGGTGGAAGTTTCAGGACCTTTTCCCCTCAGTCTTTAGGAACTCTTTACCCTCTTGACAGTAAAAGTGCTGAGGTTCATAAAACTGTCTAAAGAACAGCCAGCACAAAAGGGGAATTACTGCTGCAATGTTTAAGAGCCC
This sequence comes from Mastomys coucha, assembly GCF_008632895.1. Lineage (NCBI taxonomy): Eukaryota > Metazoa > Chordata > Mammalia > Rodentia > Muridae > Mastomys > Mastomys coucha. The sequence goes on from NC_045030.1 coordinate 93,184,551, forward strand.
ACAGACAATAGCGAACAGCAGAACTCATCTTGTCTACAGTTACACATGCATTAGGTCTGACTGCCTCGCCCACACAATGGAATGTCAGCCTGCATCTGTGAGGGAAAGGCAGAGTGCAATCATCCCCTCTATTAACAGCAATGTTATATTGGGATTCCTCTTTGTTTACCACATTTTAACTGCTAAGTCCTACTGCCTTTGACAAATTAAGAGCAAATGTATCGCTCCTTAGACTTCTGAGGCATTAACTAAGAACCATATGCTGAAAGTCACTGTGCTCTCTGAGTTAGTATTACAAACAGCAATTTTAAAGAGACAGCATGGGATAGGAGCTCATAGAGACTGAAAGCATGCACTAGACCTGCACAGGTTTAAATCCCACAAAATCCCAACGCTGAGAAGAGGGGAAGTGGACACATAGTCTCACCCTTAACCAAGAAGCTATTTGCAAATAATACCTGCTGAGAAAGGAAAAATCCATTGTCTCCAATAGGGTGATACTAGGTAATCAACCACACTCCAGGGCAGGCCCTGTACCCTGTAGCAATTGGCCCAAAACAGATTCCATGTTTTTGTGTGATTTGTTTGTTTGTTTGTTTGTTTCATTTGGAGTTTGTCTTGTTGGATTGTTTGTTTTGATTTTAATTTTTTTCTTAGACACACATACACAGAGACAGAGAGAGACAGAGACAAAGACAGAGCATTAAGTTTGGTGGGTAGGGATGTGAATAGGACTTGGGAGGAGTAGAAAGAATATGATCAAAATAAATTATATGAAAAATATTTGGGGTAGGGATTTTGAGACAGGGTTTCTCTGTGTGGACTTAGCTGTCCTGGAATCAACTCTGAAGACCAGGACAGCTTCCAACTCATAGAAATCTGCCACCAACCAGGCAACACACACAGCTGGTCCAAGGCCCCTAGCACATACATAAAAGAGGACTGTCTGGTCTGGCCTCAGTGGGAGAAGATATGCCTAATCCTCACTTGAGCACCCAGGGAAGGGAGACAAGGGGAGGGGAAATGGGGTGAAACTGTGTAGGGGGGAACCACAAGGGGGAAATTGCTGGAATGTAAATAAAGAAAAGAAAAAAAAGAAATCAGCCTTCCTCTGATTCCCGAGTGCTAAGATTAAAAGTGTGAGCCACCATTGCCAGGCAAGAAATTTTCAATAAAAAAAAAAAATCTAGCGTAGAAAAAGAGCCCACAAACTTCAGAGGCTAATAGTAGCTTTTATCTCTACAAAGAGCAAGGAAATAAAAAGGGAAGGGAATAGCAGCAGATAGCAGAGAAGGGCTAGACAAAGGAGAAAGACATGGAACATGGTTAATTTGATACACACAGTAAGTGCCAGGACAGGGAGCACTGAGTAGAGATGAACTGTCTCAAAATGTAAAATAAATAAATAAATAAATATAATATATCTAGAAATTACATTACTTTGTGGAAATGTCAGTTATGGCTTCTCTATAACTGGTTAAAATGCAGAGAATGTATATTGAAGAGAGAAAAATCTCAGAGTTGAAAGATCTATTTTAGTTCTAACTTCCCTGTGGCAAATTATTTAAAGCCCTTTAAAGCCATATAATGGGGCTATCAACACAGTTCACACAGTGTTATGTTTCCACTTTGGATTTGTTGGCCTGATATTATACTCTCTATTGAAAAATAAATAAACCACTTTGGAAGAAAATATGTTTCCTATTCTAATTACACAGTTTAATCAGAAAGCTCCAATTCTTTATAAATGGCCATGTTGGCCACTCTTCACTACAAGACCCATATTGCATATGCTTTGTAACCTAGTGTCTACAATTAGTCTTCTTGACTTTGGGTCCTCCTCTTGACATTTAAAAAAAAAATCTGACTTTGAGTAAACTACCAACTTCTGACTGTCTTCTCATATTTCAAAGCTGTATGATCATATATAAATTTCACGTTACAGCATTCACCATGATTCACCACATTAACTAAAACCTACTAAATATTCATCAAGAACCAGTTGTCATTTTACATCACTATTGTCATTATTTGAGTCTGAGTGTTTTGGGAAGCCATGTTCCTAATTAAATAGAAGAAATAAGTAGAAAAATATAGACCAAAACTGGAAAGAGTTCATAAGTCCAATAATTTTTAGATTCCTGTCCTAATAATAATTTTTGGATTCCTACCCACGCTTAGGAAAATATAATCTAAAATATTCTCCTTTTGGTTTGTCTGACTGGAGTCAGATTTTTGTTTCTTATGATTAGAAGTATTACCACAATGAATATAAAAGTGCTGGAAACATTTATAATTCCATACAGACCAAGACATAACTATTTTAAAGGTTCAAGACAATATTTACAAACCTCTGAGTTTTCTTTTCAGTATAGTTTAAAATCTTTGCCTTAGTGTTAGAGGCACCATTACAAACAACTCAAAGTAAAACATTCTATCCAAAAACACAGGGTAAAACTGAATCCATATGCTGTTCTCCATATTTTTGCTTTAAAAATATTTTTCTGACACATACAAAGTTCAAGCTGAGGATAAAAAAGTATTTTAATGTTAAAATAACATTGTGTTTAGATTTTTTTCCTTTTTCATTTTTCCTAATACAAAATCAAAAGGTTTTTCAATATGATTCAAGTGCAAAATGGAACCAATACTCACATATTGGTTAGTGACTAAATTCAGTATATAGCAGAATCACTCTGAAATCTCAAATCCCTGGATACCCCTCCCTCAGGATTCCTAACTCAGTAGAATGAAATACAGGTCAAGAATTGGCTTTCATGCCAATGCTGCTGGCCCAGGGATTGTACCTAGAGAACTACCATCTTACAGAATCAGTTAACTGGAATGCTTAAGACCGAATGAAGAACTATGACAGCTTTATGTTGTGGCCATATTTTCTGCTTCAGAAAAAAAACTGTAGGTTTTAAAGGTCAAATTTTAAATACCCTCTATCCCATAATGTATTTTGTCACTGCCTCCAAATATGTGCCTTTATTTTTTCCGTGATTTCACCAGAGTGCTTTAAAAATCACCATTTACTTGTTAAACAGGTGGACTCATCTACTGCAATAAAAACAACACATAAAAATGCTCATGTTTTTAAAATAATTCTACTCTGAGGAATATTAAACAGAAGGAAAATGATATACCTACAAAGTTGTTAAAATGTTATCTATACTAGCCATAAATTAGACAACATAAACACCTAACTTTAAAAGAACAATTTAATAAATTTTGTAGAACCAAAACTACTAGCTAAACATTAATATGATGACTATGAATATATAGAGAAAACCAAAATAATTATAATGTAGTATCAAATAAAGAATTATATTGAAACTATGTCAGGAAAATTCACATAGAAATTTTTAAAATATCAGAAGAGCTAGCTGTCTTAAGGTAGCATGCTTCTATTCAATTACTGGTTATTAGTGGTGCTACAAGTGTGCATATCTCATTGCAGTTCACTTTCATGCCTTTTATGCCATGCCATGAGGGTTTACATGATGGAGAATATAAAACTGGAGGAGGAAAAAGAAGAGCTTGCTTGATTCTTATGCTTGTTTTCAATTGTTCATCATTCCAACATGACTCTACCCCAGAATCAACATTTAGTTCTAATTTGTAGTTTGTTTCTTTTTCAACACACCCAGAACCAATCTCATTTTAACCCAGCAGATGCCCACACCACATATTTAGCACCCTATCTCCACCCATCTAAGTCCTAGTTCCCCAAGACTCTATTTACATGTGTTACTCATTCCCTTCAAGCCCGTTCCTTTGTTCTTGCAGTTCCAGAAGACCTAACAGTTTCACACAGTAACTATCACTACTTTGCAGTTTTGATTCTCTAATGCCTGATTAATTCTTTTGTGTGTGTTAACTTTTGCTGGAAAGACAAAAACACCCATTTGCCCCAGACTGAGTACCAACAACAGACAAAGTAATGACCTCATCCAAGTCTAGCTTAGGACAGTTGCATCACCAAAACATCTCACCCAATGGGTGTAAGAACCTTCTTATAGCTGCATAGAAGAAGTTCCCTCCCCTGACAGTTAACCTTCCACTCTTTATAGAGTCTAGCAGTTCCCAACACCACATACATCACAGTCAGAATTACATGTACTAAGATGATAACACAGAGGCTAGCATCTCAGGTGAGCATCTAACAGGCTTCATCACCTTTAACTGTCAGTAGTTACAATTATGAAAACTTCTTGTAGGTAATAACTGCTGATCTGATTAAGATGATAATGGCTGCTATGTTCAGAAGACAGTGTTCCAAAACACATTTTTTATTAAGTTGTGTCAGTTAAAATATTTGATGTGTATCATGTTCCTAAGCAAACATGGATTGAAAAGCTTTTTTTTTGTATTATATTGTCTTTTAAATTAAAAGCCAGAAAATATATCAATTCTTGTGGACAATAGGTAGATGAGCAAAAGAAAAACACTGAAAGAAAATGCAAATAATTAACACAAATGCTCTTAATTTCAAGAGAAAACAAAATCTCTGATTCTTATACAACATTGCCTTGTGCTAAATAAAGTATATTTGATTTTTTTATTGGATATTTTCTTATTTACATTTCAAATGTTATCCCCTATCCCAGTTTCCCCTCCCAAAACCCTTATCCCATCCCCTCTCCTTCTGCCTCTATGAGGGTGCTCCACTACCCACCCACTCTCATCCTCCCGCCCTGGCATTCCCCTACACTGGGGTGTTGAACACCCTCAGGCCCAAGGAGCTCTCCTCCTACTGATGTCCAATAAGGCCATCCTCTGCCACAGATGTGGCCA
>NC_045030.1:93193448-93205392 GCF_008632895.1 Mastomys coucha
CCTATATCTGATAGAGGGCTAATATCCAATGTATACAAAGAACTCAAGAAGTTAGACACCAGAGAATCTGTTCACCCTTCTAAAGAGCACTGAAGCATCCACATTTTGCTCTTCCTTCTTCTTAGGTTTCATATGGTCTGTGAATTGAATCTTAGGTATTCTGAACTTTTGTACTAATATCCACTTATCAGTGAGTACATACTGTGTTTGTTCCTTTGTGACTGAGTTACCTCACTCAGGATGATATTCTCAAGTTCCATCCATTTGCCTGCAAATTTCATGAAGTCGTTGTTTTTAATAGCTGAGTAGTATTCCACTGTGTAAATATACCATATGGTTCCATACCCAAATAGCGTCGGGAGAGAGCTAGCCTCCCAGGAGTGTGAACAAGCCTATGAGCATAGGTAAGACCACCATTACTGCTCAGATGAACCTGCCTGGAAACATCAGAACACAGGAACTGAGGAGCTGCCTGGGACAGGAACCTTTCAATTTCCTTCTGCATCCAGAGCTGATCCTGTGCTACAGGGCTCCATACCGAAATAGCACCAGGAGAGAGCTGGTTTCCCAGGAGTTCCGATACACCTTCAAGCACAGGTTAGACCACCACTTCTCTTCAAATTCCTGGCCCAAGAGGGACCCTCCCAGAGCCATCAGGACACAGGAACCAAGGAGCAACTGGGAGCAGGATCCTGCTGGTTTCTGTCTGCACCCCATAGCTGACCCTGTACCACAGTTCTCCATACTTAAATACCTCCCAGAGAAAACTGGTCTCCCATGAGTGCTGACACACAGGCTTGCAGGAGGGACAAGCCACTGTCAGAGACAGTAAGACCAGCTAACACCAGAGATAACCAGATGGCGAAAGACAAAGGCAAGAACATAAGCAACAGAAACCAAGGCTACTTGGCATCATCAGAACCCAGTTATCCCACTACAGCAAGCCCTGGATACACCCAACACACCAGAAAAGCAAGACTCTGATTTAAAATCACTTCTCATGATGATGATAGAGGACTTTAAGAAGGACATAAATAACTCCCTTAAAGAAATACAAGAGAACATAGGTAAACAGGTAGAAGCCCTTAAAGAGGAAACACAAAAATCCCTTAAAGAATTACAGGAAAATACAACCAAATAGGTGAAGGAATTGAACACTTGAATTTTCTATAGGCTGACTTTAGTGTTCATACTCAGAATAACACATGAACCTTGTCTAAGGCTCCATATCATCAAATGGCACATGAACACACAATGCTTGTTCAACAAATAGTAAAGGGGCATGTTCTATAGGCCAAACTCTGTGCTATATGAAGAGACAAATCTCTTAACTGCAAGAAAACCAATAGTTAAAAGGTCATGTGATAAGCACAATGATAGAAATAGGCCTATGTTTCCATGGAAACAAAGGTATCTTTTGTTTGTTCAGACCATTTTCTCTGGTACCTATTGCTTTAACAATATTGAGATGATTTTTAGATTGATGGATAAAGGACAAAAACACACTCTGGAAAATGTCTCTTGAAGATTAGGGGCATAGAGATATGAAAAAATATATCACACATGAGGATTTGCAAATACTCTCTGGCAGTCACAAAGCTAGCATGTAGCAAACAGATGGACCTGGTTCAACTGGTGAAGGCACTTGGAGCCACTGATGGATTTTTAAACAATTGTCTTGATAGGAAACTGGCTGCCTAGCATGGGTTTTACAATTGGCACACTGAAAGGATACAAAAATAAGAATAGAGGCCTGCTGTCAGTGTTAAGCAGGATATGTCCCTGGCTGGGTCTTAAACTGCCTTTCATCTACCCACAACTACAAATCACCTTTGCTTGCTCTATATTGATTGCTGCTTGATGTCTCCAATTCCTTGTTTACTCTAGCCTTAATGCTTTGACATCTATATTGATTACATTTTTTCTGCCTCAAAACTATCCCACTTATTTCTTCTCATGGCTTACCTTGTAGTCCTTAATTCTTAGAACAACTCCTTCCATTTGATCTCTTCAATTCAACTTTGTTTGATGCTCTAGTTCTAGAATTTTTCCGACACCTTAATGTTGATTTGAGAGATGCTTTCTTTCCTTAGGGAAACATATGGCAGCAGGCTTGAGGTATGCATGGCAAAGAATTTTTAATTGAAACAGATAGGAGTTTACATTTTTATACCAACTAGCCTTCCTTCTAGCTGAGTGGTAACAAATAATTGGCTCTGAATAATGGGTACACAGTTAAGAATAATATGTCTCATGCATTGGTTTTCTAAACAGAGACACAGTGAAACTTAACAGAAGTTATGTACCAAATGGATTTAACAGATAGCTTTAGAACATTTCGTCCTAAATCAAAAGAATATACCTTCTTCTCAGCACCTCAAGGTACCTTCTCTTTACTTTTCACTGAAACCTATCCTATATGATATAAGTTCATGTGACAGAATGTCCATCATCTTGCATCCCTTAAAAACTGTATCGAATATAGCTCCTCCTCCATCATCCTGCACTGGATATGTATATGAAGGAAAATAAAAATTTATTTGAACTTATTGTATTTATTTGTGTTAAAAACCACTTCAAATGCAGTGTTGATACCTCTTTATTATTTCTCTTATTTTAATAAATCTATTAATCATATGGCTTTAAACAACATATATATAGTTTAGCCCTCGTTGCTTCCACCAGAAGAGGAATACAAACACATGGATCAAGATAACAGATAAACTGACCCAGCTGTTACTACATGTGCTTCTTTGACATAAATTAATTCATGACATGGTTTGTAAAATGGGGAATGACCAATAAATAAAATGTTGAGTTGTGGGTTGAAGAGATGTCTCAGCAGTTAAGACTGCTCTTCTGAAGGTCCTGAGTTCAAATCTCAGCAACCACATGGTGGCTCACAACCATGAGATCTGACACCCTCTTCTGGTGTGTCTAAAGACAGCTACAGTGTACTTACATATAACAATAAATAAATCATTGGGCCAGAGCAAGAGGAGCCGGAGCAAGCAGAGGTCCTGTGTTCAATTCCCAGCAACCACATAATGGCTCACAGCCATCTGTACAGCTACAATGTACTCATATACATAAAATAAATAAATAAACCTTTTAAAAAATGTTGAGTTGTCTCATATTCCTCTTTTCCCAGTACTGTTTTATCTACTAAACAAGAGAAACTAAACCCCAAGAACACTACTCAAAAGTGAATGGGAGAGCTATAACTAAGCATTGGCAAAATCTTTCCTCATTTTTTGTTTGATTGCCTACAACTCCATATTTCTGATTTATGGTAGTTCTTATGCTTCACTCCTCCCAAACCCTTTTGTACTTAGAAATAGTGTGTGTGTGTGTGTGTGTCCATGTGTCTGTCTGTCTGTCTGTCGTCTGAGTGTATGTCTATATATCATGCATATATGGGATTACAGATGTCAAAAGAGGTTGGATCCCTAAGGAACCAGAATGGCAGGTGGTTTTTAGTATTATGTGCTCCTCACCATAATATTCTGACTTAACAAGTCTGAAGGTGATATAAATGAATCATGTACAGAATCCTGTAAACCAAGAGGCAAAAATAAATTATTTTCCTCATCCAAATAGATTATTCTCAGGTATTTCACCATGGTAACAGCAGTCTGAGAAATACATGATCTATTCAGACATAAATCTAAAGATCTGAGGATCAGTGGAGAAAGGAGAGACACTTGCTCCTGCATCACTTATGGAGGCCAGAGTTTGGGCAGTAAACATTTATTCAATGGATAAAAGAGTGATCCTTTAATGTTCACCATGCTGTGTTCTCAGGCACATAGTTTCATCAGGAACTTCAGAGAGAAGAGAATTATCTATTATAGATGAAAGAATTCTAGTTTTCCAAGTCTGCTTGGCTTCAATGTTAAACCTTAGAAACAAAGCCTTAACTTCAGCTTTACAAGTAAGTAATGGAGCCTCCATTATAACAACATTCCTGACCAGCTGCATTTTCCCACGTCAGCCTATAACCTACCTACTCCCCATCTATTATCTCTGTAACTTTTGTACCACTTGCACCACAATGAATGACTTTATTTGGCATATCCTTCTCCCCTAACGGACTATGAGCATCTGCTTCACCTATAGCTTTGCAATGCTATGCTACAGGAGTCGCAGAAATATTTATAAATTAGGCTGAACTGAGTTCATCATAACAGTGATCTGACTTCTTGATCTTCAAACCACAAGTTAACAGGTATGATAATGCAGCTCAGAATATATTCCTATGAAAAGAGAATTGAACAAACCCTCCAGCTATGTATAAACTACCCAAGGAAGAAAAGCTTCCTGAAATATTTTCCACACAAATATCATAACCCATCCCAACTTTATTTTTCACTAGAAACCTCTCTTTGTCTTATGAGAAAGGATGTGTACATAGGGGAGGATATAAGAAGAGGCAAACATTTTTATGAAACTCTTCAAACAAAGCAGAATTCTATACTCATTAATGATTTGTCTTAAACTATTTTCTTTCTGACACACAAGTTTACAAGAAATGTTTAACTTGGCAAATGGTATGTTTTCCTTAAACTTTATTTTAAACATTCATATGTTAAGAGCTATTTTATAACAAGAGAGTCTTGGGTTGTACCATATACTTGTACTGGATTCTACATTCTAGCAAGATTCTCCAGTAATGTTACATATATGTTAAATTTTAAAATATTGCCCTATGGTATATAACCTCATTTTAAACATCACAAAAACCCTACAAGATCAATTTAAATTTTTCTTAGCATAGGTAAAAAAATTTCAGGTTTGAAAACTGAGTTATCTATAATCAAAATTAATATTTAATGATACTACAATGTAAGCACACAAATACAAAGAAAGTTAGATGCATACTATAGTGTATCTTTAATGATATGTTAAGGGCTCCAAGAATTTATTTCAAGAGATAGTGGATAGGGGTATTTTCAAAGGAATGTGTAAAAAAAATAGTTTTGCAAGCCTACGTGAGATAGATTAGAAAAAGAAGCCTGGAAAAATAAGAAAATATATAGCATTCCCACAGATGTCCCATTCCAGCTCTGTGGGGTGCTTAATCATACCAAACCCACTATGCTCTGTGTATACTTTTTATAAACTGTGTTAACTCGAGATGGATGGCAAGGCTCACAGCTAATTCATTTTTTAATACCCCGAGTCATTTAACACAATGCTTTGCACATAGTAAGTACTCAATAACATGTGAATCATGAATAAAACCTTTCTAAATATGCTCTGCTTCTCCTCACACAGAATAATGCCCTCTCCATAATATTTTCTTCAAAAAACTAATTGACCAAACTTCAAATCTTAGCTTAATAACTACTGACTATAATTCCTTTGTCTCCCCCTTACAATGTGGATCCCTTCAGGGCAGTCGGGCTCAGGTGTGTAATTTTTGAACCCCCAAAGAAAAGGAAGATGCAGGGCCCTTACTTCAAAACTATTAAGAATTTTAAGACAATGGTGGAGTGTGAGAATGCTTCTGAGTAGCAGGCCCTGTATGTGTAAGTCTTCACTTCAGGATCTGGCCTTGGGGGCAATGTTTTTGTGTTATATATTGTTTCACCCATGATTCTTATCATGGGAATCTTGCAGAGATGTTGATTAAATGTACTGAGCAAACAATGAAGGTCAGGAGAGTTGCGTAAAGTGGGAACGTTTACTTGGGCAAAATCTAACATAAGTGGAGTCTATTACATAGTTAGATAGCCTGCTGAGGACACAGCCAGGAGTAAGTGTCATCTGCTGTCATTTTGCCCTTCTGCTGTCTGGGCATCTTACCCTGACCATCTGTATTGCAAAATGTATATGTAACCACACCTCATCCAAAAGCAGTGTTTTGTTCTGTGATGACGCACTCTTTAGGAGACTCTGGCTCTTGTTTCCTTCTTTATTTTTCCCCTGATATAATGGCAATGGTTTAATATGTATGAAGCAAACAGCTGAAGGGATTTTTATAGACAGTAACAATGTATTAACTAATAACATAAGACAGTAGGGGTTGGTTCTCATAAAGCAAACAAGGTTGAGTTATTTGAAAACATGTTGCAGACCAATCCTACTTAAATGTTTGAAAAATGTAGAAGGGCAGAAAAGTATATATTGATCACCCTCTCTGAAGGACAGCACAGAGCTCTGAAATGAGCTATAACCATGAAGAATCATTTTTTCTATTACACAGACAAGCAATTTATCGAGTCTCTTTTTTTTTTATCACACTTGAGTATCCTACCCACAAAACACAAATATTTATCTTAATATCTGAAAATGCCTCTCTGTGACACTAAGGAAAAGAAGCTACTTAAAAGGCATCAGTCCTCCACCCATCTTCCTCATTTTAGCCAAGTTGCTGCAGCAGTTGCTCAGGAGCCACAGGCAACGCTTAGCAATTGTAATGGTGACCCCCAGTGGCAATAACTTGCAAATGAAAGCCTTGCTGTTTCTCTACCAGGATGTCAACTTTATTAAAATGCTTTTTCATATAGGATATTGGCGATTTTGTTGAACTGTAATAAAAATGAACCACATGTTTGCTGCAAAAAATCAATACTTTCTCCTCCACTTTATTGTCACCAGTTAAATACACGAGTTTTCCTTTCAAAAGATATCCCTTTGAAGTAAAAAGCATAGTCTCCAGGAAGTCTGCTAAACACCAATGTCATCGTGTTTTTCTTTTCTCCAAAGAGAGGTTTAAAAAAAAAGCCTGTGTTCACCTGTACCCTAAATATCTGTTAGGTTTCTGAAAATCCACCTCATGGAGAATTTAATAGGCAGTCACTTATGTAAGTATCATTGAACTCTGAAATGATCACTAACATCCATCTGAACTCTGGAAAGATGTGTGATCAATACTTTAAAAACATTAAAGATATTGGCCTTCCCACCAGAAACTCATATTCAAACAGAAGACCAAATAAAGCCCGGATTCAATAGTAGCAAATTCAATAATAGCAATCTGAACAGTAACTCAAAATAATGAAGTGTAGAGTCCTATACCATAACCAATTTTCACAACATGAAACTTTTATTTGGTAATAAGTAAGGGGATGAAGGGAGAATATACTATTATATACTATTAATACATTAAGGCCTTGAAGGCTCAGTTTCATATACAGGCCCTTCATTCAAACATCCTTACTATGACACCAACTGCTGACATTAAAAAGATGTACTTTGCAGATTAGGATAAACTGTAGCCCCTAACTTTACTATGAATCAGAATCACCAGGCCTGCTTCCCAGACTAATGGTATCATAATTGCTAGAGCATAATACACCAACATCATTATTTTTCAAGGCTCTGTGATTCTAAGCAATTCCCATGAAGAACTGTGCTTAGCTGGCTTTCTTAGTTCAAAGATAGATTAGCATATCATTTATCTAACATATTATTTACATAACTTAAGCATGCGTGTGTTATCTACAAATACTCTATTATAGCATTATGTGCAGACCCTTTTTTTTTTTTTAATCCTGGTACACCAGACCAATTTTAACAGAATTTCTCTAGATAGATAGTTCCTCCATACCATCCGTGGTTTTAAAAACTTCCCCAGGTGATATCAAAATGCAGTTAAGATTAAACAACATTGCACACTGAAGTACTGAAAATAAACAATTTTTAAAAACCTAACCTGACACAACAAAAGCATTTTAATGTGCAACATATGCTTCTTTTTAAATTAAACTTTGAGGCTACACAAAGATTTCTCCAAGTGACCCAAAATACAGAAAAAAAAATGTGAAAGTAAACACGGAAAGGTACTTCCTAGACGTGTAATTTAGTCATCCTAGACAGGAGGAAAACAAATTTAAAACATAAATAAACAACATTCTCCAATGCTAACATCCAATGTTCCTAAGCCAGGACTACAGTCTGGGAAGATATAAAAGGAAAGCAGGTATTAAAGAAACTCATAATGAATCATAAAATAATGACACATAACAGGAAATACCAAACAATGGGCACATACAACTCTCATAAAGAAATGCTTACCAAGGAATTTAAAATATACTGTAATCTGTACATATACACTGTAATTGCCTGGGAATGTTTTTAACCTTGCCATCATTTAAGATCCAACAAAAAGGCTTTTTAATATAATTGATTAAATGGATAAATTCAAAGGGTGAGTTGAAAGTGCACCCAGCATTGAGAACCACTGACCCCAAGGATATCAGAAATATCAGTGTGCTAAAACAGCACAAGAAACTTCAGTCCTGAGAGATACAAGGATAAAGTGGGTATTACAGAAACTCATAATGAATCATAAAATAATGACACATAAACAGGAAATACCGAACAATGGGACAAAAGTGCTTACCAAGAAACTTAAAATATCCTGGTTCTAGTAGCAAAGCAACTTCTCAAATAAGATTTATTCATCTATTTTAGCCGGGAATTTTCATGGCATTCTCTTTCTTTTTTATCCATCAAGGCAAACTTTATGTGCTGAATGGATCACAGATGAGGAAGCTTATGTAAACACTGAGCATTCCAGTGCCTTGACAATTATTTCTCATGGGACTTTAATCAGTTGGCATCCTGGTATCTGTCTCAATCTTGTGCACATTTACTAATAAAAAAATGTTAACAAGGTCACAGCTAGCCTCCTAGACAGACTGCCAATTTTATCTGTGAATTCCTGCATTTATAGTTCAAAATCAAAAATAAGGAATTACATACAGCATATTGTTTTTTAAAATATGTGAAATTTCAAGCACTTTCATAAATTCTATTTTACTTTCATCATATATGCAAATGAATTCTTCATGCAACTGATAATCCTTACTCTTAATTTTTCTGCAATATGTTTCCCACATTCATATGAACTTTTACAATTTCAGGCAGCAGCAGTGACAAATTGCACAAGACTTGCACAAGACTGGGCCCATCAACATTCCCTAATGGACAGGCTCATGAAGCCTCATCCTTCCCAGAGAAGCTATGTACAGTTAAAGGTTGCAGAGGGAGAGAGCATCTTATTCCTCAGTGGAGTAGATGCTGGTGTATTGCTTCTACACAAGCACATAATCCCCTACCTGTGCCCACGCAGCCAACCCTAACTAACTACAGTGGATTGCATTCCAAAAAAAGACATGAAAATAGAAGGGGGACCAACAACAAAGTAAGGATTTGGTAGGAGGAAGAAATAGATAAAAGAGGATGATAATGGGATAATTTAATCAAAAAACACTATCTATATTATTAAGTTATAAAAATAAACTAATTTTTTAAAAGACTCATTTGTTAGATTTTTTTCCTATTAATATTCTGATTGTCAGAGAGAAGATTTCATATACATAGTTTTTCAATAGTGTCTCATCTGCAATTCTGAGAATGGTAGCTATGAATACCCATGCTTTTCACAGTACAAACTTTTGGCTTTAAGGGCACTCATCAGACAACTCAATCTCACCCTAAATGTTATTAAGTTGCTAGCTGGAATGACAGATAAAAATTATTTGGCTTTAAAAGCATAAATTACCTCACTTCTGAAAACTGCAGGTGATAGTATTTTTATTTCTAGAGTTTAAAAAATGAAATTAAAACTTCAATAAGTTGGGTAATGCATGGTACTTAGTGTTTAATTTTTAAATTCTAAAACCTTGTGAGGTCACTTAGGAAAAATTTACAAAGTCATAGCTGAACAGAAAAGTTCAAAAATTCAAAATGGATTAAATAACTTTGAGCAAAAGCTGATGGAATGATAACAGAAAAAGTAGTGAATGGTTAAGACATTTCAACACAGTTACCATGATACCAAATCCACATACAGACTAAATAAAGATAATTATAGACCAATTTCCCTTAAAACATAAATACAAAAATACTCAGTGTAGTACTTGCATACCAAATCCAAGAACAAATCCAAAAAATAATCCACCATGACCAAGTGGGCTTTATCCCAGAGATGCAGGGATAGCTTCACGTACAAAATTCAGTAAATATAATCGATCATATAAATGAACTAAAAACAAACAAACAAACAAAATACCATCTTATTAGATACATAAAAGGCCTTTGACAGAATCCAATACCACTTCATGATAAAGTCCTAGAGAGATTAGAGATTCAAGGGACATACCTAAACATGATAAAGGCAATTTATAAGGACCCTAGATCTAATATCAACTTAAATGGAGAGAAAGTCAAAGGAATGTCACTGAAATCAAGAACAAGGCAACTTGTTTTGTCCACTCTGTATATCTAGTCAATATAGTACTTTAAGTTTTAGCTAGAGCAATAAGATAACTGAATGAGTTTAATGGAATTCAAGTAGGAAAGGAAGAAGTCAAAGTATTTTTATTTGCAGATGGTATCATAGTATACATAAGTGACCCTAAAAATTCTACCAGAGAACTCCTATAGCTGATAAACACCTTCATCAAATCTGATAGATATAATACTAACTAAAAGCAAATCAATAGCCCTCCTATATACAAATGACATGGACTGAGAAATATATCAGGAAAACACAACCTTTCACAATAGCATCAAATAATATAAATATCTTGGCATAACTGTAACCAAGCAAGTGAAAGAACGGTATAACAAAAACTCCAAGTCTTTAAAGAAAATAATTAAAGATGATATTACAAGATATAAAAGATCTCCCATAGTCATGCATTGTATGACTAACAGTAAAAATGGCCATCCTACCAAAAGCAATATCATCACCATCAGAATTCCAAAACAATATTTTACAGACCTTGAAAGGACAATACTCAACTTTATATAGAAGAACTAAAAACCTAGAATAGCTAAAACAGTGTTGAACAATAAAACTGCTAGAGTTACCATCATTGCTGATTTCAAGATATACCTCAGAGCTATAATAACAAAACATACATTGTTTTGGCATAAAAACAGACACATTGATCAGAGTTGTGACGTCCAACTTCAATATGATAATTTCTGCTTCAACTTAAGTTTTATTTTGTCATGTTTAGATGTTATCTCTTTGGAGCCTATTCTTTTCTAAGGAGAGACAGAAAGGTAGTAGATCTGGAGGGGAGGAGGTGGGGAGAAAATGGAAAAAGTAGAGGAAAGGAAAATTATAACCAGTATATGTTATATGAGAAAATAATTACTTTTCAATAAAAAGATTATTTTAAGGATTAAAAAATGAAGATATAATTTTGTCTAAAACTGTGGCTGCATTAAAAATATTTATTTTAAATTTCAACTAATTTATTAGCCCAGAACAAAAAGGGATCTTTCCCTTGAAAGCCATACTACTTTGTATACACTATAGATGACTGTTGTCATAGTTTTGTAACTTCTTTTTCAACAGATAGAAACCTGAAACAAAATTTATATACTTCATCTATTTGGGGCAGTAAAAATTCATCCTTCTGGCCCAGTGCTATGTCTCTGCAAAAGTTTTGGTTCAATGTTCAAAGGAGTAGGCATTAAGTACATGTATGATTTTTGTCCCTAAAATCAATCCTCCCCTACTTACTTCTCAACTGTTGGAGAGAACAATAAAAATGAGAAGTAATACTAAATGACATAGTATAGTAATTTACTGTAGCAATGTATTATCTTTTCATATCCCTATTAGTTAACTGACATATTTATTATTAGAACTGAGGTGGAGATATATAAGAATCCATAAAAAGAATGGTGAAATCTTCTAGGCCTTTAATGTCAGGCAGTTTACCTAACATTTTCTTAACTCTTGGTTTCTTCATATGTACATCACAGAGCAAAATATACTTCAGAGGTTGTTGAAGAGTAAAATGTGCTAAGGTACAGAACGTTTGAAACCACAGTGCCATCTACAAATGTTTGATCCTTGAATAAATCCCCAATCTGTTCCCTGTCCTCAATATTCCAACTTGTTTTAAAATAAATGCTCTGTGTGTGTGTGTGTGTGAGAGAGAGAGAGAGAGAGAGAGAGAGAGAGAGAGAG
>NC_045030.1:93205402-93221383 GCF_008632895.1 Mastomys coucha
GAGAGAGAGAGTGAGAGAGTGAGAGAGTGTTAATATTAGATGAAAACCTGATAGAATTGAATCAACTAGGAGACAAAACTTTGAATGTATCTGTGTGGGCATTTCTACAGTAGTTTAAACAAGGAGAGATGACTCACACTGAATGTAAGTGGCACCATTTTAAGGATTAAATAAAAAGAACAGAGTGAATCGTATCTCTCTCTGCTGCTTTCTCAGTGTAGATGCAGTAATGCCAGCCAGAATCATGGTCCTGCCTCTATGTCTTCCACATCATAATGGACTATAGCCTAAAATTGTGAGATAAAGTGAACTATTTCTTCCTTGAGTTATTTTTGCCAAGTATTTTGTCAGTGCAACAAGAAAAGTAATATAGAAAATTGGCACAAGGAGTGAGTTCATGGAGTGATAAACCTGGTCACATGCTTTGTAGATCTTTAGAATTTGTTTGCTGGAGAAAAGTGAAGAAGGTTTGAAGCTACAGGCTAGAAAAGCCTTGGAATGCTGTAAACAGAATTTAATGGGTCATTCTGGTTGTACTTCACAAGGCTAGAATGATAAGAGAAATCCAGACAATAAAGACTGTTCTCATGAGGTTTTTTAGCGGAAACAGACTCCACTGGGATTGAAGCTAGAGGTCATTCATATCATATTCTCAACAAATCAGACAGTGTTATGCCCATATCCTGAGAACTCAAGTAAGGATAAGTTCAAAAGTAGTGTACATCTATTTGGTAGAGAAAATTTCAAGACAGAATAGTATTCACGTTGTGTCATAGTTACTGCTCACTCTTCTTATGTACTTTTGCACTAAGAACTTATGTGTGGAAGAAAGACGTGAATAAACTGAAATTTGGCAAGAAATGCAGTGTGAATGAATTAAAGTTTTAAGCAAAGAGGGCACAGAGCATCTGCAATTATAAAGGAGATCAGTATATTTAAAGAGAAATTGAAACATTGCACTAGGACAATGGGAAAATTGCCTTGAAGATAAGATCCCGCCCATAAAAGGCTCTATCTTTGTAAAAAGCAGATTTCTTAGAAAGGAGAAAGACTAACTAGGGATAGCCTTATTTGAAAACAACTGCTAACACAACTGTTTTCCTCAGTTTATTCAGAAAAGTGCACAGAGGCCACTACAGCAATGGTAGAAGGGAATCATGCTACATATCTGGTACAACTTGTAGCATTTTTTACTTTGTGTTGGAGGCATAAGAAGTGCAAGATGTAAAGGGTCATAGAGACCTGCACCAAGATTCTAGAGAGTCACTAATGCAAAACATTGTGCTATTATTTCGGGTTCCTTACAACCAAGAATCTAGAGGACACTACATAAGGTTGTCAAGGTGAATCTTAACTTGCAATAGTTTCTAGGATGTTGTAGTGCCATGACAATAAGATACCCACTGAGGGAAGCTGCAGACACAGATTGAAGCCAGCATAAGAGAAAGTCTTGTATGTGACAGGTGGCAGAACTAGAAAAGTGAAGCTATCCAAAGGAATTAGAGCACAGACAGTGAGACCATAAACTCCAGTGGCTTGGAGGTTTGTATTTGCCTTGCTAGGCTTTAGTCTTGATTTTTTCTTCAATGTCCTTCTATTTCTCCCTTTTGGAATATGCATGTGTGTATCCTGTGCTATGGTACATTGGAAGTATGTGCCTTACAGTTATGATTTTATATGGCTCAGAGATAAAAGAATACCTGAGCATCAGAAGACATTCTGCACTTACACATTTAAATAATATTGGCAAGTTTTAAATTTGTGGTGATTACCCTTCATTATTAACTTGACAAGATTTGGAGTTTTCTAGAAGACAAAACTCTGGCTATGTCTGTGAGCATGTTGCCAGTGAGATTTAAATGATGTGTAAAGACCCCTTCTGAATCTGAGGAGCACTATCATATAGACTGAATTACTTTGAAAAGCAAGTAGCACAATTAGAATTCATTTCTCTCTGTTTCCTAAGTGCAGATGCATCAGGGACAGCTGTACTATGCTCTTAACTAGATTCTCTTAGCCAGAACTAGAGCCAAACTCCCCTCCACACCTTCCCCACCAACCAAGATGGATTATGCCTTCAAACTGTGATCCAAAATAAGCCTCTTACTTCATTAGGTTGTTTTTGTCTCAGATATTTAGTAACAACTAGGCATGTGTAAAATGTGCACTGTAACATGGTTTCTCTGTGTAATTTCTTCAGAGTGATTTAACATGGATCACTCCTTATACATAACAACATTAATTGACAGCTTGACAGATTATATTTACTTTTTCTGCTCACAAATAATTAACAGAGTTTATTCTAAGGAGTACCTATATTTTGAAGGTTAGATGTCAAGTAGACAAGTCCTTTCCCTTAAAGCACAAGGATAAGAAACTTTGTGGTAAAAATTATGCAATAAGGCTCAATATGAAAATTGCTGCTGTCTGAACATTTCTACTTGGTGTCAATGTTGTTCTTCATGCTAAGGGTTCCCTGTAACTCAGTTCTGAAAGGGCTACAAGTTCAACTCTAAAGCTGTACAAAATAAACACAGGTGGACTCATATCTACTTCTGCATCCAATCTGTTGTGATATGCACTGGCTATTCTTCTGGAGGTCCTAAGTTCAATTCCTAGCAACCACATAGTGGCTCACAATCCTTTGTAATGGGATCTGGTGCCCTCTTCTGGTATGTTTAAAGACAGCAACAATATACTTATATACAAAATAAATATTTTTATTGTATATTTTCTTTATTTACATTTCAAATGTTATCCCCTTTCCTGGTTTACTCCCTGAAAGCCCCCTATGCCATCCCCTCCCCCTGCTTCTATGAGAGTGTTCCCTCACCCACTCCTGCCTCCCTGCCCAGCATTCCCCTACACTGGGTCATCACAGCCTTTACAGGACCAAAGGGTCTCTCCTCCCTTGATGCCCAACAAGGCCATCCTCTCCTACATATGCTGCTGGAAGCATGGGTCCCTCCATGTATACTCTTTGGTTGGTAGTTTATTCCCTGGGAGCTCTGAGGGGGTCTGGTTGGTTGATATTGTTGTTTTTCCTATAGGGTTGCAAACCCCTTCAGCTCCTTCAGTCCTTTCTCTAACCCCTCCATTGGGGATCCTGTGCTCAGTTCAATGGTTGGCTGCAAGCATCCACCTCTGTACTTGTCAGGCTCTGGTAGAACCTCTCAGGAGATAGCCATATCAGGCTGCTGTCAGCAAGCACTTGTTGGCATCCACAATAGTGTCTGGGTTTCATGAATGTATATGGGATGGATCCCCAGGTGGGGCAGTCTGTGGATGGCCTTTCCTCCAGTCTCTACTCCACACTTTGTCTCCTTATTTCCTCCCTTGAGCATTTCGTTCCCCCTTCTAAGAAGAATTGAAGTGTTCACACTTTGGTCTTCCTTTTTCTTGAGCTTCATGTGGTCTGTGAATTGCATTTTGGGTATTCTCAGCTTTTGGGCTAATATCCACTTATCAGTGAGTACATACCATGTATGTTCTTTTGTGACTGGGTTACCTCACTCAGGATGGTATTTTCTAGTTCCATCCATTTGCCTGCAAATTTCATGAAGTCATTGTTTTTATATAGCTGAGTAGTATTCCATTGTGTAAATGAACCACATTTTCTGTATCCATTCTTCTGTTGAGGGACATATGGGTTCTTTTCAGCTTCTGGTTATTATAAATAAGGCTGATATAAACACAATGGAGCATGTGTCTTTGTTATATGTTGGAGCATCTTTTGAGTATATGCCCAGGAGTGGTATAGCTGGGTCCTCAGGTAATTCTATGTCCAATTATCTGAGGAGCTGCGAGACTGATTTTCAGAGTGGTTATAACCGCTTGCAATCCCACCAACAATGCTGAAGTGTTCCTCTTTCTCCACATCCTCACCAGCATCTGCTGTCACCTGAGCTTTTGATCTTAGCCATTCTGACTGGTGTGAGGTGGAATCTCAGAAGAGGGAAAGATCTCACATGCTCATGGATTGGCAGGATTAATATAGTAAAAATGAGCATCTTGCCAAAAGTAATCTACAGATTCAATGCAATCCCCATCAAAATTCCAACTCAATTCTTTATTGAGTTAGAAAGAGCAATTTCCAAAATTCATTTGGAATAATAAAAAACTCAGGATAGTGAAAAATATTGTTGACAATAAAAGAACATCTGGGGTAATCACCATCCCTGACCTCAAGCTGTATCACAGAGCAATAGTGATAAAAACTGTATGGTATTGGCACAGACATAGGCAGGTGGATCAAATAAATAGAATTGAAGACCCAGAAATGAACCCACACACCTATGGTCACTTGATCTTTGACAAAGGAGCTAAAACCATCCAGTGGAAAAAAGACAGCATTTTCAACAAATGGTGCTGGTTCAGTTGGCGGTTAACATGGAGAAGAATGCACATCAATCCATTCTTATCTCCCTGTGCAAAGCTCAAGTCCAAGTGGATCAAGGATCTCCACGTGAAACCAGATACACTGAATCTAAAAGAAGAGAAAGCGGGGGAAAGCCTCAAACACATGGGCACAGGAGAAAACGTCCTGAACAGAACACCAATGGCTATGCTCTAAGATCAAGAATTGACAAATGGGACCTCGTAAAATTGCAAAGCTTCTGTAAAGCAAAGGCCACTGTCAATAGGACAAAATGGCAAGCAACAGATCTGGAAAAGATCTTTACCAATCCTACATCCGATAGAGAGCTAATATCCAACATATACAAATAACTCAAGAAGTTAGACTCCAGAGAATCAAATAAACCTATTAAAAAATGGGGAACAGAGCCAGAGAATTCTCAACTGAGGAAACTCGAATGGCCAAGAAGCACCTATAGAAATGTTCAACATGCTTAGTCATCAGGGAAATGCAAATCAAAATGAATCTTTTTAAAAAATAAAAAATAGTTACATTGTGGAATGTAAATGTACATTAATAAATATATTTATTATTTGTTATACTGAACTCTATTAATTTACCCTATGTCTGTGTGTGCAGTAATTCACCATATACTTATGCTTTTGCACTTTCAAAAAATATTGCTTTCTTGAGTTTCCAATGATAAAACATTTTATTATACAAGACCAAGAGTTTCAGTTAATCTCACCACTAGTCTAATAAAAAAATAAGTATTGACAGGTGTTGCTGTAGCATATAAAGGCTTCACCAAATTTAAATTGTACTTGAAAGCTTAGATGTTATTATATTGGCAAAACATATTGTCAATATTTTTGCTGGAAATAACAGGTTTACCATGCTCAGTTTGGGGAAATGTCACTCTTTCTTTTAAATAAAGAAAATATTCATGGGGTAGGGGTTATTTCAGCTCATATCTCAACCAGTATGAAACATATGCTCTTAAGATAGTCATTATACCTCACCATGTAGTAGTGTTTGATGCATAATTCCAATTTAATGATACAGAATATTGAAAAGGTATAGCCACCATAGATTGAGATTGAATAAACACAGCAAGACCAAATTAGTTATCTACATAGAGGGGGTACAGTTGTGCAAAGGGAATTGGGATCTGTTAGAAGATATTAGCATCATTTTATAGCCTCTCATTAGATATTTTTAAGCATTGGAAAGTGAAATTTGTCCTCTTGTACTTATTTTGCCGTAGTATCAACTAGGATATTTCTGGCTGCAGGCAAGAATAAGTTGTACTTAAAAGGGATTTAAGTCAGCCAGGTGGTAGGGACACTTGCCTTTAATCCCAGTGGTGGCATAAACAAACAAAAAGGATTTAAGTCATCAGTACAATATGTCATCTCTCAAAAGGAGAAATTACAGTGTAAGCCATCTTTAGAATTAGCCAATGTGGGGCTGATGGTACACTGGCAGCTCTCACATTGGCAAGTGATATACAAATATGTTGCATAAAGTACTTCCTTTAACTGTCTCTTTCTAAGAATGGAGAGGCCTTTCCCCATCTCATATCTCATGAAAGATGAAACCATAGGTCCATAACTACACAAAGAGAATAGAATTTCCACAGTGGCTAATCCTCAAGAATATTTACTCTTGAAATTTTGGTAAGGCCACCTAGCCTAAGAAATAAATACCTGTATTTGTAAGACTCTGGCAGGGTCTCTCAGGAGACAGTCATAAGAGGCTCCTTTCAACATGTACTTCTTGGCATCCACAATAGTGTCTGTATTTAGTAACTATATATGGGATGAATCCCCAGGTGAGACAGTCTCTGGGTGGCCTTTCCTTTAAACTCTGCTCTACACTTTGTCTCTGTATTTGCTCCTGTGAGTATTTTGTTCTCCTAAGAAGGACCGAAGCATCCACACTTTGGTCTTCCTTCTTATTGAGCTTCATGTGGTCTGTGATTGAGGGCAGGGAGGTAAGAGTGGGTGGGTGGAGGAACACCCTCATAGAAGCAGGGGGAGGGAGGATTGATAGGGTGTTTCTAGGAGGGAGGAAAACCAGGAAAGGGGATAACATTTGAAATGTATATAAAGAAAATATTAAATAAAAAAAAATAACTGCTTGGGGTAAGACTTACCCAAGGAAGAATAACACAGGAGGGATGGATGTTAGAATAAATGGTGCCAGAGCACTGCTACCAGTCTTTCAGCTCTGTCTACTGAAGAGTCAAGGTTTCTGACTATAAACCCCTATTCCTAGCCTGAGGAATTTTTACTGGGCATGATGCTATAAACTGTATCCAGGAGACACAGTTACGAAGAAGCCAGAATTATCAGACAAGTAATATTCCAAAAAACATTTTTCAGTCATTAATGGACTGAATCTTGCTGAAGAAATGCCTAGCATCCTATATTCTCATGTAGGATAACCCTGAAGTGTGGTTCTTATTTCCTAGAGTTAATCATTGGAATAAGCTACAGTGTGAACTATGTAAGAATGCATTTTTTTTTTTGGCTGTCCTTACTTTATCTCATTCTTCCCTTCCCTTGCCTTTGTTTCCTACTGTCATCTCTCAAATGAAAGGTTTACAGTAGCATCCTTGTCTCAGGGTCTGCTGCTACATAATCCAATCAGAAAAATGGTCTACCCATTCTCCAAAACAAATCCCTACATACAGAACCAAAATAAAATAAAATAAAATAAAATAAAACTTTTAAAATAATCTGTTATCAGGATGAAGAGATGGTTCAGTGATTAAGAGCACTGACTGCTCTTACAGAGGTCCTAAGTTCAATTCCCAGCAACCACATGGTGGCTTACAACCATCTGTAATGGGGTTTGATGCCCTCTTCTGGTGTGTGTGAAGACAGCTATAGTGTACTCATATATATAAAGTAAAAAATCTTTAATCAGGAAGCATTTTAAAATATATTTCTCTCTTAAAAGACCGGTTTTCAATCAGTCTGGCAGTTCCTCAGATAATTGGACAAAGTACTACCTGAGGACCCAGTTATGGCACTCCTGGGCATATGCCCAAAAGATGCTCCAACATATAAGAAGGACATATGCTCTACTATGTTCATAGCAGCCTTATTTATAATAGCCAGAAGCTGAAAAGAACCCATATGTCCCTCAACAGAGGAATGGATACAGAAAATGTGGTTCATTTACACAATGGAATACTACTCAGCTATATAAAAACAATGACTTCATGAAATTTGCAGGCAAATGGATGGAACTAGAAAATACCATCCTGAGTGAGGTAACCTAGTCATGAAAGAACACACAGGATATGCACACACTGATAAGTGGATATTAGCCCAAAAGCTAAGAATACCCACATACAGTTCACAGACCACATGAAGCTCAAGAAGAAGGAAGATCAAAGTATGGATGGAAGCTTTAGTACTTCTTAGAAGGGGGAACAAAACACTCACAGGAGGTAGAGAGTGGGAGGGACTTAAGAGGAAGAGAGGAGGAGGAGGGAAAAAAGTGGGGTAGGATCTGATATAAGAGGAGACTGGGATGATATACAGAGGGTGAGGAATTTGAACAGAGGTGTGTAGCAATGGGGGATGGAGAACTGTGGTAGCCACAAGAAAGTCCCAGATGCCAGAAAAGCAAGAGGCTCCCAGGACCCAACAGGGGCAATATTAGCTGAAATGCCCAACAAAGAAGAAGAAGAACCTGTACAGAGATCATATCCAGAGGTTAGGCAAGGCCTGTGGTTGTGGGATGGGGCCACCCACTAATCTCCAAATTTTTAACCCAGAATTGCTCCTGTCTAAAGGAAATACAGGGACAAAGTGTAGAGCAGAGACTGAAGGAAATGCCATCCAGAGACTGCCCTACTTGGGGATCCATCCCCACATGCAGACACCAAACCCAGACACTATTTTGGATGCCAAGAAGTGCTTACTGACTGGAGCTGGATATAGCTGTCTCATGGGAGGCTTTGCCAGAGCCTGACAAATACAGATGCAGATGCTTGCAGCCAACCATTGGACCGAGCATGGGGACCTCAGTGCTAGGCGAAGGACTGAAGGAGCTGAAGGGGTTTGCAACCCCATAGGAAGAATAACAATATCAACCAACCAGACACCCCAGAGCCCTCAGGGACTAAACCACCAACCAAAGAATACACATGGTGGGACCCATGGCTCCAGCTGCATATGAGGCAGAGAATTGATGGCCTTGTTGGACATCAATGGGAGAAGAGGCCAGTAGTCCTGTGAAGGCTCGATGCCCCAGTGTAGGGGGATGACAGGACAGTGAGGTGGGAGTGGAGGAGGTGGAGGAGCACCCTTATAGAAGCAGAGGGGAGGGGGATGGCATCAGGGCGTTGTAGAGGGGAAACTGAGAAGGGATAACATTTGAAATGTAAATAAATAAAATATCCAATAAAAGAGTCAAAGAAAAATAGCCTACTCTTTACACTGAAGTGGAAGATATAAAAAGACTAAAAGAGTTGAAACTAAAAGAAGTTTGAAGAAACATATGAATTTACTAAGACTACTTTCCCCACGCCTAGGGAAAGAACTTCAATGAGACTGTCTGGAAATTTACATTTGTTTCTCATGCAGGTTGAAATGCACACTGGATAAAGGTAAAACATACCTAAGTCACACTAGAGTCCATTTTTGTAGTGCTGAGTGTGGGACCAGGACCCCTCATAAATAGGCGATTTCTATATCACTTGGCTATACACCCCCATCTCAAGACTTAATATTAAATACCTGCCACCCCAAAAGAGAATTAGAAGTAGGTCAGTGGCAGGCAGCAAAGGCAGACAAACCAGAATTGTCCTGTATTTTATTCATTTGACCCCTGCAGAGGAAAACCTAGTGTTTTCAAAACTGTTTCAGTGTAAAGGGGTTAATATGCAAGGGAAAGAAGGAAAAGAATGGCAATCAGGATTGACCATGCACCAGCCACCAACTAAAAAAGCAGCCTGCACTGAAGAGATGGCCACAAAACAAAACAGAACAAAACAAATGATAAAACCTTAACATGAAATTTATATTTTCACAAGTAAAGCTATGGCTGAAGGTTATTTTCTTCCTTGAAAAAGAACAGACTTTACTTAAATTTGATCAAAGGCCAACAACAAAAAAAATTCAGCCTCGTGGAATAAACTTCAAGAGATAGATATAGATAGACAAAATTAAATTCTATAAATATATCCAAGGAAGTCTAATTATTCAATCAAAATGTTACCAGTGTGTGATTTTAGAAACTGGATATAAGTTGTTTTTTTTAAAAAAAAAATCTCATCATATAAACTGGATATTTTGAAAATAATATGAGTTATTATTCAGATACAAACAATATTGTAGAGTGGCAAAGAAGCAAGGAGAATAGAATAAACCAAAGCACAACCAAATACACCTTTAGTTATATAAAAGAAACAAAACCACAATTATATTATAATCTCAAAGAACAAAGAATTTTCCTAGCCTGGCCTGGTGGCAGATGTCTGTAATTCCTGAACTCAGTAGGCTGAAGTGAGATGGAAACAAGGCCAGCCTGAGGTATACGGGAGATCCTATGTCAGACATTATCTCCACCAAAAGAATTTTCACATATAGAAAACGCTTTCAGTCTGTTTCCCTCACTGCAAATACATATTTTGCAATGAATAACATCAAAATTTTGAAGGCTGAAGACCATACTTCCCTCAATACTTTTAAGTTTGGATTTTCCTTTCTAACATGCTTAATGAAGTTTTATGGATATTTTAAATAACAGTAAGAAGACTAGTAAGAATAATCACTATTTTTGTGTGATCATTATTGTATCAGACTTGCCTATACCACCTTATTTGACCTTTACATGCCTTTGCAAGTAGGTAAATATCATTATTAACTTAATTTTTGTATATAAACTTACAGCAGCAGAGAAAAAAGTGAATTTAACCAGGGTTGTGGAATTAATAATTTCCCAAGCTGAACCCAAGATCCACACTGTTTTAAGCATGTTTTACTTTTCTGGGAAATGTTCAACCATAAGAGATTCTTTATTTATTGATCTATCATGAGGTTTTGCTTTCTGCCCTTGGCTTGTGTCCCAGACTCCTTTAACACTTGTGTCATCTGGACAGATGAAATGAATATAGTGTCCTCCGACAGATAAAAATCCTCCTTTCACAATGTCCTTTTAGTAAGTGTACCTGATGTAATCAATCCTCCCATCTCCTAAGTAGGAGCTGCCTAATTAGTAAATCCTAAAATGGTTAAGGTAAATCCTCTTCAAAATTCCCATCAGCCAAAAATATTAACAAATGCAAATAACTTCCATATGTTTCTGGTGTGTCTAGTGATGAAAGTCAAAAATCTATTAAAGTTACTTCTGGCCACCAAGCAGAAAATCAAATATGCTTTTTGTAATTATTTCTTAATAGCACTGGACGAATTCACCAAGAAACAAGCTAGCTCTTTTGATTTAAAGGAAAGAAGGAAGATCTTCTTTCTTACAACCTTAATGATTTTACACTGGTAGATGTTGATATTTCTTTGTTAAATTATCTTTTCATACCTGTAGAAACTGTGTGAGTATGGTAACGATTCTACAAAGACTATATTCTTCTATAGAACAAAGAAATGATATAGCAAAGCCATATAATCATTCTTATGTGTACATACTCTTCAGAACAACACCATTGCTTCAGTTACAATTTTGGTAAGCTATCCAGTCTGGGAATGCAATCAGCTGCATTGCATTATACTAAGGGTCACAAGGAGAGCTGTACTCCCATCCTCTTCCTCCTACCTGCCTGGTGCCATTGAGGAAGGTCACAGTCTGCCCTCTTCCTCTGTGCTTTGTAATCCTGTACTTGTTTCCTTATCACTCACGATCCCTGCTTCTCTTCATTTCTGTGTCCTTATTAACTTCATTGTCCTCATCAGATGACTTGGAGTGATCACAGAGATGAGTGGTAAATGAATTACATTAGCAATCAGTTTACCTGGGGCAGGCCCTCCTCCTTATATGTGAGAATTGCTTGCAGATTTACTGGATCAGGGAAAGAGAGAAAGAAGAGACAAAGGAAACAGAAGGAGGGAATAAGGAAACAAAGGGAGGGTGATATGGCCTCTAAGATATTTGTAGAAATGCACCTATGAGAAATTATATAATGAAAGAGTTAAATGTACCATTCCCACCATAATATATTTAAAAAATATGTGTATATATATATACACACACATTTATATGTATATATGTATACATGTGTGTATGTGTGTATGTGTGTGTGTGTGTGTGTGTGTGTGTATGTGTGTATACATTCATATATGCCTTAGAAGAAAGCAGGAAGAGTTTTAGGGAAAAACTCTGGAGTTTCTTCTAGATTATTTTACTTTCAACATTTTTTTCTCAAGTAATTCCCATCTCATTTGTGATGGAAGGAGAGCAGAAGGTACAAAAATATGTATTTGGCCTCAATTCAGTATACATGTAGATATGAAAGCCAGGCAGTCTGCCCAATATGACTGGATTACCTACCAAATGTGCTGGAATAGCTACAACATTTTGAATGCCCTAAAGCACTTTTGGCTTGCCAAACATATGTTGAACCACAAATATTTGCATTGATTCAAAATGATAGAAATTGAAACAGATAGAAGTGACCTAAACATTCTTATGTTAGTAAAAGTGTGTTATAGTTTTAACCTTCTATTCACATATTAAAATCCTAATCCTCACTACTTTGGAATACAATGGTATTTAGATATTCGGTCTTTCTCTGTCCACACAAAGTCATGGTGAAAGGTAACACCTACAAACCAAATCAAGAGGCATGGAGAAAAATCAATTCTGCCACAGTTATGATCGGGGAATTCTAGCATTAAAAATTGTAAAAATATTTGGCTGTTTAAGCAAAGCAGACTGTTACTTTGATAGTCCTAAGAAATTATATGATACATTATACAGACTCCAAGTATCAAGTTGGATATTGTAGTTTATACCTGTAATCCATGTGCTCAGGACACAGCCAGGAGAATCTGATATAAGTTGGAAGTCAATCTGGCCTACATAGTGAGTTCCAGGCTGGCCAGGGCTACATAGTGAGACCCTATCTAAAAACAAAGACAAAACGAACAACAATAAAACATTTCATAATCCTCTTCCAGGTTTCTAAAGACCACAGGTCAGAAACTGGAGCAGTTGTCCTTTGTATCTAATAAGGATGTGAAGAGAACTCCAAAATTATAATTGACAGAGTTAATATAGAAATAAATGGACTATATCATATTAACTATTTGCTTCCAATGTTTTAGAATGGACTATGAATTACATGCTTGGATTAACAATCTTACAAACAGAAGACAACTAGGACAAAACAATTGAGCCTTCATTGAAATCTTCACCCACTTTTGAACATTAGACATGGACTCAAAGATTCCTTTGGGTGTTGAAGGAGAGAAAATTAAAAATGTGTGTGTAGACAAAACCACCTTCTTAATGCCACAATCTTCCAGTTTCACTCTGAATAAATATCCTCACCAAGGGGGGAAACATATTTTATG
This sequence comes from Mastomys coucha, assembly GCF_008632895.1. Lineage (NCBI taxonomy): Eukaryota > Metazoa > Chordata > Mammalia > Rodentia > Muridae > Mastomys > Mastomys coucha. Next base: position 93,218,306 of record NC_045030.1, read on the forward strand.
ATAGTATATTGAAAACTGAAAGAAGCCAGAATCAGTATGTTGAAACATCTGCATTTCTGTTACACAAAGCATGATATATTATCTCCTATATTATGGTACAGTGTTTTTAACAACAATAATAACAGTTACAAAAATTCTATGTGGCTATAGAAAGCATTATGTTTAAGGACAGGCATATCTTGTCACAAACATCTTCATGTATTTATTTCCCATACCAATATCTTTTACTGACACTGTATTTCACTATATAAGTCAAAGGTGAGTGTGTGTGTGTATGTGTGTGTGTGTGTCTCTCTGTGTGTGTGTGTATGTGTGTGTGTGTATGCTTTACTCATGACTATGTCCAACATAGAAGAGAATGACACCCACAGAAAATTATACCAACATGTGCAGAATAAAAATAATTTGGAAGAATTTCTAAATGCCTAATGAAATCTCACAGATTTCAATGGGAATAAAGACAAAACAGTCATCCTAAACACTATCATTCATTTTCATTTTCCTCTGTGTTACTTATCTATTTTAGCTCTTGGCGTCCACTGATCTTTACAGAATCATAGGCTTCTGTAACTCTACATTATTTTCTAGAAACAGATTTATCTACATGCCTCATTACTATTATTCTGCTATTATTAGTCTAATAAGCATTCTACCCCATACACACTGCAAAATGGTTTTCTAACAGCACAAACAAATAAATGAATAAAGAAAGACTGCGACTTTATTTGCCGCACACAAGACTTGTTTTTAAAAATAGGCTGCATTTTTTGTTGTTTTTTTCTTTTGTTTTATTTTTTATGTTCTTTCTGCACAAGAAATTTGCAAATCTATCAGGTCAAAATAACCAGCATATGCAAAATGCCTGCTACTTATCACAAGTCTTATTTTTAAAAGACATTTGAATAGTCTGAAGCATTGACAATCTGCACATACTTCTTTGATTATAGAGGAGACAGCCTGCCATTATACCAGAAATAGTTAATATTACATCAGTAGGCAGCCTAGAAATATACAACTCCTTCTGCTTTCAGATTCATGTTTATTTGGAAAAGTTCTAGGCAGTGAGTTCATGCCAGATTCTTTAAGTTTTTGTATGCTTACAGTTTACCTTTTATAAGACTGTGGATTAGAATCTTAGCACTTAAAAGGCTTATTTTTCTCCAGGAAGTATTTCTAATGTGATTGTTCATAACATATACTGGGTATTATTGGTATCATGTACAACTAAACCCTAAAATAAAGTTACTTGTAGATGAGTTTTAAAAGGAACAACTTAGAAAAAAATGGAAATTTGGAAATGGTAAAGAAACACTCTGGTCAGAAAATCTGATTTATTGTAGTTGGTGAAATGACTCAGGAGATAAAGGTACTGTTACCAAGCCCAAAGATAAGGGTTCTTTGACAACTATACATCTGACAGAGGATTAGTATCTATAATGTATAAAGAACTCAAAACAACAACAAAGAGCCAAAAGGACAAGCTACCTATCAAATAAATGGGCTCCAGATCTCAATAAAGAGCTTTCAAGAGAAGAAATAAAGTAGCCAAGATATATCTGAAAATTGTTTATTGTCCTTAGCAACTGTGAAAATAGAAGTTAAAATAACTTTAACATTTCATCTTACCCTAGTCAGAATAACAAAGGTAAGCAAAACAACTAACAACAAATGCTGGAGAAGGTGTTTTGAAAAGGCAATCTTCACTCACTGTTAGTGGGAATGCAAACTGGTACACCCACGATGGAAATCAGTGTGCAGAATCCCGCAAAAGCTAACAGTAAATCCTATAAGTGGCCCAGCCCTACCATACCCTGGTATATACCAAAGGACTTGACTCATAATCCACAGATATCTGATCAGCCACATTTATTGCCACTGTTTCCAATATCTAGGAAATGGAAACAACCTCAATGTTTGTCAACTGACTACTGTAAGATGAAAATGTGGTAAATTGTACCTATAAAAAATGAAATTGTAAAATCTGCAGGTAGATAGATGGAACTAGAAAATATATATTGACTGAAGAAACACAGAAACAGAAACACAAATGCACCATGTTCTTTCTAATCTGTCATTCCTGGTTCCATTGTCTTCAGATGTGACTATACAACATGGAGTAACTGCAGAAACCATGGGGACCACAGGAAATCACTACAGAGGGGACTAGAAAGATACAAGCAATTTGAGGGGCAAAATGGGTAAAAAGAGTGATTTCATTGAAGAGGGGAAATGAAGGCCAATATAGAATTTTAAGTAAATAAATAATAGATTCCTTACGGCTTTAAAAAATATCCTTAGTGTTTTTTTCTCTTCTCCCTCTCCTTCTATATTGGCCTTCATTCCCCCTCATCAATGAAATCACTCTCTTTTTACCCATTTCGCCAATCACAAAAGAAAACACATGGTATGCACTCTCTGATAAGTGGATATTAGCCCAGAAGATTGGAATACACAAAGTACAATCCACAAACTACACAAAACTCAAGAAGAAGGAAGACCAAAGTGTAGATACTTTGTTCCTTCTTCAAAGGGGGAACAAAATACCCATGGAAGGAGTTGCAGAGACAAACTATGGAGCAGAGACTGAAGGAAAGACAATCCAGAGACTGCTCCACCTGGGAATCCTTCCATATTCAATTATCAAACCCAGACACTATTGTGGATGCCAGCAAGTGCTGGCTGACTGGAGCCTGATATGGCTGTCTCCTGAGAGGCTCTGACAGTACCTGACTAATACAGAAGTAGAGGCTCACAGCCATCCATTGGACTGAGCACAGGGTCCTCAATGAAGGACCTAGAGAAAGGACCCAAGGAGCTGAAGGGTTTGCATCCCCTTAGGATGAACAACAATATAAATGGACTAGTACACTCAGAGCTCCCAGGGATTAAACCACCAACCAAAGAGTATACATGGGTGGACCCATGGCTCCAGCAGCATATGTAGCAGAGGATGGCCAAGTCGGTCATCAATAGGAGGAGAGATCCTTGGTCCTGTGAAGGTTCTATGCCCCAGTGTAGGGGAATGCCATGGTCAGAAAGCAGGAGGGGGTGGGATTCTGAGCAGGAGGAGGAGGAACA
>NC_045030.1:93222334-93225577 GCF_008632895.1 Mastomys coucha
CAGACATTAGGTGAGGGTAAGAATCTGGTTCATTGGCTGTGATGATTTTGAAAAGCATTCATCTGAGAAAAAAAGTAAGTTATAAAGTCTTCTTCTTCAAAGTTGATACAAGAGTTACAAATGTCAAGCAAAGCATTCAGTCTTACTCTTTGTTGTTCTCTTACAAACTTTCTTGTCTACCTTGTCTCTTGTCTACCTTTCTTTTTGCTATATAAATACTTTTGAAATATGTAAGCTGTACTGAAAGCCATAGTATAGTGTAAAAACATGAAATAAACAATACTTCTAATAAAGAAGCTGAGATAGGAGAAGCAAGATTTTAAGACCAGTATGTGGTACACAGCAAGACACTGTCACATACTAACAAGTAGAAAGTATATATGGATTGTACAATATTGAACCTATTTCTCCAATTGCCAAATTAGAGAGACCATTGGATGACAGTCAACAAATTTCTAATTCCTCACATTTTTGTATTTCAATAAATTAGGATAAGTTCGTAATATTAATTTTCATATTAAGATATTAAGAAAAATAATTTTTACTTCTTGTTGTTTTTGTTGTAAGAGGTGGAATTAGGTTTGTATGGATTTGTTGAAAGATTACTTTCTTGCTTCTTCTAGGGTGTAGTTTTGCCCCTTATGTTGATGTTTTCCATCTATGATTCTTTGAAGGGCTGGATTTGTGGAAAAATATTGTTTAAATTTCGTATTGTCATGGAATATCTTGGTTTCTCCATCTATGGTAATTGAGAGTTTTGCTGGGTATAGTAGCCTGGGCTAGCATTTGTGTTCTCTTAGGGTCTGTATGATGTCTGCCCAGGATCTTCTAGCTTTCATAGTCTCTGGTGAGAAGTCTGGTGTAATTCTGATAGGCTGACCTTTATATGTTATTTGATCTTTTTCCCTTACTGCTTTTAAAATTCTTTCTTTGTTTAGTGCATTTCGTGTTTTGATTATTATGTGATGGGAGGAATTTCTTTTCTGGTCCAGTCTATTTGGAGTTCTGTAGACTTCTTATATGTTCATGGGCATCTCTTTCTTTAGGTTAGGGACATTTTCTTGTATAATTTTGTTGAAGATATTTACTGAACCATTACCTTGGGAGTCTTCACTCTCTTCTATACCTATTATCCTTAGGTTTGGTCTTCTCATTGTGTCCTAGATGTTTTGGGTCAGGAGCTTTTTGCTTTTTGCATTTTCTTTGACTGTTGTATCAATTTTTTCTATGGTATCTTTTGCCCCTGAGATTCTTTTCTATCTCTTGTATTCTATTGGTGATGCTTGCATCTATGACTCCTGATATCTTTCCTAGGTTTTCTGACTCCAGAGTTGTCTCCCTTTGTGATTTCCTTATTGTTTCTATTTCCATCTTTAGATTCTAGATGGGTTTGTTCATTTCCTTCACCTGTTTGTGTTTTTCTGTAGTTCTTTAAGGGATTGTTGTGTTTCCTCTTTTCTGTTTACCTATGTTCTACTGTATTTCTTTGAGGGAGTTATTTATGTCTTTCTTAAAGTCCTGTATCATCATCATGAGAAGTGACTTTATGTCTGAATCTTGTTTTTCCAGTGTGATGGTGTGTCCAGGACTTGCTATGGTGGGAGAATTGGGTTCTGATGATGCAAAGTAACCTTGGTTTGTGTTGTTTATTTTCTTATGCTTGCCCCTTGCCATCTGGTTAACTCTAGTGCTGCCTGCCCTTGCTAAATCTGATTGGAGCCTGTCCTTCCTGTAATCCTGGTTGTATCAGAACTCCTCTGAGTCAAGCCATGTCTCTGTGATCCTGTGATTCTGGGATCTTGTGATCCTGGGCTTATTAGAGTGCCTGGAAGTGGAGCTTCCTCTGGGTGTTGTGGGACTGGCTACAGAGTTTGGGCCCAAGGTCTTCTCAGGTCTCTGGCCCAGACTGACCAGAAGCAACTGGAGCCACTGGCCTGGTGGAGTCTTGTTTGCCTGGGTCCTGCAGGTTTCAGCCACTCCCAGTGTTAGGACAAATGTGTCCTCCTCACCTCTGATCCTCTGATCCTTGGTGTTCCTCTGATCCAGGGTGTATCAGAGTGCCTGTGAAGGGAGCCACACAGGCATGCTGTGGGACTGGCTGCAAAATTTGGGCCCAAGGTCTGCTTAGGGCACTGGCTTGGACAGACCAGAAGGAACTACTGTCACTTACATATAGAGTTTTAATGAGGTGATACCACTTAGGTTGACAAGGCTCCCATCATGATCCATAGACCAACAAAACCTCCAATACCAGGCATGATACATTTAATTTTGAGTTGTTGGTCAGGGGAATCCAAGAGACATCATAGGCTATCATAATTGCCCTTGGCTGATTCCCAAAGAACAATTGTCAGTTCCTATTGCTGAATATACCACAAACTTCAGACACAAGACCCAGAGGCTCAGAGAGGGATCTGATATAAATACCTCCTCCCAAAGGCTAGCTTTCATAGTACCAGATGTTGCTATGCAAACTTCCAAAGGAAGGAAGCAACCACTGGTCCTACTCAGTTCTAGTGCCTGTGAAATACTAGGATATGGCAAAATCTCCTTAAGATGTAACTAAAAGATGTCATTCATATCTTGCTGGTAACCAAAATCTCTCTGATCAGACTTAAGATGCAGCCAATTGAAGGAAAAGTATGCCTGCTACTAGAAAGATGCTATCTAATTACTCATGATCAGTGAGGACATGGATCTTAGAGGAGAACCCATTATGGCCGCTTTGCTAAACCAGCATAAGTCCTAACTACATTCTAAATATTTATCCTCATAGCCACAGACAAGTGTAACTTCATCCCTCATCAAAAAAAGTTTCTCTTTGCAACAGGAGGAGACCATTGCAAAAAACCACAAGTAGTCAAAATGTAGAAAATGAGTGTTCATGAGATGCTCAGTCAAAACTGATACATACTGAACAGAGCTGCTGCTCAGGGAAGAGGGGGACAGAAAGGTCTTACAGATGCAGAGAACTGGGAAATCTGCTGCAAGATTGTGTCTCATAGATTTAACAGTGAAATATACTCATGAAGCCTTAACAATATGGCTGCCTAAACAAGACCTCAACAACTAAAACATCAAAATTCATGCCAACATAGAAGGGGGAAATCTCATGGGACTCTACCCCTAGACAAAGAACTGCAAACAATTAAGGAATGCTGAAAATGGGAGAAAGTTTTTCCCAAAGATGAGATGCCCAATTAGTTATTCAATACCAAGTGGTCAGCCCTGAAATCATACACA
>NC_045030.1:93225611-93228627 GCF_008632895.1 Mastomys coucha
ATATATATTGTATTATATAAATATAATATATATAATATAATATATATATATATTGGGATTGAGCAGGTTGTAATTATACTTAGGCATGTGTGTATATATGCATGTATGTATATATGTATGTATGAATGTATATATTTAATGTGTGTGAAATAATAACAGTTAAAGAAAATGAGACCATAATTTCAATAGAAAGCAATGAAGATACATGAGAGGGGTTGGAGGGAGGAAGGGAAAGGGAAATGGAAATTTGTATAATTGTATTTTAATAAATAAATAAATATTTACAAGGACACAAAGGAAATTGGCAAGGAAAAGCTCAGAGTGGAAGACAGTGTGGATCTTTGAACTGATAAATTCATTAAATGAAGCCAGTTAAATGACTCAATGGATAAAGGCACTTGCCACCAAGCCTGAAGACCTGAGTTTAATTTCAGGGATTCACACAGTTTAAGGAGAGAACTGACTTTCAGAAGCTGTCCCTGACACAATAACTAAGTAAAATGAAGTGCAATAAAAATGTTTAGATTGACTCCTTGCTTCCATTATTCACCCTCACCCACATCCACAGGGACTGGCATGTGACTAACTGTATAGTTCCTCTAGCAGAAACTAACTTTATTGCTTTGTATATTATGCCTTGCTTTGACAATGGAACATTAGCAAGAAAATACTTATAATGTGTTCCCATAAGAGGGCACTTCCTTTTGTACTTCTCATATCCATTTGAGAAGGAAACACTTTCCCCAAGGGAAAATAGCTTGGTCCCTATAATGGCTGATCTTGGTTGTTAACTATAGCTGGAATCAAATAAAGCCAAGCACATGGGCACACCTATGAAGGATTTGTTTCATTTGAATCATTTGAGGTGGGAAGAATAACCCTAAATCTGAGTCACACTTTGGTGGCAGTCCACATAAAAAGAGAAGAAAAACAGAAAGCTTTTACTTTTCTCTTGCTTGCCCTCATTCTGGCTGGCATGTTCATCTATCCTCCTGCTGAGGCATTCCTTCACTGGCATTAGAGTCTACTTGAGACATCCAGCCTTATGGACTGAACAACTACTGGATTATTGGCTTTCCTTTGAGAGACAGCAATTCCTATGACTAACCTAACTCTAAAAAATAGCCCCTTTTAAAATATACTCATTATATTGGTTCTGTTCCTTTAAAGAACCCTGACTAATAGAGTCCCAGAAAGAACATATGTAAACCAGACCTTATCCCAATTTTCTACATGGAGCCATATTTGGGGATACACTGTGAAGCAGTGTTATCTAAACATGCCGAAGGTCAGACACCTCCAAAGATGCCAAAGAATTATGTCAATGAGTATTGTTACTTAACAATGGCTATGTTTAATATACTTAGAGACAGCCTATGATTTGAATAGGTTAAAGGTAAAACAGTAAGAATGCAGCTATTTAGTTCTCAAAAATGTAAATATAAAAAAGGCAACTGCTTATAATAAAATATTCTTAGCCACCTCTGAATGCAAATGGTTCACACATGTCCTTTAACTCACCAAATATCTATCACTCGACTAGTCCAGATTTATAGGGTTTCTGAAGTTCCTGTCAACACTAAGATTCCTCTCATTCAATCAATAATTGTGATCACTAACTCAGCCCAAAGCAAACCAGAAAATGACAACAGTTGCCTCAACACAATGTTAGTTCCCAATTGTCAGCTTACCCAGTTCCCATTGCCTACATGTTTTAAGGAAAATTCATCACATAGAGGACGTCTCTCAGTCTTGATTCTGATGACAGCTAGACTAGTTTAGATGCCTGTACAGAACTGAGTACCACCCCTAGAATTCTCAAGGTAGAACACTTTCAGCAACATCTATTTAAATGCTTGTCACTTACCCTCAACTAGCTGAAACAAAACACCTCAAAGTCTCAACCACAAACCATAAAATCCAGCCATTCCTGGCACCTTGTAGTTCAATCATTTCGGGAATAGTATTCTCCCCTACCCTGAAAGAAATATCATTACTGATCTACCAAAATGAGAGAGAGACTAATAATTCGTTCTCCTTCCCCTCCCTATCCAAATGGATAGACATCACTGCCTTTGCTCATGCAAAGTCCCTTGCCCTAGTGCAAACATTTCCCTTCTCTCAAAAAAAAATAACTATACATATTAAAGACTATCAGAAGAGGCATAAAAATTATACCTCAGATGTGAATGTGATGTCTCTGTACCTCCTGCTTCTGTATTTAAAATGTTACATACAAATGTTCAAGGAAGATTCAGATACCTTCTACCCCCAGGCTATGTACTCATAAGCCTTGGAGAAGCAATTTGAAATTTCTTTGCAAAAATTATTTTTGTAATCTGTCTTACCAAGCATGCTAGCAGGAACACAAAAATCCCAAGATAAGAATGAACTTGAGGTATTGTTTAACTATGCATGTCTTGAAAACAACTTAATTGATTCCTAAATGGATCCAGAAATACTATTTACTGGGTGCAAGGGAACCTCAAATAAACAAGATAGTCCCTGGTTCATTAAACCCCTCTCTCCATGAGAGATAAAAGGGGTTGGAGATTACTGTCTATAAAAGACGTGTCAGAAATGATGCTTAGAAACAGATTGTTAAGTAAATATTTATAAAATCATTTAACTATTTTCTGTCCTTGAAAATTATTTAACATAATATACATCAACATGAAATTATGTTTTGGATATAGTTTTCAGAAATTGTGGTGGACTGTAGGGATGACTCAGTAATTATGAGTTCCTACTGCTCTTGCAGCAGATCCAAGTTAGGTTCCCAGCACCAACACTGGGTAGCTCACAACTGCCTGTAACTCTAGCTACAGGGGACCTGACACCTTTGTCTGACCTCTGTGTTCAGTGAACTCTGCAATACTGTAACATCAGCACATACTTGATATGCAAATGTAATGTAAACAGCTATAAAAACATATTATTGGCTAAAATATTAATTACAGTTACCATTATTTTATGTTTGTATATGTTCCTGTCTCTCTCTCTCTCTCTCTCTCTC
>NC_045030.1:93233224-93234674 GCF_008632895.1 Mastomys coucha
TGCACGCTCATAAATGCTGAAGGTTGGCATCAAGTGTCATTCTCAGTCATGTGCCACCATATTGTATTAAGACAGCGTCTCTTACTAAACCTGGGATTCACTGATTCTGCTAGACTGGCTTGACCAGAGAGTCCGGGGATGTTTTTATATTACCAAAGCTCTGGGATTACAGGCACCCTACCACACATAGATTTTTACTTGGGTGCTGGCGATCTGAATTGAAACAATTATGCTCACATGGCAAGCACTTTACTGGCTGAACCAGCCCCTTGTTGCCTCAAGTTATCTTTTACTGTTAAAGGGAAAAATAACTTTTTCCCTGTTTTTTGCTTACTTATATCTTCTAATTTACCCACAAATAGCATGTATTACTTGTTTTAGAAAGAATGATTTTAGTAATTATAAGACAAAATTAAAATACATGAAGACCAACCATCCAAACAAAGGATAATGGAACTTAGAAATGGTGAAGCAATACAATCTCTTCACCATAAGACTCTGGGGTTACATTCCTGTGTTTCTTGGATCTAGATGTAGATCTAAATGAGAGCAATCTTTTTACATGTGATGATTTTTTTCATAAAGAGTTTTTGCAAATAATTTTAAATGAAATGCTTTAGGATTGAACATTTTATGTAAAATCTCTTCCCAAATCATCAAAACTAAGAATTCATTTCCTTGAGTGTATGACTTATTTTTAATGTTATTTGCATAAGGAATTGAGAACAAGATTCATAACTGTTTATGCTAAAATACTGCATGTAACAGGAAACTTGTTTTTCTCTGTGCAGTGAGAAAAAACTGCATAGACCTAGACCTACTGTAAAAAAAATCTATATTCCTGTACCCTGTAATGCACATTCTCTAAGATTATATAATTTATCCAATTTTTGTTATAGGCTATCTGGCCATAATTTCTTTATTCACACTCTTTTAATAATCATTAGGGAAAAATAAATGTATTCAGCATATTCTATGTTCCAAGCAGTATGCAAAGCCTTTCATATAGATTTTCTCATTTGATCCTCAGACAATTCTTTGAATATTTTTATTATCTGACATTGTTTTCAAAGTTGTATTTATTGTTATTTTATGTGTATGAGTGTTTTGTCTGCATGTATTTACATGTACCACAAATGTGTCTGGTGCCCACAGATGCCAAAAGACAGTGTCAAATAACCTTGAAGTGGAGTTAAAGACTGTGGTAAACCACATTTCAAGTGCTGGGAATTAAACAATCTCTTGTGCAAGAACAAGCAGTGCTCTTAACCACTGATCCTTCTCTCAAGCCACCTGCCACTCTACTTAATACATTTTTAAAATGAGACTTATATAAAAGGAAGAAAGCTCATGGGAGAAATAGCTGATACAATATTGAAGAAGATCTCTCTCACACACACACAAACACACAAGTAAACCTGGACAATTTTAAAAAGCAAGAATGGAAACA
>NC_045030.1:93234684-93236536 GCF_008632895.1 Mastomys coucha
AAAAAAAAAAAAAAAAAAAAAACCAACCCACAGAAACTAGATTAAATGTGTTCTCAGTAGAAGAAAATTTGCCCATAAAATAGCAATAGCAATAGTATATAACAAAATAAAAATTAAAATAACCGGAGCTGGAGAGATGGCTCAGTGGGTAAGAGCACTGACTGCTCTTCCAAAGATCCTGAGTTCAAATCCCAGCAACCACATGGTGGCTCACAACCACCCGTAATGAGATCTGACACCCTCTTCTGGTGTGTCTGAAGACAGCTACAGTGTAATTATTTACAATAATAAATAAATCTTAAAAAATAAAAATAAAAATAACTCAGCACAGTAAACCTAAGGATGCCATTGTGGCATGCATACCTAGGCAGTAACCATCAGCTCTCTAATTAAACATAAGACCTGCTCAACAAGAAGGACATCAGCTCTGGTTGTAGAAACTGCCACTTACACAGGGCTAGTGAAGTCATGGATCTTAGAGAAAAACCTATAGCAGCTATATTATTAAAGCAGCATAACAATCCTTAACTACACTGTAAATTTCTGTTCTTATACCCAAAGAGGAGTGTAGAACTCACCCCTGATCAAGGAAACTTTCTTTACAACACAGGAAGATAACTACAGAAAACCACAACCAAGGGGTGGAGGCCAATCCCAATATACACGTCTACAATACAGTTCCTACACCTAAGGCCCAGGAACCATTGTAGAAGATGAGGTGAAAAGTTTGTAAGAGCCAGATAGCCTGCTATAAGACTGTGTCTCTTAGGAATGTCAGAAGCTACACCCATAAAGCCTCCACACCATGACTGCCTAAACAGGAACTGAACAAGAACAACATAGGCATGCTAAAATGGATGTGGGCAAGCTCTTGAGGCATCAATCCTACAGAATGAACTAAAGAGAATTAAGGAACAATGAGAGCAGGAGAAATACTCTTCCCGAGGGAAGAGCACACAAATTAGTTATCCAGTAACAAATGGTCAGCCCAGAAAACATACTTATATAGACTGAGCAAGTTATATTTAAGAATATATATATATATATATATATATATACATGAAATAAATATTATTGAAAAATGAAACCATAAATATGAAAGAGATCAATGCTATATATTATAGGAAGTGTTAGAGGGAGGAATGTGAAGAGGGAATGATGGAATTATAATTTTAAAAATGAAAGAAATAATTGTTTAAAACTACATTTAAAAAAGACTCCCCACAGACTTGCCTACAGGCCAGTCTAATGGAGGCATTTTCTCAGATGATTCTAGCTTGTGTCTATTTGACAAAAAATTAATAAGCACAATACCAATATATTAATAATTGGTTAATTAAGGTATAAGTCATAAAGATGCATAATATGCCTTCCTTTTATCCTTTCCCAACATTTAACATTAAAAATAATGTTGGGAGGAAAAGAGGTTTAAGAAACTTGCAAAAGACATGCATGAGTGGTGATACTTGAACTGAAATTCAGATATTTTGTCTGAAAAGCCAGTCAGTGCTCTTGACTACATCTTACTAGCACAGCAGCCATAGCAATCATATCAATAAGCCACTGTGCTCACAACTTCCCTATGGTTTTCAATTTCAGAAATAAAACTAGTATCATGATACACACTTATTACATTGCCCTGCACCAGTGCTACCTGGAGTGTGTGGTCTGTGGGGCCAGAGTCAATGAGAAAGGCAAAATCCCAGACCTACTGACTTTTCATCCAGACATCAATATGATCACTAAGGGTTTCACACTTACATACATACATACATACATACATACATACATACATATACACAGAGAGAGAAATAGAGAGAGAAGGAGAGAGAGGGAGAGAGAGAGGGAAAGA
>NC_045030.1:93236576-93241849 GCF_008632895.1 Mastomys coucha
GATAGCTTGAGAAGGACTGCCTCCATCTCTATATATGGCTTCCTGTTGATTTTTTTTTGTTTTTACTTTATTTCCTACTGGTATCCCTATTTCTAATAATTCAGCCATACTGGACTCCTTGCTTTCATAAATCATTCCAAAACAATGTTCATTTTACAACTTTATCTGGTTATCAAGAGTTTTCTCTACATGTTCTTTATTATTTTTATAATTGTTATTTACTCCTTTACTTATTTATTTCTTAGAGGTGGTGCAGCATGCAAATGTCAGAGAAAAACTTGGGAGAGCATGTTCTTTCTTTGTACCATGTGGTTCCTGGGGTTTGAATGCTTATCTCAAGGCAGTTGCACCTTTTATGTCTCATCCCTGAAGCAGGCATGCCACAGTTATCCACCTACCTCAGTTGTATTAACCCCATCAGATTTTTGACAAATATCTAATTCAGTGAGGTTTTCCCTATGTAGACTCTCAAGACCTCAATATTCTCTTCAAGAGTTTATTTTCTATTTACCACGGTTTACATTCCTTCAAAGACTGCAATAACTACTTGGAATAGCCTCTGTTTTTATATTTTTTCCTTTTTTATTTTTAATTAATTATTTTATTTATTTACATCCTACATGTTGCCCCCTCTCAGTCTCATCCCAGGGTTCTTCACCCCATCCCTTCTCCCCTTTGCCTGTGAGAGGGTATTCCTTGCCCCCAGTATCCCCCTTTGCCTGGGGCATCAAGTCTCTACAGGTTCAGCTGCATCCTTTCCCACTGAGGCCAGAAAAGGCAGTCCTCTGCTACATATGAGTGAGGGACCTCAGACTAGTATATTCTGATTGGTGGCTTAGTTTCTGGAAGTTCTGATGGGTCCAAGTTAGTTGACACTGTTAGTCTTCCTGTGAGATTGCCATCCCCTTCAGCTCCTTCAATCCTTCCCCTAATTCTTCCATAGAGTTCCTCAACCTCAGTCAAGTAAGTGTCTGTATCTGGCAAAGTCTTTTATTTGTTTCTTATTTTGATTCTTCTACAGTCTGTGTAAGTTATGAGAGAACTAGAGGCATGTCCATTTTGTTCTCTGTTTTAGTCCTACTACTAGACGAGTAGTTGGTCCACAGTAGTTAGTCAATAAATACTAGGTGAATGAATCTATATCCAAGCTATCTATAATTCTCATACATCAAAAACTTTCCATATTTTACAAAAACAGAGCCTCAAACAAGACAAGGAATGTGCCCAAAGTTACTCAGCTTTTAACATATGTAGCTTCTGTTATTTGAGTTGGAGTCTAAATTTTAAATTTTTTGTGACTGATTTCCTGCTTGTACTGTGTTAGCCAGCATTCCATTATTGTAATAACTATATGAGATAAACCCATTAAAAACAAAAGAATATGGTTCAACATTTCACAGAATTCAGTTTATGCTTGATGGGCTACATCACTTTTGAGCTTGGGGTAAAGATGTACATCACAGTTGGGGGGTGCATATAGGACAGACAAGCTATTCATTTTACTGAGGCTAGCAAGGAGAAAGATGGGGAAAGGAAGAAGAGGGAACAAGAGACAGCGGCCCAAGAGGCATACTTGCAGTGTCCTAATTTGCTTGCACTAGGCCCCAGATTGTAAAGATTCCCCTCCCAATAATGGCACATGCTGGAAAGCAAACCTAATAAATGGACTTTTGACAAACATTCCAAATATAAACTTACAGGAAGTAGACTGAGAAGGATATCACATATAGTCATTGTGCTGCACTGACACGGGAGGATAATGAATGATTCCTAGCTAGTACAAGGCATCAGACATATAGAAAGGATTTTTATATGGGGACTTTTTAATTTCTTTACTCTCTTTGCTCCTTCTCAATCTGTATCCTCCCGAGGAATCATGACTAATTGCTCTCACTTGGTCCTCACTTCTCACTCCTCATATGTAATAGGTTACTATAGCTTAATTAGCATTTCTCCCAATGAGGATTCAGAAAACACACTCTCAATCACCAGCAGGGACTAGAGTATTGATACCTAGTTAACCCTGGCATAAAGGTACTGTACAGTCCCTAATCCTTCTTATATTTGTGTTGTTGTTGTGAGCCTGGCCTTTAACGGCTAAGCCCTCTCCCCATGCCTTGCCATTGATCCTTCTCAAAGACACTGCTGCAACAGTGCGACCTAGATCTGCTGCATCAGAGACAGTACTTATTCTGTGTATACACTGCCCTATTTCTCCTCGCGTCCTTACTGTTCTATCAAGCATTTCATTTTATTTCAAATTCAATGAGCCAAAGTCTGGAAATGCATTTTAGTTAATGCCTTCATTTAAAGCATCTAACATAAAAGAACATATACAAATGAACGCATTGATCCTCTCAGTGCTGCTCATGAGACTGTGGAAGCTCTGGAATCTCATGGAATGTCAACAGCACTGGCTGCTTTGAGGACATATACTCATATGCCAGCTCAGCACAGAGAGATCATTGTCTAAATCTAACAGGCAATTTCAGGCAACCATATTTTATAAAAAAAACAAAAAACAAAAAACAAAAACAAAAAACCCTGAGTAACTGCAATGATTTTGGATTATCCAAGTTTGAACAGCACTTTTACATATCATGAAAGTTGTATGTGTGTGAATGTCGGTGCACACACGTGCAACATCTCATTCTCTAGTAGCTGTGGCCTCTAAAAAGAACAATACTAAGCAGATGATTAAAAGAGGAAAAAATTACTTTACTGACCCTCAACAAACAGCACAGACAGTCAATGACCAATAAAAGTCAATGAGGTGCTAAAAGTCCATTTACACTATTGATTTAACTGTTCACTGAGCTGTATTTCTTTATTTGCCTGCTGACAGTTTTAGTAGCATGCAGATCCCATTGAGAGACATCTAGCAACTCTGGATATTTGAACAACCTTGATCACTTTCAAGGACCAATACATAGAAGATACTATAAAATGTGTCTGTGTTATATAGAAGTAACAACACTGCACACTGAGCAGGTTGTATTTATGTGTTTAGGAATATTTACATATATGTCTATAACAATGATAAGTGAAAAAAAGGCCATAAATTTGGAAGAGTAAGGAGTGATACATGGGAGGGTTTAAAGGGAAGAAAGAGAAGGGAGAAATGATGTAACTATATTATAATCTCAAAAAATAAAAGAAATCAATAAAATTAAAACAAAGTCAATGTGGCTATGATGCATAAGGCCAAGCAACATCAAATAATCTATTTCTTCATAGAAGACCTGGGGTAAATATAAAAACATTGTCATATACCAGTAACTACATCATGTCTCTTATTTGTGAACACTAAATAAAGTTATATTTGTTTTCCTTAATTGTAATAATCAAGCATCATCAAAATAAAATAATTAGTTTTTCCCTTCTTTCAGAGAGAGAGAAAGAGAGAGGAGGGAACATTAATTACATTGGGTGGGTAGGAAGATAGGAAAAGTTGAAGGAAGAGAAAGAACATGATTAAAATATACTGTATGAAAATGGTTTAAATAAAATTAACTAAGTGGGAAGGTTTCATCACATGGTTGGTTGCTATAATAGAAGAGGAAGACTTAGATATGTACTTGGAGTGATCAACATAATAAAACAGGATTAAAATTATATTCAACTTAAAGATAGGAAGAAGAAAGATACTAGGAAGCCACTGATATGATGCTGTTCCCTATCATGCTTGCTCATTACCACAAGTCCCAGCAGTCTCTTACTACTTAGATCTGACTTCTTACCAATTCAAAGTGAATATCCTTCTAGAAGCCATCCTGACCATTTGGATTCACCATTTCCTGGTTCATTTAGACAAAGTATAATATTGAATCATCATATTCATGGAATATGATGAGAGTTATCATTCTCACAGAATTATGACTTTTCACAGCAACTGGATTTAAATAAATAAATAAATAAATAAATAAATGATAAAAAATAATAAAAGAAAAACAAAGAAAAATTATCTATTTTATAAAAATTGAATTTTAATCATAGTGATTTGAAGTATAGTCAAGCAACCTATTTTTAAAGTCCTAATCAAATTTTTATTAATTCTTCTTTATTAATTTTCTATAATGTGTCTTCATTATATTCACCTCTTATTCCTTCTCCAACTCTTACCAGACAGGATGTACTCAGAGTTAGCAATATACCACCTTATGACCTATCCATAACCTCCTTCATTTTAGATGAGATTATTTTGTATTAGCTTAACATTTCCAAAATTCTAGGAATATCTAATAATATAAGGTAAGATCAACATAATGTTTTCCTTCCATTTTTACTTATTTGGAAATGTCCACACATATATAAATGATAATAAATTTCACCCATTTTCATACTTATTCTTCCCACATACCCTTCACTGTCTTATTAACAACAGTTTTCTCAACAAGTCACCTGCCTATATTTTAAAATAAAATACTATTTTAGGCATTTCTCTAAATGTATGCAATCAATAATATGAATTATATGATGGTAATTCAACTTTTAGTGGTTTTTTTTTTGAGACAGAGTCTTGCTATATACTCTGAGATGGTCTTGAACTCATCATGTAGTGCAGACTGGCATCAAATTTATGATCCTCCTGCCTTAGTCAGCCAAGTTCTGGCATTAGAGTCATGTACCATTACGTGTTGCCCTTTTTTTCTTCATTTTTTAAGGAATTTCCATATTATTTCCATGATAACTTTACTAACTTACTATTCTGACAGTGTATAAGAAGCATGTGTGTGTGTGAGAGAGAGAGAGATAAAGTGCAAAAATAGGCAAAATGGGATTACATTAAATTTAAAATATCTGCACAGCAAAAAGAAACAAACAGCATAGTGTAGCCACACCTACATAAAAGGAAAAAAATTGCAAGCTATACATTTATTTTATGATGAGTTATTATCCAGAATATATAAAAAACTCATCTGAATAGCAAAATAACAACACAATCCAATTTAAACACGGACAGTGGAGTTACTAGGCACTTCTCAAAAGGGGACATATATGTGACTAAAAAGTACATGAAAAGTGTTCAATGCCACTAAACAACATGGACACTCAAATCAAAACTGCAATGAAATATCACCATACCTTAGTCATAATGGCTCTCATCAAAAAGAAAAAAAAGAAATGCATTCTGAATTATCTGAAAGTTGAGAATGAGTGATATATTGCACAGAGATGAAATAGACATTTGAAGTTCAAAAGCAAACCTCATTTGCAAGTCTTTTTAGTACCAAATCCCCAAATTCTTTTTTTTTTTTGTTAGGTATTTTCTT
>NC_045030.1:93241981-93247560 GCF_008632895.1 Mastomys coucha
TTGTGATTGGGTTACCTCACTCACCCCAAATTCTTAAAAGAGACTTGAGACCAAGTTACAGGAAGTTGATGGAAGATGAAATAGGATTGATAAAAAGACCAAATGCTAAGTCATGAGAAAATCAAGCAAGGTGTTAACAAATATCTTTCCCCTTCCCAAATCCATGAAAATACGAAGGAACTAACTACATTTACTGATGGAAAAATAAATAAATATTTACGTCAGAGTTCTTCTTCTGCCATTTTGTCACAGTTCTCTTATATTTGAAAAGTTTCTTCCTAGAAATATAACTTAAACTCAAATGAAGAATCAAAAACATAATATTTATGTTTATAAACAAGTCAGTTTTATAAAGAATACCATACCTTGAATTTAGTACTATTTCATTTTCAGCAACTTGAAGACTTTTAAGTGTTGTTAACGAAAAAAGTAACAGTTTTAAATATTTTTTTACTTAAGGAGTTTTTAATATGCTTTAGCAACTACCCTGGGGTCAAAAATATGCAGCTGCAAAGGAATAATTGAAGTGTATGACACAGCTTTTGCAACTTCACCCCAGGATGAAATTCATTAAGTTTTCCCTATATTTACTCAAAGCAACTGACACATCAAGTAAGTCTGTTGCTCTAGACCACTTGTTCATATATCTTTCTGATGTTCAGTCACAGCATCATTATAGCATATTATAATTCCCCAAGTTCTATAAACTGAAAATTATTTTTACTTCCACAATATATTTTAACAGGCCTAAGTTGAGATCACATCTATGCAAGCCTTAGCTCACCGATTTCACTACTTTAAATGCCCAGGATTTGCCAATGTAGTGAAAAAAAGCTTTAGTACCATTAATTGAAACTCAGATGATAGCAAATAGGAAAACAAAAGCAAATTTTGAAGTGTAGCAAAACTTGCAAACAAAAACATACTTTTGAAAAGGCATAATTAAACTGCCAGAAGATATAAGACTGATTTTAGATCAAGTAACAAAGCATCATACTTTCCATGAGCCACCTACTTACCAAGTTACTGTTAGATACTCAAGCCGTCTTCTTCGTTATTTAATGATGGCACTTCTAATGATCGTTAACAGGTTCATCTGGTTTGAAAGACCTCAACGGAGGAAATAAATTCATGTTTAAAATGCTGGTATGAACCATCCAATCTGCTTCAGGCAACGTGACTGAATTACACCCACAGAGAACAAGGTGTCCTAAGAGCTGATTCTGAGAGGACTTGTAGCTCATGAAACAATGATATCTATTAGTGGGCTCCATTGGCAGTTATCAAGTACCCAAAAGAACACACTGAGATACAAAATAATTTGTTCTGAAATTTACACTGGTTTTTGAAAAGAAAGCCTCTGAGCAAAATGGTTTTCTCAATTATAACCACAGAAGACATAGATTTAGTTCAAATGAGAAGCTTGTCTTTTGCATTATATACAAGCCCCTCTTGCACCACACTCCAAACAAGCTAAAAGCTCTAGTTTCGGCTATAGACTTGGAATTCCAGCATTCATGAAGGACAGGCAAGGCTATCACTAATTCAAGTCTGTAGTGAGTTACAAGGCGGTCTGCCTGAAAGGGGAGGTGTGGGAAGAACAGAGACGCACGGAGAACTGGACAGAAAAGGACAGGAGGAGAGAAAATAAAATAAAGCAGAAATAAAATATAGTGTTGTAAAGAGATTAGGAGGAAACTAGAATAGGAGGATTAAATGGGGGAGAGGATGGCAGTATAAAGGAGGGAATATGGGGAGGGACAACCAACACTAAAGCCTTTTGAAAAGCCATATGAAGATCCACAACTGGACAATATGCAGAGAACCAGAAACTTGAGAGCACTCAGTCTTAAATGAGATGTTTTCTTTAAGTCCCTCTCCTCAAAACTCAGGAATCTATGTGGAAGAGGAAGCAGAAAAGCTGTAAGAGCCATAGGTGGTGGGTGACTCTAAGAAATCAGTGTCTTCCAGACACAACAGGACTGATGCACACATGAACGCAGAGACACTGTGGCACCACAGGCAAGACCTGCACAGGTCCAATCCAGACAGACCCTAGCACGAGACAGGGAAGTAGAAACAAGTCCTACCCCTAAGAAGTTATTTGAAACTGATATCTGATGAAAAAGGTGGCCTGTCACTGGGTAAATCAGCCATATTCCAGGGTGGGGCCCCCGTACCCAGGAGCAGTTTGCCAATACAAAATACAAAATAAGGTCTATGAGATTTTTTTTACATGTATTTGATTTTTGTTTTATTTTGTTTTGTTTTGGGGGTTGTTTTCTTTTCTGTATTTACTGTCATATTTTTAAAAGTTTGTTTGTTTCAATTTTCTTTTTTTTTATTTTCTTTTTTTTTTTATTTTGCTTTTTGTCAGAGACAGGAGAGAGGAAAACCATGAAGATGGGTAGGTACAGAGGTGAGGAGAATCTGAGAAGAATTTGGGGAGGCGAAAGAATATGATAAAAATATATTGGATGAAAAATAAATGTAAAAAAGAGAAGAAAAGAAACCACTATTTGTTATCCATTTGTGGTAACCTTCATGATTCAGTACTTAGATTCTTGCCATCAGCCTTTTTTGGAGTATGATACAGAAACTCTGAGTCTCTGGTTTCTGACTTTTACTTCTTAGGTCAGTTAGCTTTTATGTGGTTTTTTGGTCATATTAGCACATTGGAAACAGTTTTATCTGTCTTTCCCATAAGCCAAATTGCTCTGAAGAACAAGTTAGGTAATATCAATGAAAGCACTAGGTAGGTTAAGAAATAGTTTACTCGAGTCAGAGACATGATTTAGGAGAATGAAATAAAGATTAAGACAAAGTTAGCATATCTTCCTTACAAATGCCCAGTAGCATATTATTATAATGCTGTTATTGTACCATAAAATGATTTAACTGCATATTAAAATATTCATATGGCTTGAATCTGTGTGTTACTCTCAAAGTACATCAATATATATTATGTTAGTTATATTAAAAATAATATTGGCTTTTGTGTAATGTCTCATGGTTCCTTTTATCGAAACTAAAGCGATGTAGCTTGTCTTTGCAAAATCTCCTTTGTCATTTATTTCACTGAGGCTCCTGTAGACAAAGAAGACAGGCATAAAAATATGTGTGTGAAATGTCTCTTGTTTGTTTGTAAAAACAACATCTGTTGAAAGATGTCCATGGGTCACATTATAAAAATTCCCTTGCTCTACTATGAAAATTCAGAGACATGGCCCTGATTGTGACATTGGTCCTTCTTTCCCAAAGGAAACCTGTACTGACACTGCATATGATAATGAGAACACAGTTTCTTACTTGAGAAAAGAAGTGAGAGCACAGTCATCATGCTTTTTCCATCTCACCAGGAAAAGTTGACTCTAAAGCAAAAGAGGATAGGACATGAAGGAAGCAAGAGAGAGAAAAATAGAGTATGATTAAAAAGTTTTTAAATGTTTAGTAGCAAACTTAAAAATAATGCTTTTTGTGCTAGCTAGTTTTATATCAATTTGACACATGCTAGTCATTTGTGAGTATGGAATCTTAATTGAGAAAAATGCCTCAACAATATTTGCCTACAGGCAAGTCTGTAGGGCACTTTCATGATTGATGATTGATCAGTCATCAGGTGGTTCCTCTTAGGTTGCCCAAAACAAAACAAAACAAAACAGGCAGAGTAAGCCACGAGGAACAAGCCAGTAAGCAACATTTATTCCTTTATGGCCCCAGCATCAATTTATGCCTTCCAGGTCCTGCCTTGAGTTCCTGCCCTGGTTTCTGTTCAATGATAGAATGCAAGCCGTAAGACAAAATATAAATAAAATCCTTTCTTTTCCAAATGGCAAGTCATGGTATTTAATTCCAACAATAGAAACCCTAAGGCACTCATTATTTAAGCAATGAGTTTACCTCGAAATAGTTGATTAACTAGCAGTTCTATCATCAATAAAATATCAATCATAACTAATGATGCTTTATGGTGTGTTTAAAATATTAAAGACTTTTGAAAATCAGATTATATATCTAATGGTACATATTCTGCTACAAGATATTAGAAGGTGTTTTCTCTGTGGAAGATTGCCTTTATGGCAATTTTTCAGGCTAACACCTAACTTTACAGCTTCTTCTATTACAACTTCTATAGCAGCAAGTTCTTTTATCTCAGAATTCTGGCTGTACATTTTATTATGGTAATAAAGTAAAAGGAACCTAATCTCTTTTGAAAGGATTTGGGGAAAGGATGACTGCAACATTAGCACGGAATTGAATTTCTGAACTTTATCTGGTGAAGTACACACAATTGAGGTCTTAGACAATCTGTTTTTTCTCTTCACTTAGCCTTTATTACAGTGTGTCCCAATGTCTTGTGTAGAGATGTCTAGTGTCCATTACTAGTTCATATCAATAGAACATTGTAAGAACTGAGCAAACAGGGACACTTCATAAAAATACCAGGAAGCCAGGAATGTCCATTAAGCTTAAAGTCAGAGGGCTTCAAAAGAATTTACTAAATAAACATCCATCCCCAGGAGATGCCCTAATTGCAAGGTGTAATGCTCAGTTCCAGGAAATGTCCCCATTAGGGGGTGGATCTCCCTCCTCCCCTTCTAGGTGCAACAGGTATCTCCTCCTCACCTGGGGTACAAAGGGCAATGGAAACAAAGAACAATGAGCTCCACCAATGAGAGATAACTAACTCATGCTGTTCTGAAAGGGTATAAAAAGTGTGTGCTTTTGTTCCTCGGGGTCACCTTTGCCCCAATTTCAGGACGACCCCAGTATACTGAATCATTATTAAACCTCTTGCTTATTGCATTGATCTCTGTTTCTGTGTCTTCGTGAGTGGGATGACATCCTGGATGTAAGACGTGGCTCTCCAAATCTTACATCATGGTGCATTGGCTGGGAAGGCCCTCCTCTAGCAGGACCATTGACTGGAGATCAGAGGATCATGCTCTAGCAGGTACCCCAATTGTTCTGTGTCTGTTTAAACGTCTGTCTGACTTTTTAAATCTGTGCCTTTTGTGGGGAGCCGCAGCTGCCACCCTATATATATATATTGAACACCTGGTCTCCGGCCAGAGCAGAGAGCATTGATAAGCCCTTAGTTGGAAAAGCTGGGTGCCTCTAGTTTGTGATGAAAGCTGGCATGATTTCTTGTAGCCTAATATGCTTTGCCACGTAGCCGATGCTGATTGGGACCAGGGAAAGTATTTAACCCACAAGGGCTGGGGGCTGAAAATGGAGTATGTAGATAATTAGGAGTAAGTATATAAGGATAGAAGTAAGTTGTAGGGATAGTAAGTAAGATGTAATAGAATTAGGAGTAAGTATGTAGGGAATAGAAGTAAGATGTAAGAATAGAAGTAAGATGTAAGGATAGAAGATGTAAGGATAGAAGTAAGATGTAAGGAATAGAAGTAA
The DNA here is from genome assembly GCF_008632895.1 of Mastomys coucha. Classification (NCBI taxonomy): domain Eukaryota; kingdom Metazoa; phylum Chordata; class Mammalia; order Rodentia; family Muridae; genus Mastomys; species Mastomys coucha. Next base: position 93,247,397 of record NC_045030.1, read on the forward strand.
GATGTATGTAAGAATAGGAGTAAGTAAGATGTAGGGAATAGGAGTAAGTAGGAAATAAGAATAAGAAGAAAGTAGTAAGATGTAAGTAGTAAGATGTATGGAGCTTAGGGGTTTGTAGCCCCTTAGGATGAACAACAACATGAACTAACTAGTACCCTCGGAGC
>NC_045030.1:93247871-93249492 GCF_008632895.1 Mastomys coucha
GGGAAACTGGGAAAGGAGAAATTCGCATGTAAATAAAGAAAATATCTAAAATAAAAAAAAAAAGATGTAAGAAGTAAAATAGAAGAAGTAAGATAGAAATAAGTAAGATGTAAGAAGCAAGATTACAAGGTTCATGATTAAACTGCATGGAGAAGAGCTCGTTGTTGCCTCCTTATTTCCGCTGGACAGAAAGGCGGTTACACCTTTGATCTGTGTAGCCGCAGAGTTTCTTGGAGGTAGTCTTTTGAGGCAGGTAGACATACCTTGATGTTGCAGACTACAAGAATCCTGGATAATACTCTGGACTCTGTCTGGGAAGTAGAATCCAAAAGAGTTCAACTCCATCTGGGGGTAGTGGCAAAGAGGCCACTACTGAGTTCCATTTGGCTTGGCAGCCTTTTGTGATATTGTATAGCCTAGTTAATCTGGCCCCTGCTGTGTGCAGGAGTAACTAGTTCATCTCCGGGTAGCTGGCACGGCCAAGCAACTCTGTGATCTGGCTTTGATTATCTGTGTGTACAGGAGCACCTGGTGTCTGTAACTGGGCCCATGGAAGGGTTGAACTGTGTGTGGATTGTCTTTCTCTGTGTTCATGGACCTGACAAGGTCGAGCTGTTTGTGTGGTAATTGTTTCTGTGTTTCTTGGTATCTTGTTCTATGTTCTTCAACTTTAGACTGACGACTTCTACCCCCTTGACTACTGGACAGACTTTAAAGGTAGGGCAGCGGCTGCGGTGGTGGCAGCAGGCTGTGTGCTCCTTGGCTCGGTGGCATGGTCCCTTGGAGGTAGCTGCAGGGATGTGCTGCTTGCTGCTATGGACAGCCCTCGGCACCCCTGGGGCCGTGGTCGGATGCAGCTGGAGGGCAAGGCCCAGCAGCTGGAACACAAAGTAAGTGAGCGGGGACCCCTAATTTGTAATTTTAAAGCCTTAAGAGTCATGCCTTGCCTGTGTGCCTCCTCTGGGAGAGTGTGTGAACGAATGAAGGCTGGCCCATTTTGCTATTTAGATGAATGATTGTGGGAGTATGTAAAGAGTTGCATGAGAGTGAGATATAGCTTGCTGGGAAGGCCCAGCAAGTCCGAGAGAATCAGATAGCAGGGGACTGTCCCCCAGCCAGCTGGCCTCCAACTGGACACACTTCCATAGTGGCGGTGGCGGAGCACTGAGACTGGCTCCAGGACAGCTGGGAAGGCCTGGCAAGAAATGGAGTTTTCGGGTGGATCCATTCTTTATAATTCCTGCTAGTAATTTAAAATTATTACCCTGAGAGTTAAAGTTTATATTTTATTTCCTTTTCCTTTTTTCCTTGGTTGGGTGATAGCCTGGGTAAGGAGACTCAAGCACTCCAAAGTTGAATCACATGACCCAAACGCACCAAGTTAGAACAAAGAATAGCTCTATGGACCCTTGCTGTGGCAAATTACAGGCTACTCTATGTGAGAGAGAGAACAGTGATAATTGCCTGCTTTTAACAGATATTGATTTATATATATTACAGAATATACAGCCTTGACGAATTTCCTCTTCAGACATGCTAAACTGGTCTACCTGAACGCTGGACCTCAACCAGATCCAGTCAAAACACAGACATCAGTATGTTGATAAATCCTGTTTCCCTC
>NC_045030.1:93250305-93251399 GCF_008632895.1 Mastomys coucha
ACAGCCACTAGGCAAAAGTTGCCTCTTCATCTACAGACAATACTGTCCAAAAAGGACACACAGGCCTATGACAGCTTATATCTGCTAAGAAACAGTAGGCAAATCCTTAATATTCCTGTTTCTCTTGTCTGTCAGACATTCATGGGCCAGAAGGCTGAAGACCAATGTTGCAACGTTTTGAAGTAAGGACTGTCCAGGTGTCCAGAAGTCTCTATAAATTGACAAAATTTTTGAAAACTGTGTTAGGCTTCCCATATATTCTCTATTATTCAGTCATTCCTGGATTTCTGATGGAGTTGAAAGACTACAAAAGTTAGAAGGGATGCAAGACAAGTCGTTAAGGGAACTAGTGCAGGTAGCTGAGAAAGTGTTTTACAACAGAAAAATGGAGAAAGAAAAAGGATGTTGCAGAAGGACTGTGAATGTGGAGAAGACATAGTAAAAGGAGAAAACATTTAGAAGAAAAGACAGAAAGAATAAGAGGCTAGAGAGCTGAAAAGAGATAAGTGATAGGCAAGAAGAGAAGCTAGGAAGCCTCGAGAGCCTAGTAATATAGCACCTGGCAACAGAAGAAAATTCCTGGCTAAAGACTAGTGTGCATACTGCAAGGAGAAAGGGCACTGGGGGAAAGAATACCCCAAAAGGCCAAAGATTAGACCTGTTATTCTTTAAAGAGAGAGGGTTGTGTGCTGCACTAAAAGAAGTATTGTTTTCACATAGATCACTCAGAAAGAGTCAGGGACAATTTAGCTAAGATTAAAGAGGGTTTAGAACAAAGGAAAAGAGAAAGAGCTCAAGGCAAAAGTTGGTTTGAAACTTAGTTCAATTCCTCCCCTTGGTTCACAACTTTGGTCTCTACACTTCTATGATCACTGATTATACTCCTATTATTATTTACCTTTGGCCCCTGCATTCTAAATCGCTTGGTTACCTTCATTAGAGACCGTGTCAGTACAGTACAGATTATGATGTTGAGGTAGCAATATCAGGAAGTGAACCAAGATGAGATACAGCAGTATAATGCATAATCTCAGGATTGAGATGGTCCCAAAAGAAGAGGGGGGAATGTAAGAATTGAGCAAACAGGGACACCT
>NC_045030.1:93252304-93278441 GCF_008632895.1 Mastomys coucha
GAGGAGTAGAGGAGTAGAGAAGAGAAGAGAAGCAGAGGAGTAGAGGAGTAGAGGCTGGCCATGAAAACGTGAAGAAAGAGAGGGGAAGGGAATGGGAAGAGAGGAGGAAAAAGGGAAGAGAAAGCAAGAGAACAAGGAGAGGGCAAGCAGCCCCTTTATAGTGGGTCAGGTCTACCTGGCTGTTGCCATGTAACTGTGGGATGGAGCTTCATTAATATTGAATTTCAAGGGACTTCACTGTTTTGGGGTTGATTTTCTTCACTCCAGAGAATATAGATGACTCTTTGGATCAGACAAACCAACAAAAATGTGCAACATGTGCAATGGGAGATTTTCCATGACCTCAGAAGACCTCTGCATTTGACCAAAACAATGGGAAAGAGTACTTGCTGCTCAATTATAAAGACCTGAGTTCAGATCACCAGCACTCACATAAAAAAAACAGCAGCAGCAGCAACAACCACAATAACCCACATGTGCTCCACAGCAGTAATCACAATGCTGAGAAGAGGGCAGAGGAAGCTCACTAGCTCTTCTAGACTACCAACCTAGGTACAAGACAGCAAGTTGCAGCTTTAATGAGAGAATCTAAAGTGGATTAAAAAGAAAGTGTTAGAATATACATCAACCTTGTCTGGCCTCCAGGCACATACACTGAATCAAAAAAAGAAACAAACAATCCTGCATGCACACATATACCCATACACACTTCAACCTTCATACTTTTCATCTTTAGTAAAACCATGCAGTAAAGCTAAAGGTAGAGTGATGTGGCAGTTACAAGCAGATTCTAGAACTAGCTTTCAATCCTTTGTGACATTTAGCAGCTTCATGTTATGGTTTGAATACTCATTTGCATCACACCTTGTTTTCCAGCAGGTGGCACTATGTTGGATGTTATGGAAGCTTTCTTAGATAGACCCTCACAGGAAGAATAAGGAATTCATTTGAGATTGATCCTTGTGATTTTGTAGCTTGGTTCAACTTATCTTCTCTCTGCTTCTTGGGTAGACACACTATGTGACAAGAATTGCCTCATGTTCCTACCACCATACCTTCCCCACCATCATAACTTGTATTACTTCTTAAATTATAAGCCCAAATAAATCTTTCTTCCCTAAGGAGCTTCCTTGTTAGGTATTTGGACTCAATAACAAAATTAGCTTAAAAAAAAAAAAACAGATTCTAGGAACTTGGAGGGAGTATAACTGTGAGAAGCCTGATTTTTGGATGATATTTGGGGATTCAGAAGCCTTAGAGTGTTGTAGGCAGATATTGATTGCTCACTTTGATAGCACTCTGAAAGACCAGAATGAAAAACAAAACAAAACAAAACAAAAACCCCACCAACTGAGACTTAGCTCCTGGGAGTTCAGAGGGAAATGAGATCTTATTGGAGAATGGGATAGAGATCATTTCAAGTTACCTTACAGCAGAGAGTCTGGATGCATTATGCCCATGACCTGAAAATGTGATTGCAAAAGTAATGGGCTAATTTATTTGCTGGAAGAAGCTTCAAAACACTCTTGCATTTGCACTGTGTTGTGGTTATTGCTCTGTGCTTTACAAGGAAGGAAAACATGTGGAACCGAAACTATGAAAAAAAAATGTGTCGTTTAATAAGAAAAGTGATGTATTTAGGGCTGCAAACAAAGCAGCTAGTTAAAGAGATTAACATCATCAAAGAGAAACTTAGTGCTCCACAGTGGGATAATAGGAAAAATACCCTAAGAGTAAGACCTTCCCACTACAAAGGCTCCATGTTGTGGAAATGTAAATTAATTTAAAAGGATAGAGCCTAAACTGAGAATGCCTCTGAAAGGGTTCAACAACTGCTCAAAAACAAAAAACTGACCAAGTGTTTCCCCAGCATCTGCCTGGAATACATACAAAACACAATGCAACTCTGGTCCAAAAACAAAACCAGGAGGCTTAATTTAGTAAGATAGTAGGAGTGCAGAGAATGAAATTTAAATATATGAAAATAAACACTTAAAGAAAGGAATATAAACTTTCAGGCTAGGGATGTAGCTCAGTTGGTAGAGTACTTGCTTAGCATGTATATAGCTTTGGGTCAGATCATACCACACCATAAAACCAGGTTTGGTGGCATATGACCTTAATATATGCATTTGGGGTGACAGAAGCAATAGGATCAGAAGCTCAATATCATCTGTAGCTACATAGTGAATGTGAGGTCAGCCTGTGCTACATGTGATCCTTTCTGGTGTGTGTGTGTGTGTGTGTGTGTGTGTGTGTGTGTGTATTGGGAACAGGAGGATGTAAGTACTCTATAGTAAAAACTTACTTCAAAATATTTTTTACAAAATCTTGTTGGGATCTTAAAATTTAGCCTCAAAGCTAAAATTCTGATAACCAAGTGGCACATCATACAATCCATGGCATGGAAGTTGTAGAAGGGATCACGGAGTTAATACAAACACTGGTTCTGCTCCCTTTATTACCATAATATTTGTGTTTCTCCTGATAGCTTACCAATACCATTTACTCTAGTAATAATGAAATGGGGGGGGTGGTTGCTAGCATTCTGTCTATGCTCTTCCCCACAGTTACCTGGCAATAGCCAGGTTTGCCTGACTCAATATAAAAGGGGCTACTTGCTCCCTCCTCTCTCTCTTGTTCTCTCTCTCTTGTTCTCTCTCTTGCTCTCTCACTATTCTCACTATTGTTCTCTCTCTTGTTCTCTCACTCCTGTTCTCTTTCTCTCTCTCTCTTGCTCTCTCACCTTCTTGCTCCCACTCTCTCTCTTCCCCCCTCTCTTTTCATGCTCATGGCCAGCCTCAACTCCTCTACTCTCTCACTCTCTCTGCCTTTTCTGCCTCTACTACCCTCTTAACTCCCCTTCCTATGCCCTGAATGGACTCTATTCTATACAAAACTGTCATGTTGTGTGGCTGATCCCTCAGGGGGAAGGGATGCCTTGGCATGAGTGCCCACCGAGGCACCCCTTTACCCATACCTAACTACACCTCCATAGAACATATCCCCCTTCTCTTTGTCTTTTTATAAACACATCAGAAGGAGTGTTATTGCTGCCGCTGCTGCTGTTATTTTCAGACAGAGCCTCACTATATAGCTCTGGCTAGTCTAGAACTTGCTATTTTATCCCACATTACATTGGTGTGATTTTATTAACCCTATTCCAGTTTACTCTTACAAAGAAACACATTCAGTTAGTAGAACTTCTAGTTAAGTTTTGCAGATTAAATAATAGTAAAATCAAATAAAAGAGCAGGCAAACACACACATAGCAAGAGAGCTTGACCTTGAATTCAGGCTTTACATTTGAACAAACTGCATGTGTCTGGTAGTAAATTATGCTGTTTATAGATTCACTCCTTGAAACACAAGATGAACATATCCAATGCTATGTAATCCTATTGGACATTTCCTTTTTTCTCAAATTGTTTCATTATGATGTGTATCTAATACTTCTAAATCTTATTCAATAAAACAACTTAGTACATCTCTAACACAAAGCATTTAAGAACCAAGTTTGAAATGAAAACAAGCTTGGTGTCTTTGTAGATACTTGTATGTCTAAAATGTATTATAGATCATTTCAAATGGAACTCCTTGTAGACAATGAAAACACAATGAACAACTTAGGAAGATTTAACTTTACACATTAAAAAAGACTTTATACATTAAAGAGGAAAAAAATCAATCTCATCAAAAGGGAAACTGCTTATGTGCATTTTCCTTTGTTGTGAATATGTGAATAAAGAAAATTTTTAGTAATGTGTGTCAACAGACCTATTTCCTTATCTTAAGGATCTACCATATTTAATGTGGCTAGCTCTTACAGCCTCTGTGTCAAAATAGAATGTGTATTTATTCCTGTGTTTTCTTCCCCCATTTACAAAAGTCAGATGCCTTCATCTTTATCAGTTGGAAGCAATCTTATTCTGAAGGTCTCAATGTCCTTCAATCAAAACATTATGTGAGCTGTTTTTCTGAGTCATCTGTGATTAGAAATTAATTTGAATTTCCTGTGACCTCTATCAAGAGGACAATTCTCTTGTTGACGCTACTGTTCTCAAATGAAATACCCTGAACTTAAATGCACAGTGAAGTGATGTTTTAGCTCACAATCCTAGGCTTTGGTACCATGTAAACCTTAAATTTTAGTAATTACATTATATTTACATTAAGTAAAATGCAATGTAGGGGCTAACAAAGGTGGCAAAGAAGTAAATACCCAATGAAAGAAAACTACTGTGGTTTTGCTTCCCCTCCCTCTCCCTCTCTTCATTCAGTGAGCATTTCTAATGCCTCAGTTACTCTGTAGGGATGGGCATTCATTGCAAGGATGCTGTCACATTTTGCAGTGACCTTAGATGTATTCGTTATTAAGCAACATAAAGTTCTTCGAAAAACAGGGCATGATCTTTGTGCTCTTGGGAGAACAGAGGCAGAACCTTATAATCGCTTGCTAATTACACCGAATAAAGTAATTTGTTTTATCTGTCTGCCATTTAGTTCCTGCAAAGTGAGGGGGAAAAACTATTATGGGATTTTGCTCAAACTAATTACTACTATTTTATCATGAAGACTGTTCAAGCGTAATCCTCTTCCCTTGGCTTGCTTTCTCCTTGAATTTAAAGTCTTGTGGAAAGCCAAGAAGTAGTTTAAACATCACAGACTGTAATAGATACTCCTGATTTTTGGCTTCCCACTATAATAATGTGCAATAATACCTTGGTAATCTACATCAACAGCTGCTAATACATGGTGTATGTGCCTTTTCTTAGTATAAGGTTATATAATGTTTAGTAAGCTGATATTAAAAGGAAATCCTGTAGTAATTCGTAACAGAGCATTCATAAACATCATAGTTACACAGCAGGGTTTAAAATAGATGAAATGTTCTCAGATACCCAATTTCATAGAATGATCAGTTATAGTGAGATGTTAGGTATGGTACATTATACTAAATTATCTCTTAGAAAGTATTCACCCTCTACCTTACCCATGTCATATAAAGTATATTTCCTCATCCTATTAATATTGAATGTGTGACTTGCTTTGTGTAATAGGATGTTAGCACACATGATGAATACAAAGTCTTGAAGGGGGCTTGTATAGCTTCTTTTACTACTAGCATCAAAAAAGAAAACATTTCTCAGAATGCTAGTATCAGAAGAATAAGGAGCCTATGTTGTTGACCCAGACCCAACTTGAACCTGAAGACAATTCAGTTGAGCACATGCCACCCTGCTGATATGCTGAGATGTAAATTAGAATAATATGTGTTCTTGTAAGCCTCATAAATACTCTAGATTTTGTGGAATATAATCTTATATTCAGGATATTATCATTCTGATTTTACAGTGAATGAGAGTGTCATTCAGAGAAGTCATATGACCAGATGTACTGGCTGGTTTTGTGTGCCAACTTGACACAGGCTGGAGTTATCACAGAGAAGGGAGCTTCAGTTGGGGAAATGCCTCCATGAGAACCAGCTGTGGGGCATTTTCTCAATTAGTGATCAAGGGGGTAGGGCCCCTTGTGGGTGGTGCCATCCCTGGGCTGGAAGTCTTGGGTTCTATAAGAGAGCAGGCTGAGCAAACCAGGGGAAGCAAGGCAGCAAGGAACATCTCTCCATGGCCTCTGCGTCAGCTCCTGCTTCCTGACCTGCTTGAGTTCCAGTCCTGACTTCCTTTGGTGATAAACAGCAATGTGGAAGTAAGCTGAATAAACCCTTCCCTCCCCAACTTACTTCTTGGTCATGATGTTTTGTGCAGGAGTAGAAACCCTGACTAAGACACCAGAGTCTCTTGGAAAATAAATAGCAGAATTACAGTCACCTATTTGAAAAGGAAGGGAAGGAGCCATCAAGATGGGTGAGTGGGTAAAGATGCTTCTGTACCAGTGCAAGTTTAATCCCCAGAACCAATTTAAGGAGAGAACAGACTCACAAAGTTGACTTCTGACCTCCACACACCTGCTGTGTCATGCATTCACACTTCCCGCTCCTCCTTCTCTTCTCACTTCTTCTCTTTCTATTACTCTCACACATGTAATAATAATAAGTTACAAAAGAAGAAAAAGGAAAAGAGTCAGTGACATTTATGATACTATGCACAATATATGTTTTTGATATGCTTTTGATTTGATGCTATGATAAAGAAATCTACGTGTTGCTGAATGAGCCTGTTTTCCATTTTGTCTTATCTATTCAAGTTGAGTTCTAAACACTGGTAGCTTTAAAACTGGGTACTGACAGTCTCAGTCACAATATTAATGAAATATATTGGCTAATAGAAATCCTGAGGTTTTGTATCCTTTGTTGAGCCCATTAAGAAGAAATCCAACTCTGGCAGTATTCTCTCATTTGAATGGTTGGTATAACTTTCCCTGATTGAAATGACTACTCTGGTGAGTTTAATGAATGGCACTGATAAAAAGTACTTTGTCAAATAGTGGTAGCTAATGAGATGGATTTTATCATAATAGTCAACTACACTCATACACAGAGAGAGACAGAGACAGAGACAGAGAGACAGAGAAAGTATTAAAGATCTTGACAAGAAAATAAATTGAGCCCTAGTACCTCACTGTTTATTCAAAGCTCATCTCTAAGTTTATCAATCAAGTACAGAGATTTTTATAAAATCAGTGAAACCAAAACCAAAGATATTTCTAAAAATGAGAGTTCATTACGAAGGTTATTTCTATTGTAGTATTTCTGAGATTCTGTACCAAACAGCTTTTTATTATCTGTGACTTCCTTGTTGATAATACTGTTCTTGCTTGCTTGCTTTCTTTTTTTTTTTTAACAACTCAGGGAAGATTCTATTTCTCCTAAAGAAATTGTGAATAGCCAAATAAAATGGCTTCAGTGAGTTTCAGTGACTTCACTAGAAAGTTTCCATGGTGAATTAAGTAGAAGGCCAAGCTGTAACTACAAATGATGAATGTCAGAGATAGGATGGTTTAGGAAGGAAGGGGAAGGTAAAAAAGAGTGATGAATGCTGAGATTTTTTTTTAAACAAATTTTTATTTTCAGATATTCTGACTCAAGTTAATATAAATAAAGCTACACCCTGCTCTTTGTACTACATATGGAATTAAAACTATTAATACAGGCTGAGATGGATCATTCTACAAATTGCAAGTATCAGGACATGAGTTCAGATCCCATAATCTATCTACAAATCTGGGAGTGCCATTAAGCACTGCAATCTCAGTACTGGAGAGACAGAGAAAGGAGGAGCCCTGAAGCTCATGACCTGAAATCCAGCCAGTCAGTGGGCTCTAGGTTCAGTGAGAAATAAGATAGAAAGTTACTGAGGAAGATATGATTGTCACATGAACACCAGCATGCATGCACGTGCGTGCCCACATGCATCACTTTCAACAAAAGAAATAATACAAATAATAATCATAAAATGTTGAGCCATAAAAGAGTTTTGAGACAGCTCTATTGGATCCATCTCCTTCCCCTTGGATTCATGAATTATACTTATCAAATACACACAGATCATTTAACCAATTTGTAAGGTTCCTTTCATTAGCCCCTGTTATAGAATTTGCCTTCTACTGTGAACTTCACTGCAATCTAACTTTTCTCCAAAGAATAACCAAGGGAGAGATTAAAAATTAGATTAAAAAAAATATGATTGATTAGACCAGGTGATAGTATTAAGCATAATATCTTTAATTCCCATATATTGAATATTTCCATGCTCCATGAAATTGCTTTTCAGTCAACAATAACAACAAAAAAGACGAAACTTGCATAGTGTACACTATAAGCATCATCATAGGTTATGTGTCATATATATATATGTAGCTAATGTCCCATTTATTGTACAAAAATGTACAGAGACTAAAAATGACATTTAGAAACTTCTCTAAGTTCATATAGCACCCAAACTGCATATTCAACATACTAAACTCTTAATAATATATAGTGATTTACTTTTTTACCCTTTTATTGAAAATAAGTTATTTTTCATACAATATGTCCTGATAACAGTTTTCCCTACCTCTATTCCTCCAAGTTTCTCCCTACTTCTCCTGTCAACATTCTCTTGAGTTCCTAAAAATCACATTAAAGATTGTAGTACTTCAGCTTTTCTGAGCAGAGTAACCACATGTACCATTCATCTACCTCACCAGTTACTAATACTGATTACACTTAGAAAGTTCTCTGCATAATGTGTTAGAGCAGGACTCAGCAAGTTACCATCCAAGAGCCAAATCAGGCCTTCAGCCTATTTATTAAATAACGTTTCATTGGAATACTGCCACATGCATCAATCCATGTGCTCTGGCTTTTTGTGAACAACAAAAACAGCAAGGTTTGTTGTTACAGTAAAGATCTTGTGGCCTGCAAATCCTCAAATATTTACTCTGTGTCTTTTTATGGAAAATCTTTTTCTTATCCTTGAATTATAAGAGGATTTTAGAATGTTTACCCAGCTTCATGAAAATCTTATGATATTCTTATCAAAAAATACCTCTAATCCTATACCAATGATCCCATAATAGTTAAAACAATGCCCAGAAAACTATGCTATCTTTTGCCAAGTAAGGTAAAAATTGAGCCAAGTGAGATCCATAGCATTTCATATTCTTCTATATATGTCTACTCTTTTGTTTGTCTTCAGAATTATTCTATGGCAGATGTTATGGTACAGAAAAATTTCCAATTTTAGGTCTGAACTTGCCCCAAAAGAATGTAATAATAAAATCTTAGTTATAGATGCCAAAGGGTTTATTCATTGTTTTCAAGTAGTAAGCATCTATAAAGACAAGATACTATTGGGAGAGATGTGAAAATAACTTAAGATATAGGAGCACTCACTAAACTCTCACACTCTGGACCAAACAGAATGGTTGTAAACATAATATGAAGTGAAGAACAAGAGATATCAAAGCAGGATAGGACAGAATTTCACCTAGTGGCTTCTTGACAATATACTAGTTTGACTGAGATGCTACAATAAGGCATACAAGAGTAAAGCCTCAAAGTCTGAAAATGAGGTTTTCTCAGCTCACTTCCCACAGTAAAGACTTAACAGTTATCCTTGATGCTCTTTCGGTTTCACACGCCCTACATTTCTCACAATATCGTACAAACATGATTCTGTTTATCTAGCCAGCATTGTTCCAGGCTGAACCCTTTGTAAATCAAATGTTATAGTGTGAAAGATTGGGCGAACTACAATGATACACTGAAGTCCAAATTCTCTACAGCGTGACATATTTTGATGTTGGGCCTATGAGAAAATGTAAAAGTTAAATAAAGGCATGGGAACAGGCTCCTAATCCTATAAGAATGGTGTCCTTAATAAGAGAAACAGAGATTAGGATTATCTCTTTCCCCATACACCAGAGGGCAAGTGAGCACACAATAAGAAAATATCATCTACTGACCAGGAAAAGAGGCTTCACCAGGAACTGGCTCTTTGGAGTCCTGGTCAGGGATTTCCACTAGCCTAAATTGTGAGAAACTACATTTTTGTTGTGTATACTTTATGTTTTCTGTTGATTTGTTGTATCGGGTAGAGCAAATCAATACATACCAAATTTTCAAAAGTGGCACTTGCAGGCTGGAACATGGTCAAGAGTAACTCCATGGTTAAAAATGTCTGCTGTGTAATTATGAGGGCTGGAGTTTAGAATCCAGCAAACCATGTAACAAGTGGGACATCCTGTTTACACCTATAACACCAGGTCTGAGGGAAAAACCAGGATTTGGGAGGCCTGCTGGCTTCCAGTTTTACTGAGAAGATGCTAGCTCCAGTTTCAGGCAGAAACCCTGCCTCATAGGAATATGTAGAGAGAGATAGACTATCATTTTAGTCATCTTTACATTTAGTCAGCTATAGAAGCCTATACTTACATACTCTTATGAATGAAGCGTATTGCTTATATCACTCATTTATACTAAAGTAAAATATTGAAATAAACCAAGTATGACTTCAAAATGATTTTCAATCCACTAGCAACAGAGAAGCTTCAAACTGATTTTGAATCTACTAGCAACACAGAAGATATAAGGGAAATAAATAAGAAATTCTGTAAGAGACACTATGAAAGACAGAGTGAATATATTTAATGTATTTCATATATTTACAAATTAAAACATATTAATGAAACAATATTAGAATCTTAATGTAATTATTCAACTTAATAAAATTATTTCAAATTTTTGTTAAATATAAAAAACCCTAACAAGTAATAATATTTGTGGTAATGAAAGGTACAGGGGAATTGGCTATATTAACTATTATACAATGATATTTAATAAGTATTGTCAAGAGAGGCAGAAAGGCTGGAGCCCTCAAGTTAGGCTCATTTTCTTCATCCCTTGTGGACTGGTACATGAGACATTAAGTCATTAAAGTAAGAAGTTTTTGTAATACTTTTATATTATTTATTGTCTTTACCAGGGATAGACAACAACAATCAGGCAGATGTTTATATTACCCTGGTTTTGATCCAGCTTTTATGTTCCTAAGAAGCAGGGAAATTATAGGGAAATGTTAATCCTTTAAAGATCTCCTTAATGAACACTATCTAAACCTACTCCTTACTCACCTAACTCTACCCAGGTTTCTTCTGGGTGATTTCATTTGTAATTCCAAGGGTAAGAGACGACAAGTGCTATTACTCTGGAGTTTCTCAAATTGTAACTAAATACAAGCAGTGTGAAATTTCAGATCTTTAGTAACTATTTATTATATAAAGTAATTGAATAAACATTTTTTAAAGATTTATTTATTTTATGTGTATGAGTGCACTGTAGCTGTACAGATGGCCGTGAGACATCATGTGTGTGGCTGCTTTCCAGCACCGCTCGCTCCGGCCTAATTCACTGTAGCTGTCTTCAGACGCACCAGAAGAGGGCATCAGATCTCATCACGGGTGGTTGTGAGCCACCATGTGGTTGCTGGGATCCAAACTCAGGACCTCTGGAAGAGCAGTCAGTGCTCTTACCCACTGAGCCATCTCGCCAACCCCTGAAATAAACTTCTAGGTAGGTAATTTCCATATTATTTTGGAAACTCAACTTATATAAAATTAGAAGGAGGAGAAAGATGGCTCAAAGTTTAAGAGTATTTACTGTTCTTGCAGAAGACCTCTAATGGATTGACACCACCTGCATCTCACAAGTGGCTATAACTTCAACTCCAGAGAATTTCATGTCATCCTTTGGCCTCTATAGGCACCCACAAGTATATGCACATACACACAAATAATAAATCTTTAAACATTAAATAAAATTAGAAGGCTACATCCAACAGTAAAATAATGTTTTCTGAACATGACACAGCTATTGCATTCATGAACTTACAACAACTACAGTTACCCACACAAGACCCATATAAATTCAATCCAGCCAAAATTTCAGTATGGGTAGGGAAGGTACTCATAAGGCCTCACACTTAACAGCTATGACATAACACATAAGCAACTTTTGACAGTTAATAGCTACTAAGGGAAAGAGAATAATTGTTCTTTTGGGGATGCAGTCATTGGTGGATGGCCCCAATCCCACAGGTACATAGGCCATACTAACTAGACTGAGCTGTTTTTTTTTCCCTTGAGGAGAACACATGAAGCAGGGAGAAGGATATTTTGAGAGTGGTTGGAAAAGAGTTATAAGGAAGAAATGAAGAATGGATCTGATTGTATTTCATAAAATACATGCATAAAATTATCAAGGAATAAGTTTTTAAAAGTTGAAGCAATCTACAGATTCAATGCAATCCCCACCAAAATTCTAACTCAATAATTCAAAGAGATAGAAAGAACAATTTAAACTTCATCAGCAATAACAACAACAAAAAGCCAGGATAGTGAAACACTTCTCATTCTAAATGATAAAAGAACTAGGGGAATCACCATCCCACACACTTCAGACATAAGACTTGGAGGAATCAATCTGGATCTGACCTGGAAGCCTCATTCCTGATAATTGGTTCTCATGGTTTCAGCAGGAGTTCTGCAAGCTGTCAAGGAAGAAAAACAACCAATATACTTGTCTAACTGTAATGCATATGAATTTCAATAAAATTAAATGGCAAGAAATTCTGAAGGGTGTAATATATTTGGTATAACTAACAGTCACCTAATTGGATTGGGCCCACCCAGTGAAAGGGAATTCAAGCTTGATACTGTAAACCTAGCCATGCTTGATAGAGTCCTGGGCCCCAAAGGTGAACCTACTGCTGCCACTTTCCTAAACCAATATAATTTGTAGCTACATTCTAAGTACTTAATCTTATAACCACAAATAATCATAGTTTTCATTTCATCCTCCATCAAAGAAGCTTCTTTTTTCACTAAATGGAAAGAGACCCTACAGGAAGCCATAACTGCTCAGAATGCAGAGTACAACTGACCATGGGATGTCCAACCCCAATTGACACATCCACAATGAAACCCCTATATCTAAGGCTCCTGAAACATTTCAGAAAAAGTAGGGCAAAGCTTGTAAGAGCCAGAAGACCAAGATGTCTGATGAGAGAGTCTTTCCTAGGATAGGGAGGGAAAGGGGGGATGAACATGATCAAAATACATTGTATGATACTCTCAAAGAACAAATATTATATTATTGAAAAATTAAAAAATAAAATTAGAAGGATGCTTCTTTCATTAATTTATTTATTTACTTGACATCATGATCAAAGCTTCTCCTCCCTCCTCTCTTTGAAGTCCCTTCTCAACCCCTCTTTACCCCATCCCTCCTCCCTTTCTCCTCAGAGAAGGAGAGGCTCCCACCACCTTGATTGATCCTAACCACCTTGGCATATCAAGTTGCAGTAGGACTAGGTGCATCTTCTATTGTGGCTAGACAAGGCAGCCCAGTTAGGGGAAAGGGATCCAAAGACAGGTAACAGTCAGAGATAGTCCCTGCCCCTGCTGTTAGGGTGTCCCATATGAAGACTAAGCTGGACATCTGGTGAATATGTGTAGGGGGGCCTAAAATATGCAGAGCTAGAAAAGAACATCTTGAGTGAGGTAACCCAGACCCAAAAAGACATGCATGATATATACTCACTTATAAGTGGATATTAGCCATAGGATATAGGATAACCATGTGACAATCTACAAATCCAAGTAGCTAAGTAACAAGGAGGGCCCAAGGGGAGGATGCTTGAATCTCACTGAGAAGTGGAAATAAAGTAATTGTCAGAGATAAATGGAAGGAGGGAACTAGGTAGGAGACTGGGTGGGGGAATAGAACAAGAAGGATCAAATGTAGGGAGGACAAAGGGAGAGTGAACTGGGAAAGAGAACTGGAATGAGGGGGGTGGGCATCTCTGCAACAAGCTAGAAACCTAAGAAAATGGAAACTCTCAGGAAGCTGAGTGTGACTTTAGCTAAGACTCCTAGCAATGGGGAATATGGAACTTCAAATGGCCACCTCTTGTAACCAGGCAAAACTTCCAGTGGAGGGACAGAGACACCAACCAAGCCACAAAAACTTAGACCCACAATTTGATCTGTTTACAAGATGTACAGGGATAAAGATGGAACAGAAATAGAAGGAAGTCTAACTAATGCCTGGCCCACCTTTGAGACCCATGCCACAAAAGAAATGCTACTGATGTTATTCTGCTATACCTGCAAACAGGAGCCTAACATAACTCTCCTCTGAGAAGTTTCATCCAGCAGCTCATGGAAACAGACACAGAGAGCCACAACCAAACATTAGGCAAGGGTCAGGGATTATTTTGGAAATGGGGTTTGGGGGAGAAAAGATTGAAGGAGCCAGAGAGGCCAAAGACACCACAAGAAAGCTTACAGAATCAACTAACCTGAGCACACAGGGGCTCACAGACACTGAACCACCAACCAGAGAGTATATAGGACAGACCTAGAAGGATACTTTAAAGTCTTTTTTTTTTTAAAAAAAATCTTTATCTATTTAATTAGCACCTACTGATTCCAACCGTGATGACTCAAAGCATAATGTGCTTATTAATACTACCCTTTGACCTAAACAACTTAGAGTCCCCGTCCATGTTTTCTACTTTGGAGGTATTAGCTCTGAGCTTCAAAGAAACTCAGAAACTTAAATCATATCATGAATGGATGGAAAACTGGGAAGAATATCAGGCTTCACCCATCCTTTTTAAAAGCTTCTCTATTTTTTAAAGGCTTATTTATTATATGTGAGTACACTGCAGTTGTCTTCAGACACTCCAGAAGAGGGTGTCAATCTCATTATGGATGGTTGTGAGCCACCATGTGGTTGCTTGGATTTGAACTCAGGACCTTTGGAATAGCAGTCAGTGCTCTTAACCACTGAGCCATCTCTCTCCAGCTCAGGCTTCAGCCCTTTATGCCACTCTTGTCTTACCTACTTCCTTTCCTGATTCAATAGGTGGCTGCTGAATGTTAATGTCTCTATAAACTCTCAAGTACAAAAAGAGCAAAGGAACTCTCCATCCTTCCTCCTCCCAACTTACATGTTTGAAGTACCATATCTTAAAGAAAAATAAAAGGAATTATAGGATCTAAATCCACCTTCTTTTTAAAACTTCTCTCAATCTCCCATTTTGTAGTCTGACAGTATTTAAAACTTATTTCTGATGATTACATATAGGTTTATAGAATGCATTCTGATCATATTCAGTCCCCATTACCCTCTCCTGCCCTTCTCTTTCATATGCTGACTCCCCTTCTCTCCTATTAAGTAAAAAATAAAAAAAAATGAACAGGTTTATTAAGTACTTCTGTGCTTAACACAAAGCAATAGCAGAAGTCTGAAAATATGAGAGACTGCTGGATTCCAATTAACTTCGCCACTTAACTCTGATTGCTGTGTTACTCTTAGTGAACTCAGTGTTTATTAGTAAATAGGGGTGAAGATCTCAAAGATTAATGATGGCACTGATTGCAGCTACACAATGAGACCCAGATGTTCCTATACTTACTATTTCCTCTCCTTGACCCTCTTTACAATTACTACAGAGATAACACAAATA
Source organism: Mastomys coucha (assembly GCF_008632895.1). NCBI lineage: Eukaryota > Metazoa > Chordata > Mammalia > Rodentia > Muridae > Mastomys > Mastomys coucha. Next base: position 93,267,280 of record NC_045030.1, read on the forward strand.
TGGCATCAGTAAACTGAGCTACTAAGATGGTTAGTGTCAAAACTTTCGACAATACTTTGTCATAAACTCCTATTTCGTAAGCCACATGACAGCATATCAAAAACAGTAAAAGAAAACGAAAAGCCACATTTCATATTTGAAAGCAGGAATAGATAAAATTAAAGACACACCAAACATGCCTAATTATCTAACATCAAAGCCAGGTAACTAACGAAAGCTGAGAGCCAGGGAAGAGTACATGGACCTCTTATCCAATACTAAATGCTCAGCCCTGAAAACACAAACAACAAGTAACATTGTACTGAGCAAGGCATATCTATGTAATTACAAACATATATGTATATGCATATGTGTATGTGCATGTATGTAAAACAATTAATTTAAAAGGAAGCCATGAATTTGAAAAAGACCAAGGAGAGATATAGGGGAGGGTTTGGAAAGAAGAAAGGGAAAGGGGCAATATATAATTATAATTCCCCAAAATAATACAAATAATTTTGAAAAACTAATAAGACCACCATTTTATGTGAACCTTAGTCTTATTAAACTATATTGTTTAGGTACTTCCAGTTAGCTCACATTACAGGAGTATGTACTTTGTAGAGAGAAATAACAGGCTCTATATTGTTACCTCTTGCATGAGAAAATTTCTCAAACTATTTTCAATTTTGCCATTATTTATGAAATTTCCCTCTCTGTACTTAATTTCTGAAATATGTCTATATTTTATTATGGGATTTGTTTCACAAGTACTGTAGATAGTTTCTATTATTTTGCTAGCATGAAAAAATCATGATGGCATGGAGCAGATGTTTCTATATTTGTGAATAGACAATTAGAGAAATAGAGAAAACTGATGAGAAGGGAGGAAAAAGATATAGTAATGAGGAATTATGTCACAACCCAAAGAAAATAACTTTGATTCTCAACATACTCTAGGTCTTCATCGCCATCACTGATGAGAGTGGCTTGTTCATTCTTGAGTTTGATAGCAATCTGCTGCCTAAATATATGCCTCCTCATTCAACAAAATGTGAGTTAATCTGCATGTATTCATGTGATCTGATAATAAAACATGGTCAATGTGGCAATTATTTAAAAAACAAATCTTGATGAGAGACATACATTCCACCATAGGGCAAAGTCATGTATTAAAAAATCAACCATAGAATAATACATATTTTACAAAGTTTTAACATGTTGCTGGTCAATCATACCTTATTTCATATTATCAGTTCCATTCCTTAAGAGAACATATTTCCTGCCCACAATATAATGTCGGTTGAGGAATTTTAGAAGTTGTCCAGCCTATCTAGAGTTAGCATCAAATTTAACTACATTGTGTCAAAAGTTTTGACCAAATATCTGATCCAGCAGTCTTTAAAATTTAAACTTCAGAGTCATCTACAGAAATGAAGAAGAGGAGAAATTATTGGTATTCACCAAACTTGCTTTATGTTTCTTTTATTTATTCTTCTTATGTACCTGGACCGTGGAATAAATTTTGAAGAATGGACTTTATATGGAAGGGAATGGGAAAGACATACTCTGCTTCCACAGTTTGAAAGACTTATATCATCCTTTAACCCTTGTGTCTGTCCTTAGAAAATGTGGAGACCATATGTTAGAGTCACTCTTTATTAGATGGAAGCTTCCCAGGAGAATGGGAAGAAGTGCAGCAGACCTTACATGACTAGAACAATATGGGACTGTGAGGTAAAGGGAATCATCAGACTAATAAGTCAGAGTTGATTTAATACTATTTATAAACTCTACATGCATATATATACATATATATGCATGTATATACATATATATATATATATGTCTCCATATACACTGATTTTGTATATGCCTAATCAAAAACAAACCTCTAAAATCTGTGAAATTTCTTCGCTATTATTGGCATTTTATGTTGAGGGATCTACTCCTTAGAATTACCCTGGAAAATTTCTGGCATCATACATCAAAAAGTTGATTTTTAATTTTTCCTTAAAAAAGAAAGGAGCAAAGTATCAGACACCCTAATATATACAACCCACATTAGACCCACAAATATATGTTTCCATTTCACATGTGTGTTCATGCACAGGGACACAGGGTCATGGGAAGAGATGTGCCATGAACCCTGTCAAGAGTTACATTCAAGAAACACAGCTTACATAAAACATACCCTCCAAGAGGAATAAGGACTAAAACCACAGAACAATTTTAAGGTCGTAAGTACTGTGGTCTAAAAGTGCAATAGGAGCTGAGTGGAAGCCCAAAACTAATTCTACCTAGGAGAAGATGAAGATAGCCTCGCGGAAGTGAAGGAAGCTGAGTCATGAAGAGGAAGAATGCTCCAGTTAGGAAAAATAAAAGGATATATTAAGGAAAAGGCACAACGCGAGCAACATCCAGTCACAAAAGAGCTCATTGTTTGAAGACTGGCTTAAATAGTGTGCCTGGAGGATAATTGTAAAATGATAGTTAAAAGCAGGTCAGCAGAGAACAAAGAGCACATTTTAAGCCAAGTTCTTTCAGTTATCTATTACTGAAAACAACTCAGCTTAAATCTATACCGTTAAACAATAGTTCAGTATTGTTTTTTCTGTTTGCAGTTTGGGTTTTGTTTTGTTTTGTTTTTTTCTTTTGATTTTTTGAAACAGGGTTTCTCTGTGTAACAGAGCCCCGACTGTCTTGGTCTCATTTTGTAGGCCAGACTGGCCTCGAACTCACAGAGACCCATCTGCCTCGGCGTCCCAAGTGGTATGATTAAAGGCGAGTGCCATCATGCCTAGCTTCTAATTCATTTTTTAATATGCCCTGATTTTATTATTATTATTTTTGGACTGGGCTCACTGCTGGTTCTTTTCTGAACTTTTGTGCACTGGGATATTACAGTCAAATGTTGGTTGAGAATATAGTTCATACTAAATCTCTGTCAACTGCAACTGTTGGCCTAGAGGCTTTAAGATTGCTAAATCCTACGACTATTAATTGATGCTGAGAGCACATCTGGAGCTTTCAACTGGAACACATACACATGACTTTTCCAAGTGGCCTGCAGTTCGTATAACTGTGTTACAAAAGGGAGTATCCCAAGAGAAAATGGTCCAAGAAACAACAATTACAAACAGCCAGTCTCTTACCTCATAAGCCAAGAAACATGAACAGCTTTACATTACTCATATGGACTTCTTCATAAAAATTATCATAAAATTCACCCATATGCAAGAGAAGAGAACACAGAACCCCACTGCTCAATGACTCAAGGGCCAAAGAATTTTAATCTGTGTTGTGGGACTTTTCCTGAACAAAAGTCTGTCCGCCTCAGATAGGGCACCAATAACAGCAAAGAAACAATTGCACCCAAGTGTAATTTAGCAGATGATCGGTTGTCAGAATATTACTTATGGGAGTACGTGTGAGGGGTTACTTACCCATACAGGATGGATGGTTCACAGCCAGCTGAACACCAAAAAGTCCACTACAGCTCATGGGACGACTCATCAAAGTCGCATCTCTGGAGCTCCGTGCTTTGCATGCAGGCAGCTCTGCTGGTGGGAGAGTCTCCTTTGCCCAGCAAATGTTACTATTTAGATAACCTTGGAAAGGGGCCTTACAAATCTTATAAGTTCCGGGTCCTTCAGAAAGTTGTAAGTTTGTTTACTTCCTGGGTCTTATGAGCCTCCCTCCCTCTTTCAGGAGGGAGTGTTTCAATTGCTACATACACATCAGTCTACCACATAGCTCCAACCATGAGCTTCATTATGAAGGCTTGCAAACAGGAGACTGTTATACTTGACAGTTACATCAGAGAAAGATGACTGATGGCACAGGGAAGATGAATTGGATGGCAGTGGAGATGAATATGATCTAGCAATTAAGGAAAAGTGAGTTCACATTAGAAATTATGGAGATTTGAAATCCTTCCAACTTCTATACAATTGAACAGGAAAAAAAATCCTAGGAGGCACAAGTAACATGAGTTGATAGGGATAAACACAAGAGAAGACAAACATCCAGGAATCTAGGTTAATAGCTAAGTGAATACCAATCTTGTATAAGTTGAAGATATTAAAGAAAAATATAGTGGCAAAGACAATAAGGATTTATCAGCAATGAATTATCAAGGCATTTTCATTTTGTTTATAAATTCATAAAAATTCCTTCCAGCAGACAAAAAACCCTTTATTCTCAGAGGAATAAGCATTGGACATTTTATTTCTCCAGGGCTCAACTGTCTTCTTTATATTAGTAGATATTTCCAATCCCCCTTTATTTTTATCCATAATAAACTCATTAACAAAACTATCATCACTCTATTACCTAGAAAAACTAAATGAAAAGTATATTATTATTAAAATAGGAAATTTAATAAATTCTAAATGGGTCATTTAATATTAAAAGAATTTCATTTCTTTAAGATCGTTTTCTACTATGTACCATTTTCAAAGCCATATTTCAGCACATACCCACTTTAAATTTCTAATCATCTTTGAGTGATTGGCTTTAGCCATTTCAGGTAAACCTGTACTTGAACTTCCTGGCAGCAAAGAACTGGGATCAATATTTGCCATAAACATCTACTCAGCTATAGAATGCCAACTATGAGAATAGAAAATCCAGAAATCAAACTCCATATTGCAGAGAAGATTTTGACAAGGATCCCAGGAACACACAATGGAGGGACAGTCTATCTAGTATGGTGGTGGAGAAAATGAGTATCCCTGTGCAGAACAATGATAGATCATCATCTCACATAGTATATGAAAAAAAAAAAAAACAAGCAAAAAAGAACCATAGGCTTAAATATGACTTCAAATGAAGAAAAACCTACAGGACTAAACCACTAGGGAATACCTCCATTACACTGACAGTGGAAGACAACAACAATGGATATCCATGATGAGTATTCATGCAAAAATCTTCAGCATAGTACTAACAAACTAAACTGGACAATATGTAAGATTACATACCATGGTTAAAATATTATACCTGGAATACAAGTATTGTTAACCACATGGGACATATAAGTGTGGCATAATATGGAAAAACTGAAGAATTTCCCTTTAATTAAGATCAGGGAAAAAGATAAGGTTATCTGCTTCTGCCACTGCTATTCAACATAGCATTGGGAATCCTAGCCCGAGCTACGTGGTAGGTATAAAAGAAAATAGTCCCTCAAATCATTAACAAAAAATGTAATTATCTCTGTTCACAGATGCAATAATCTGTGTGCAAAAAAAAAAATGTAAGTTCTATTGTGCCATTTTGATACCTGAAAGTTTCTTTTTGTTTATATACTCAATCAATCACTATACTTCTAAGTAACCAATTTGTATTTTTCTCCACCATAGTGCCTTTGTACTTCCCTGAATTTTATTCCTATATGCTGGTCAACAAACACTAAGAAAATAAGAAGATTACAAGTAACTACCAAGGTGCAGAAATGACAATATAAATAAGATCTTTTTTATTAGATATTTTCTTTATTTACATTTCAAATGTTATCCCCTTTCCTTGATTGCCCTCCAAAGATCCCCTTATCCCATTCCCCACCCCACCCCATGCTCACCAACCCACCCACTCTTGTTTCCCTGTCCTGGCATTCCCCTACACTGGGGCATCGAGCCTTCACAGGACCAAAGGCCTCTCCTCTCATTGATGTTTGACAAGGCCATCCTCTGCTACATATGTGGCTGGAGCCATGGGTCCTTCCATGTATACTCTTTAGTTGGTGGTTAAGTCCCTGGGAGCTCTGGGGTGTCTGATTGGTTGACATTGTTGTTCCTCCCATAGAGTTGCAAACCCCTTCAGCTCCTTCAGTCCTTTCTCTAACTCCTACATTGAGGACCCCGTGCTTAGTCCAATGGATGGCTATGAGCATCCACTTCTGTATTTCGATCTTGATAAATTGAAGTGTGTGCCCAAACAAGGCATTCTATGTATATGTGTAAGGTGTTTGTGTGGCTATATGCATTTGTATGCACATATATGTGGCCAGAGGTTAACATCAGGTACCTCTTCTTCAGTTAACTTTCATATTATTGTTTGGGACAGTCTGTTACCAAGTCTGGAGCTTGACAAATCAGTCAGGCTGCTTGGCCAGTGACCATCAGTAATCTACCTGCCTCTGCCTGCCCTGTGCTTGAATTATAGATGTGCCATATAGTCATACTTTTTATGTGGGTGCTGGGAATCTGAAGTCAGTTCCTCATGCTTCCATGGAAAGCACTTTACCAACTGAGATCACTTTCCAGCCTCTTGAAAAATTATTTGACATGTGTTTTAAAAGAACATTAAGAGGAGCTAGAGAAAGGAATCTGTGGTTAAGATCATTTGTCAGTCTGGAATAAGAGTTCCATTCAGTTCCTAGCACCTATCTGGTGGTTTACAACCATCTGTAATTCCAGTTTCAGGAGATCTGATGCCCTCTTCTGGCTTCTGCAGGCATCAGGTATGCACGTGGTACATACACATATATGCAAGCAAAACACTCATACACATCAAATAAATAAAACTATTTTTAAATGCAACATTAGGATATATCACAACTCCATATGCAAATGAATCACTTTGGGTAGCCTCTCACAACCAGGCTAATTTTCCTGTCTAACTTTACTGCTCTCTAACTGGACTTACTACCAATGTCCCCAAGCATATTTGCATTAATAACATGTCATTGTTTCTACTTTCCTTCTACCTGGAAATCTGTTCTCCATTTTCTCCTCCTGGTGACTATCTCCTACTAATCCCTCATGATCCAGTCTAAACTCTGCCATATACTTACTTCTGAAGTAAGTTTCCTGACTCCAGAAGTATATATGCATGTATTTGTAAAAATACTTGTCTTCTTTCTCATTTTTCTGTAAGTAACCTCCTAAGGTTGGCCTCCCCTCACAGATTATGGGATTTTTGAAGGCAGGGAATATGTAAACATCTTTCTAGATCCTACAAGTAGAAAAATTCCTGGTATACAGAGCTCTTCAATAAAAATACTTGTTTTGATTGTTGAATTTAATAATGTCATGTCTGGTATTTACTGAATGCAATATTAATTTATTAGGCCAAGAATTTTTTTTAACTCACTAAAACCTTCGACAATGCCCTGAACTCATCATCATGCCAAATTTGTAGATGGTAAACTGGGGTTAATGAGAGTAACTTTAGTGTTAGAAGAGTGATTATTAATTCAAGTTCTCTATTGCTACAAAACTTACTGATTTATTTATTATGCATATACATGTTGTATATGCATAGGCACATATAAGTATAAATATACTTATTGCAGAGAAAGTGGAATAGTCTCAGTAGAAATTGTACAGCCTACAGAGACCAATATACCTACTATGTTGTCTTCTGCAAATGATCACCAAAATTATTATCTGGGAAAATAAGTGAACCAAGTTAGAAAGGCAAATAAAAATTCTTCAAAGTGAGTATTGTTCACAATAATGTCTTAACTGGTTAAAATGAAAAGAGAAAGTAAATTTAGTCAAGAAATTGGTGCATAAAGTACGGTGAATTAGTCAAACAAGTTGTAATCCAATAAGGAAAAATAATGTATTTACAAGCTGATAAACAGTAATATAAAAAATAAGAGGAGAAACTCTGATAAGAACTTGGAATATAGCTAAATGACAGGTCAGAGCAATAAATGTAAGCAGAAATTGGAAGAGAAGTTAGGCTGTATCTTCTAAGTTAAAGAGACATTAATACTTATATCATTGATGGAAATTATGCAAGACAGTGAACTCTCCAGGAGGACAAAAATCCAGCAGTACAAGAGAATATGACTATGAAGACAACAAAGGTCTGCATTTAATGAACAACTATGACATTTTCAATTATTAATTAAACATAAGTAGCATTAACTATAAAAGTTTATTCCCATATCACTTCTTAACATTGTAAAAAGTATTCCAATTTTATGTGCTCTTTTAAAATCCTTATTGAAGACAAGAGAGATGTCTTAGCCATTAAAAGATTAGGTTTACAACCTAATTCCATATTGAGTATCTAACAGGTACAAAGCATTGTAACAAATGATGGAGTGGAACAATAAAAATTTGGTTACACTGCTCAAAGGGAACTATTAGGGAACTAACTATAGGGGAGTTTAAAAGACCCATAGAGCTGGATGACAAATTGGGAAGAATAGGATGGAAATGGTTGAACAAGTGACCTCAAGAGTGGTTACAGTTAATGCAAAATCATTTATTTCTTAATTGTAGTTGCAGAGAGTACTCGCAACTTCAGAGGAATGAAAAAATGACTCTTAAACATTCGTCATCTCTCAATGCCATATACTATAGATGTTAAATATCATCAAAGAGGTACCACAGTAGCATCAATACACTGACTTTGAGTTATGATTTCCCAACCCACCCTATAACATACCCTTTGAGTTATTTTTTTTCAGTGATACTCTAGTTAACACGTTTTGCCCATTCATTATACTGCTCTTTCATGAAAAAGAGTACATTTATCAATAAACACAATACAGATACCTTCTCATCTATCAAAAACCCAAGGCCTTAAGGTAACAAAGCTCACCCCAGCTGTGCTCTTTTTCTTCAAGGTAATGACAGATATGAAATACAACCAGGGGAGCATTTTTCTCTAAAGCTGGCTTTTAATAACATTATTTTATGGTGTAAATCACAAAAGCAGCTTACAGTGACTCAATGTCCTTGAAGTCCTCCTGAGGATGCTGTACTTTGACTGCTCTACCTCTCTTAAGACTATCCAAGGGTAAGGAATAAATGTATTGATGCATGATACATACTGCTTATACAGTGTATAGGAAAAGTATGCAAAGCTTCTATTCTTAGACAAGTACTGTGATGAAATGAAAAGAAAAAAAAGAAAGAAAAAGAGAGAAAAGCTTGACAGCCTGACTAAGAAAAAAAAAGCACTAATTCTGAAGAGATTCAAGCTATAGAGAAGTTTTCACAGATGATAAAGTTAGCAGTCTCAGTGATGCAAAGGGTAACATTATACTTTAAAATGTAATGCTCTTAGGACAGATGTGACTCGGAGAAGAAAAACAAGACTATGCTGCATGTGTCTAGAAATACTAAAATAGAAAGAAAAATGCCAGCTTTGCCAATTTTTTCTAAGACATCATGTATTTACCCACTCTTAGTTAAGCAAGGAAAGGTTTCAATGGAAAATATCCTCCCTGTTAACCAGTTAAAACATGATCAACAGTTAAATAAACTATCATGAGCCTGTGGAATTCTATGTCATTCAGTTATTTACTGCCATGAAAGGTCCTCTTTCCCCATATAACAGGAAATTGACTTTCTTAGAAGTGAAAAACACCCATCAATCTTGCAATACAAGTTTTATTATATGCATAAAAATCCATAAAATACCCCCAGTCAATGTTTTGTGGGGTCACACCACCCTGTCTAAACAATACTGGAAAACTAACGGGTTTCCAGAATGGTATTTATATAGCTAAAACCTTCATGTATTTTTTAATTCACAAGCTACATAACAAATGGGTTACCAAGGGAATTGAAGTACAAGTTTGGCTTGATTTTACAGTTCTTTTAAAATAGAAAGACTAAATAATAATTCTTCCTCCCACACCCAGAGCTTCTTAGAATAGGCCTAGCAAAAGCTAAGTTGGGAATTGGATTCAAGAGAGATCTAGAAGATGATTCCCTGAGTTTAGTTATTTTTGTTTCATTACGAGTATAGTTCTTGCAATACATACATAAAAAGAATCCCACTAGAGAATTAAATTTGGAAGGAAAGAGAATTCATATTATATTTGAAGCTCTTCAGAGCCTTTAAATAAAGAAACATTGACAAGTATATGATGATGCAAACAGATCTTTTATTTATACGAAAAATATATAGAGTACAAAAATATACACAAAGATTAGTCCATGTAACTAATTCAACCAAATGCCTAAAGCAGGCAGCTTGGATTTGAGAACAACTTGGCCATCCTGTGTGGCACACCATAGATCACAAGGGTTAATATGTTTTGCAAGTGTTTCCTTCTTCTTTCATATGTATTTCTCCAGAAGCTATGTAATTCATCAGGGGAGGGACCCACATTTCTCAGCCAACGAACAAAAGTAACCAAGCTTTGGGGCTTATTCATTTTTCATGATGCCCTCAAACATTCTTTGCAATCCACCAGTTTTTCAAACCCTACCACCAGAAAACGTGTTACTATCTTGACACTATTGATTAAAAGTAATTGCAGTGATTTATATCTGTAACTTCTTTGAGTTGGTGATTCTTATAATTTCATATTACTTTCTTATTTTAAAATAAAACATAACAATTAGAACACTGTAAATATTTGACACTGGCCATATATTTCAGTCATTTCCCTCATAAGAGAACTTCTTATTGTAAATGACGACCATGCATCTCATTTTTCTTGCCAAAATCATCTTTGAAACCTCCAGTTTGCAATGGCTCTACTATATAAAATCCAATTTTAGAAATCAAATATTTAATTCTAATACTTTAGTTGCATAATCAGAAAATATATTTCTTGGTTTTTAGAATACATGCTATTAACTTTAATGAACTGCTAGACAATTTATTGTCCTAAAATGCCAATATAAAGTGAATCAGCAGATTAACTCTTCCACATTAAAGCTGTAATTCACCTGAACAACACACATTACATTCTTTCACCATCAATAAATCTATTATTTAGGAAAACCAAGAAACTGTGTGTTTAGTGAGGAAACAGGGCTTACTTGGAAACTGACCTAAAATAGAATTTAGTGAACAATGTACATTTTTAATTCAATGACTGAACTATTATTTAAAGGGAAAGGCTTAGAGAAGTGGAGGGAGAAGACATTGCAGTCAGGATGTATTGAAAACAAACAAACCAACAAATAATGGGAGAGGATTTTAAAGGATAGTAATTGAATGTCACCTTATTGCTACAGAGACAAAATATCTCAAAGAAAATAGCAAAAACACATTCAATAATCCAGCCAAGACAGCATCAAATATCTAGCATATCCTAAGGGTCAAGTGTACAATAAGACAACCTTGATTAAACTTTCTGAGCAAGGATCAATCAAAGAGCTATATTCAGCAGATTAACCACAAGAGACAACAATTCAACAATGTTAACAACACAGATTCTGTAAAATCTGCATTTTCTTTTTTTTTTTGGGGGGGGG
>NC_045030.1:93286803-93307385 GCF_008632895.1 Mastomys coucha
TGACTGTTCCCGGCTTAGGAACTCACTGGAGAGAAGATGGCAGCTCTCACTAGAGAGTCCGGGTCAAAAAATCTGCATTTTCTTATTGCAAAGGATAAATCTTATATAATGATTACAGTCCCCAAAATATTAGAATGCTACATTCCAATAACCTGAAGTGGAAACCTGGTGCTTATATTTTGTTCTGCTTCATATGGACAATTTTAGTTATTATTTTAATTTTGTGTATTTATAGGATATGGTGTGGTATTTTGACATAAGCATACACCATTTAATGATTAGATTGGGTGAATTTCAATGCAATTACATTTTGTTATATATTTGAGAAATGGTAAATTTCTATATACATAATCAAAAAAGAATCAATTTGTGCTTAGTTAGAGATGGTGACCTTTAGTGAGTCAAAAGAATAGTAACTAGAAGCCACACAAGAAATATTTTTATATCTTTTCTGAGGTTATCACAAGGTATCAGCTTACATTAGTACATGAAATTGTATCAATATGAAATAATTCCTTTTCTTTATCTCCTTCAGATGGGTGGGCTGGGTTTATGTTTATGTTTCTCTTTTGAGAGCATTCAGAGTACCGTCCTATACCAAGGACACTAGGACATAGGGATGAAGCCTCTGTGTAGGTACCAGCTCAACTTCTCCATGTTCAATGAGTTGTGTAGATGTCGTCTCCAGTCTTTGTCATTAGTTTGTGAAGAGCAACCTATAGTCTTGGCAACAGCCTGGGTCCTAGGGGGTTTCCATTGGACTCCTTTGGTGAACAACTCAATTAGATATAACCCAGTCCTAGTATATGAAGCATCATTTGGTGACCAGAGATGTATAGTTGGGACTCTGTCTCTCCCATTATTTGGTGATTTCACTCAGATCACTTTTATATGTACATACATGCATACATACATTCATGTATAAATATACATACATATGTGTACAAATACATATAATTTATGAAGTTCATACTGTATTAGGTTTCTACACTATTCCTGAAATAACCCTTAATTGTTGTAGTCTCTCCCCCATTCCTTCCCTTGTCCTCTCCCCTTACCATCCCCTGCTTGATCCTCTCATTCCAGTCCTCCTTATCTACCTATAACTATCTATTCTATTTTCCTTTCCTAGGGATACCTTTCTGTCTCCCCTAGTCCCTTACTCTATAACTAATCTCTGTTATTCTACAGATTGTAGTTTGGTTATTATTAATTTAACATATAATATCCACATAGAAGAGAATACATACCATATTTGTCCTTCTGGGTCTAAGCTACATCACTCAGAATGATTTTTTCAGGTTCAATCCATTTTCCTACAAATTTCATGATGTCAATTTTTTAATAGCTGAATAATCATATAAATGTACCACATTTTCTTTATCCAGTCTTCTGTTAAGAGATATCAAGATTGTTTCCAGGTTCTGAATAGAATAGCAATGAACATGGATGAGCAAATGTCCTTGTGGTATGATGAAGAATAATTTGAGTATATACCAAAAGTGGTATAGATGAGTCTTCAAATAGAACTAATTCCAATTTTTCTGAGAAACCACCATATTGATTTCCAATGTGTTCAGAAACCACCATATTGATTTCCAATGTGGTTAGTTTGTACTCCCACCAGCAATGGAGGACTGAGTGTTCTTGTTCCATATCCGCGCCAGCATGAATCTGTGTTTCTGATTGTAGCTATTCTGACAGGTACAGGATGGAATTCCAAAGTTGTTTTTATTTGCATTTCCTTCATGGCTAAGGATGTTGAACATTAAAGTTTTTCTTAGCCATTTGAGTTTCTTCTTTTGAGATCTGTTTAAGTCTGTACCACATTTTTAATGGAGTCATTTGGTTTTTTGATGTGTAGGCTTTTTTTTTTTTTAGTTCTTCATCTATTTTGTATATTACCTCTTTATCAGATGTATAGTTGGTAAGAATCTTTTCCCATGCTATAGGCTGCTGCTTGTACAAATGACAGTGCCCTTTGCTATGCCAAAACTTTTTCAGTTTCTTGAGATCGCATTAATTAATTGTTGAGCATAATGCCCATGCTAACTGTATTCTGTTCAGAAAGGCTTTTCTTATGCCAATAAGTTTCTCTATTATGCCCTACTTTCTCTGTTATCAGGTTCAGTCTATATGGTTTTATGTTGAGGTCTTTGATCCATCTGGACTTGAGTTTTGTATAGGATAAGTATACATATATTTGCATTCTTCTATATGCAAATGTCAAGTTTGACCAGCATTATATATTGAAGATGTGAATTTCTGGTTTCTTTAATAAAAGTCAATTGTCTTTAGGTATGTTGTCATCAGATCTATAGGTCTGTTTTTTTTTTTAATGATACCATGCTATTTTTATATCTCTAGAGTTCAACTTGAAATCAGGAATAGAATAGTGATATATCTCCAGCAGTTCTTTGATTATTCAGTATTGTTTTAGTGGTGTTGATTTGTGTTTCTATATGAAACATAAATTGTCCTTTCAAGATCTATGAAGAACTTTTCCCTTGGATGAGGATGTTGTGTTCTTTCCTATCATTTCTGATTTGTTTTTGTTTAAAGTCTATTTTGTTAGATGTTAAAATATCTACATTAGGTTGCTTAGTAAGTCCATTTGCTTGGAATATCATTTTCCATCCTTTACTCAGAGGTGATGTCCATCTTTGATGCATTTATTGTAAGTAATACAAGGCTGTTTAAAATACATTCTGTTAGTCTTTGTCATTTTATTGGGGAATTGAGACCACTAATATTGAGAGATATCAATGAGCAGTGTTTATTGATTCCTATTACTTTGTGTTGTTGTTGGGTTTGTTTGCTATAGTGATAGTGGTAGTAGTAGTAGTTGTTATTGTGGTTGTGGTTGTGGTGGTAGTGGTGGTGGTGGTAGTGGTGGTAGTGGTGTGTGTGTGTGTGTGTGTGTGTGTGTGTGTGTGTGTGTACATGTTTCCCCTCTTCAATTTTTTGGTCTGGGATTATTTATTCCCTATATTTTCTTGAGTGTGATTAACCTCTTTAGGTTTGAGTTTTCCTTCTAGCATCTTCTGTAGGGTTAGATTTGTATTTAGATACTGCTTAAATTTGGTTTCATGGTGGGATGTCTTATCATCATGGAATGTCTTATTTCTCTATCTGTTGTGATTCAATGTCTAGAATGGTATCTGTGCTTTCCTGGAGTCTTTAGATCATGTATCCACACCCTTCTGGCTTTTAGCATTTTTACTTAGAAGTGAGAAAAAATTCTAATAGGTCTGCTTTTATATGTTACTTGGTCTTTTTAAACCCTTGAAGCTTTTAATAGTCTTTTTTTGTTGTTATGTACATGTAGTGCTTTGATTATTATGTGAGTCTAGTCTATTCAGTGTTCTGCATGCTTCTTGTACCTTGATAGGAATTTCCTACTTTATGTTAGAAAAATTTTCTTTCAAGATTTTGTTGAAAATACTTTTTGTGACTTTGACGTGGGTTTCTTCTCCTTTCTCTATTCCTGTTATTATTAGATATGGTCCTTTCATAGTGATCCAGATTTCATTAATATTTTGTGCAAAGTGTTTTTAGATTGACATTTTCCTTGATTAAGGTATAAATTTTCTCTATCATGTCTTCAATGTCTACTTCTGCCATCTCTTGTATTCTGTTGGTGAGGCTTGCCTCTGTAGTTCCTCTTCGAGCTTAAAATTTTCATTTCCAGATTTATCTCAGTTTGTTGTTGTTAGGTTTGTTTTTTTTTTTTTTTTTTTTTTATTCTATTTCCACTTGCAGGTCTTGAACACTTTTATTTCTTTCCTTCCACTGCTTGCTTGTTTTTCATAGATTTCTTTAAGGGGTTTATCCATTTCCTCTTTAAGCACTTCCATCACATTCATAAAGGCTATTTTAACATAGTTTTCTTGTGTTTCAACTATATTGCAAAACTGAGGACCCATTATAATAGTATTTCTGAGCTCTAGTGGAGAAATATTGTCCTAGCTTCTTTTGAATGTTTTTTGTTTGTTTGTTTGTTTGGTTGGTTGGTTGGTTGGTTGGTTGGTTGGTTTTGTTTTGTTTTTGCTGGAGTGTAGGTATCTGGGTTTAGGTAGGATTGCAATTCTAGTTGCTGATATACTGATCTTTTTGTTGTTGGGTAGGTATTTTGTTCCTTGGTTTCTATTGTCCTCTTTAGTTCTTAGCAGAGTATGGTGGCTATGTGTTGCCTGGTAAGAAATTGTGGGATTCTGATAAGTATGGCCATTGAGTGTTCCAGGTAAAAGGTATTTCTAGGCATATAGAAGCTGATAAATTAATAAATGGGATGGATTAGGGGTGGGGATAGCTAGGAGAGGTTCCACAGCAGGGATAATATGAGGGTATTCCCTAGTCCCCTGGGAATAGGGGCAAAAATTGAGGAAAGGCAGCAGCTGGTGTTTTGCTATAGAACTGTGGTTGAGACTGGGATTGAACTTGGAGGAATTGAAGTGGCTGTAATGGTCCATGATTTGCCAAAGAATGATACACCAGAGTCAGATAGTATGTAAGAGCAAAGAGCAGTTTATTCTGTAGAAGTCTAACATGCTGGGGTCTCACATTCCAAGATGGAGACACCAAAGTAAACTCAAAGGGCAGATTTAAAGCATATTAGGGGAATTCCAGGGAGGGGTAGGTGACCTCTATTCTTGGCTCTATTTCTAAAGACATTCCAGAAGCACTGTTATGGCCTGGGGGGCTGGAAACTATTGCTGGGGAAGTGTGGGAACTGTTGCTGAAGAAGCCTGGAAGCTGCTAAGGAACTGCTGTCCCTGCCTCAGGCCACTGGCGGGACAGCTTCTGAGGCCTGGACTTGCCTGGATTTGCCTGGACTTACCCAGTTCTAATCTAACTTAGGCCTAATCTCCTGAACTGCTAAATTGAAGCCTGTCATGGAGTCATCCTGTCTCAGTGGCAAAGTTCCTTACTTACAAAGTGACAAAGCAGTTAGCCTAGCTGCTTCTCCAGCCTTAGTGGCCTGTGGGTTTCACAGAGAAAGCCTGATGGAGTTTGGTCTGGGATAAAGCAATGAGTGTACAGAACAAAGTTTTGAGGAGAAGATGTATATGATGCACTGGAAAAGGGAACAAGGAGGTTGGAAAGCTGCAGCAGGTGAGATTAGGAGACTGGATTTCAGGAGTGCATGGAGAGGTAGATATTTACATACCTGTTTCCCTAGCAGTATCAGATATTTTCTTAAGAATGCAAATCTTCCAAAAGAGGTAAAACATTCCCTAGGGATGCAGATCTCATATGTGATGAGTTTCAATGTTTAAAAAAAAAAAGTGTTCTGTAGATATTGTGCCATTGAATCTAAGCTATGCCTCTGAGTTAGATGTCAGCCATCAACAACTCCCAAAGCCTGCACTATTTATATACAACAATACAAGTTTGCCTGATGATAGTCAACAAACTTGGTTTGTATTTCCTTCATTGCCTCCAGATTCTTGTTTATGCTATCAAAAAGTAATCACTTCTTCACACTAGGTAAAAATTTCTTGAGAGACAGCAAAATGAAATTCCATCAGTGTCAGATTAACAATCCTGGGAAAACAACTCTAATTTAACAGAACCTGCCTTGTGTCAAGGACACAACTTCATCTTCATCTCTTAACAACCCTTGATGGCTGCCCTTAAAAGGAAACCCTTTAAGTCAACAAACTTCTTGAGTTTTCACTAAAATTAGTTTTCACTAGAATTTTCCACAAGCAATTATTGTCCTGTAAATCCTTATCCAAACTTTTATTGCTGTAGTTTTGATTCAGTGCTATGCAAGAATTAACTCATACAAGCTTGCTACTTATTGTGTGCATGTCCTTCTAACTTCACATTTTGTGACATAATGTTGATAACTTGCAGTCACAATGGAACTATTTGTACCATGGAAATCAGGGAGCATGTCAGATCAAGGTTTGTTAAAATGAAGAGCCAGTTTTTAAACATTATCTAGAACATAACTGCTGTGACTCAAATTTTTTCAAGATAGCCTCAACTCTTGCACAATAGAAACTTCTATTTTGTGTTAGTATTTACAATTTTTTATTCAGCTAACTTTTGCTTTAATTTTACAATATTTCACATGTATGAAAGACTATTTAATAGTCTATTGTATTTCTAGAAATAAAAGTCTTTAATCAGCTAAAATCTGGTTCTTCCAAAATTTTACTACTTATAATATCCTTCAAATGGATGTGGGCTATTTTAGCATATACATACATAACATATTCCAGGTATGCTTTAAAAGTACTACATTTAAGAGATATTTTTTCTTTATAGCATTATAGTATCCAATGCATGCTCTTATTATGATTTCTCTTCTCGTATAGCTTTATGCATTAACCTCCCTGATTTCCTAAAAGTGATTTGAAAGAAAGAACTCTGTTAAGTAATATTTGAATACCCTGTAGCCGCTGCCCCTTGTTTCCTGTTGCTTTGAAAACTATTATTCTCATCATTCTCCCAGAGAAATGTTTCTGTTATAATTTTTTTCAAGAAAAAGTTTTTTCTGTGTTCTGGCTGTTCTGATACTTGCTCAGCAAAAACTCAGATATCTTCCTGCCTCACCCCCCAGAGTGCTGGGGTTAAAGGTGTGTACCACCACATCTGGATGCTATAAAAATTTTATAATCTGGCTCTACTTAATCTATATCTCCTCCTTATAGTCACATGAATATTTCAGGTGGCTCCTTAGAGTCTTTATTTCAACCTTGAGCCCTGCTCTCCCATTGTATGACATCAACATCCTTGAGGATGTTTCATACAGGTCCAATCTATTCCTATAATTTTTCCTGATGGGCCCCCATGGTCCTCACATCTACAGTATCCTGGGATCTCCACTGCAACTGAAGCTTCATCTTCACAGTTTTATGCAAAGATCTCTCAAAGCCTCTCTTCAGAGACAATGGCAATAGGTCCTCTCTAAACTCAGTGCCACCTCAGTCTACCATATTCCATGCTTGTAAACCCAGTACCATCTGTATAATACTATCAAGAACTGCTAGCCCTTGGATCACAGTTGTATCAGCTTCTAGGTACTGAAATAGAGAGTACACTCTTATAGGCACTACCTTTGAAGAACAAGGAATATCCTTAGCTGAATTCTCAATTCAGGCTTTCTCTCTTCATATAAATTTGCATCTTTACAATTGAAAACCTTTAATGAATATTATCTTGCCTTCAAGACACATTTCCTATTTTCCCAGAGCAGAGTATTAGGTTCTCTTTAATGGTGCTAACCTCTTAACAGTTATAGCTTCTTTGTTGTCCGTGTCCTTTTTATCTAGGACACTCACCTTGTTCACACACACCTTTCCTGCACCAAATATATTATTATCTTTATAGTCAATATCACCTAACATATCAGGATAAGAGCAAAATGAAGCCAGATTCTTGGCCAAAATTAAGTTTGGATGTCTTTTAGATCACTTCCTGACCAAGGTCTTATTTTCCTGTGAAACTTCATGAGCTGGGCCCCTACTGTCTCCATGTCTCACAGCATACTTTTCTTCCAGGTTCTGACAAGAATGGCCCATTTTATTCTAACTAGAGGATTCAAGGACATTTCTAAACCAATGTTTCAGATTCTTTCACATTCCAGCCACAAAACAGAGCCTAAGAACCACATGATCAGACTCATCACAGCAATGGCCCTCTTCTAGATACTAATTTTTATCTGTCTTTTTTGGAAGTGCGATTAGATATAATAGAGCAGCTTAAGAGAGAAGTGCTTACTTTGGTTCATAATTCAAGGCTCTGTCCATCATGATGGAAAAGCCAAGGTAAAAGGAACTTAAAGCAGCTAGTCACAATGCATCCAGAATCACATATAGAGTAATGCATGAATACTGCTGCCCAGCTCCCTTTTGCTTTATAGAGTCTAGGATCCCTGCCAAGGAATTATGTCATTTATTGTAGGTATTTCTTTCTGCCTCAATTAATACAATCAAGATGATTCTCTACACACATTGCATGTGATTCTAGATTCTGTCAAACTGATGATTAATAGTCATCATTAACACTAAGGTATCACACAACCAAAACTGCATCCTTCTTTCTTCGTTTCCACACATTTATCCACTGAATTTAAGCTCCCTGAAGAATCATTTAAGTATTCTCACCAACACTTCCAGACAAGTCAATTTTCTATGCTTCAATAGAAATTACGTTGATGTCACTCACCTCATAGAAGGAACTAGAAGTTACTTTCTCTTCTCATATATCTGGTCTATGGAGTTTGCTGAAAGAGAAAAAAAATCTTTGTTCAGAGAAGTTTCATGGTAGAATCATGATTTCTAACTACATGTGGTCTCTCTGTTTGCAAAGTTCTAATGTTCTTGCTTTTATTGCTGTGGTAAAACAGGTATCATATTTATCATTTTAGTATCTTGCATTAAGTTTTAAAGATGTGTTTCTGAACATACACAGTTCTATTTAAAATCCTTATTACTCTTAACCATTTTCAAGGAAAATTATCTTTAGATTTGAATATATAGCCTGAAGTATCCAAAGAAACTAGAAAAGTAAAAGGAGACTCAATGCGTGAAAAAGAATCTCCCGAGAGGGGGACAGTGGGTATAAATGCTATGAAGAAATAATGGAAATAATTAGGGGAACTTTAATTGGGGAGTGCAAAGAGAAGATGATACAGGAGGATAAGAGTAAACAAGGGATCAGTAACACTAAGGATGTTTGAAAAGATTGTAGGACAACACATTATTATGTAAGCGTATTTAAAATAATACATGTGTATATGCATATGCATGTATATGCATAAATATATTTTTAAAATAAGAATTCAGTGGTTCTGGTTTATTCCTTATCACTTAAAAGGAAAAAACATAGCTACTGAAATATCTGTTTCTGATCACATAATTCATATCCCAACTCCCTGAATCCATCAAACAGGCCGTTTTTCTGAACACTGCCTTCACCTTCTCAGAACATCTGCTTTATTTTTAAGTTAAAAAAAAAAACAAACAAACCCAAGAAATCAATTTTACATCAAAGCATAGTACATATAAAGCACAACTGAAACAAGTAACAAGAAATAACTGTAAACTCATAAAATAGATATTAAATATGATATTATGCTCTAAATTATAACAAAATTTTAGAAAACAACTTTTGTTGGAAGTGCTCTTTATAAGCACTGGTAATTGTTCTTTCATGTTTATACCCCTTCTCCCAACCTTTTACCTTCATCAAGACAGCTATTTTAGCATCACCAATGACTTCCACATTGCTACATTCTGTGACTACATAGCAATCTTTGTCTTACTTGTCCTGTTACCAGCATCAGGGATACTGATGGGGCTCATTACTGGCCTCTATTATTATTGCCAATAGGTGATGGGAGAAAGTAAGTCAGTCTTTTAAATAGTGTGGCCAACTGTTATATCTACTATGTTACAGTGGAAAG
Source organism: Mastomys coucha (assembly GCF_008632895.1). Classification (NCBI taxonomy): domain Eukaryota; kingdom Metazoa; phylum Chordata; class Mammalia; order Rodentia; family Muridae; genus Mastomys; species Mastomys coucha. The sequence continues at coordinate 93,296,225 of NC_045030.1, forward strand.
CCACACATCCAAGAGTATATGCGCAGTACAAACTGTACTTGAAGGAGGAGGAGAAGAAAAGGAGGAGGAGAAGGGGAAGAGGAAAGGGAGAAGGAGAAGAGAAAGAGGAAGAAGAAGGAGGAGAAGGAGAAGGAGGAAATGAAGTAAAAGAAGGAAAAGGAGAAGGAGAAGGAGGAGGAGGGGGAGGAGGGAGAGGAGGAGGAGGAGACAAGGCTGATTGGATAAAGTAGGATAAAGTAAGAGGGGCAGATCTAGAAGAGTTGAGGTATAGTGGTAAATATGATCAAAACATATTTTAAGAAATTATAAATGAATTAACAAAATGAGGAACTAAAATCTCAATGGAAAACCTCAGCAAAAAAATGGAGCATATGGAAAACAACATTTGGCCTGGAAGGTAACATAGAAGAATAATATCATTCAGTAAAGGTCAGTCATAAACTTAAAAAATGTATGAGTGGAACATGGGAAATCCCTAGGACATCACAAAAAGACCAAATCCTTGAATTATGTACATAAAAAAGGAGAATACCATACCCAAGACATATAAAATGTTTTCAATACAATCATAAATCTAGAAAAAGTGATGCCTAGCTGGGCTTATGGAACACCAAAGTTAAAAAGTACAAGAAAATACACTTCCCACAATATATTATAGTTGAAACCTAAAAGCTATAAAAGAATAGTATCAACTACTATAAAGTCAGGCCCATCAGAATAGCACTTGATTGTTCAAAGGAAGCATTTAAAGCCAGAAAAGCTTAGAAAGATATGTTTTAAATTTTGAAAGTCTACAGCTGGCAATCCAGACTATTAAACTAGCAAAACTATATATTAAAATTAAGAGATGAATGAAAGTATTAACAATAAAAATAAGCTAAAGAATGTATGATCACTAATCCACTTCTACAGAAGATACTGGCAGGCTGAAAAGAATGATAAACACATCAGGAGTAAGATTTAACTTGGAAAAATGTTCTGGTTACCTTACTCTTCATATCCACTTACTGCAGGAACCTCAAGTGATTCTATTTTGTGACTTGGTCTGAAACACTCAACATCTTCCCTTTGCTTTTTATACATATATACCTCATCACTTATGTTAATGAAGAAAAATTATGTAGTATGTTCTTCTAATATGCTGCCATATGATAGAAAGTAGACAAAGTTAAGTAAGCTATATCAATTATTCTTTGCTTTAAGGTTAAATGTATGGTAAACCCTGAACATTAACAAGAAAGTAATTATTAAATTACCACCTTAGAACATTCATCTCTCACATAAAATATATGTACAATTAAAAAGAAATGAGCAGTAAGTGCTACACAGTTAACTAAATTTTGATTTTTATGCTACATCAGAATTCAAATTTCTCAGGTTAATAAGCATGTGTAAAGAGTTGAAATTGATAAAGTTAAAAAATGTTAAAATCTCAAAGTTTTGTATATATCAATCAGCTTTTCCTGCATAAGAAAATTGCTCCACAGTTTCCTGAAATACATCACGAGGCATTTATCTCCTTGTCATGCCATTTGATTGACTAGATATCAACCATTCTAGACTAAGTTCTTGGTTAACTCAAATCCAAATGTTGGATTCAAATGTGTTTTACATAAATATTTCCTCTTTGAACCAAAAAACTAGTTTAAGAAAAATGAGTGTTTCGTGACAGAGGTACAGGTACATGTAGCATGTCAACTGTATGGAAGTAATTTTAGCCTGTGTTCACATTTAGTCAGCTATATGCTATGGACCACAGCAAGTAATATAGACATAGTAAACATGAATGATATAGTATAGTATGTAGTTCCATGAATACATAGAGAGAGATACTGATTACTTGGTCAACAATAAGCTATTCTGCCTTAACAGACAATAGTCTGTCAATTTTTACTAAGAATGACTTCCCCACAAATATCTTATACTGTTAGAACACAAATGCTAGTCTATTTCTGATGGGATTTTACCCTTAATAAATTCATTATTAACTGAGAATATTGTAAGCCAACCATTTAATATAGATAACATACTAAGCATAACATAATATAGGTAACATAGCAAGCATAACATAATATATGTAACATACTAAGGCATAGCCTGCCTTGAACCTGTTCAGAAAATCCAGCCTATAAGTAGACAAAAATCACCTAACATAAACCCTGTTTCATAAGACAGTATTGGACTTTCTCATGTAATTAACTGAATGCAATATTGGAAATAAAAATATTATAACGAGTCTGTGGGCAGATTTTTCCTATTATTGTGATAAGAAGACACTAGTTGAACTATTCCTATTCTGGGACAGTCTGTACAATTAACAGTTATAACTTCAATTATAACTTCAAAGTAGATTTTTTGCTAGTCTTGTCCATGAATATTTTGTAAACAACATCTAATGCATCTTCACATTTCTGTGTTATATAAACAGTTCAACAAATTAGATGTCAAAAAGTCCTAAGGGCGGAAGTTTCCTGATAAGAGGAATCTCATAAAGAAATTACAGTATTTTTAGAAACTAGAATGACATTTCTATCCTTTATTTGTTTACCACTTGAACTTTAGAAACTATATGCCAATGCATTAAAAGTCTTCTTAGTCATTTTCTTGGTGGTTTTCCAGCCTACTGAAAAATTATACATTCGACAATAATAGTTCAAGGACTTCACAATTCACTAAAATTGCGTAAATGTCTGAAAAAGCTTTTTTTTTTATCCCTACAATATTCAAGACTTTTAGCATCTAGAACTATAATAGACCACCCTTCAGCTTGAAATATCTCAACCTGAAGATTTTATTAATAAATTTGTTATTTTCTATTATATCCTTAATTTTACCATATATAAATTAAGAAATAAAAAGTGATTCTGATTTTTGAGATGTCATCAATAACAGCAGTTCTACCAGCAATGGCAATTCCAAGTACAGATCTGCCCAGTGGTTCTGAAAGTACTTCTCTATACATTAAACCTCATGAAGGTGTCCCATCATGTTGGCATAGTTCAAGGAGCTGCTTTTTCTTTTTACTGGTATGTGTCACATCTTCAGGGAGTTATTTATGCCTTTCTTCCATCACATTTTTAGGGAGTTATTTAGACTTATCTTCCTCTGACACTCTTTAGATTTCTAAATCAGTGACATTTTATCACAGATAGAGGAAAATACATACTTAAAAGGTTAGACTTTGGCTGTAACCATAGTGATTTTATCCCCAGCATGGACAGAGAAGGGAGAGAAGCCAACATGAAGTAGGGAAAGGAAACCCTCAGCAGGAAAGAGGGCAAAGTTTTTTAGTGAGAAAATTATATTGGACAGGATGCACACAAAGTACACTGCACTAAGCAATCAATATATGTAAAATCTGGCATTTAAATGGCATCTTTTATTCAAGAATTCAAGAAACTTTGCAGATAAAAAGTACACTTTCCTAGCAACTTTCATGTGGGTGAAGAAACAAGTTTTTCAGAGTATTTGCAACACATGCTTGCAACAGAGGAAACAAGAAAACATGAGTGGTCTTTTCAGGTAAAAATATTGTCAATTAAGATCTTTAATATCACATATAATTCTCAATACAACTCAACTGTATTAATCTTCTTAAAGCCAAGTGATCCTAGAATGTTAGAAAATGACAAGTAGGATTGTATGTCCAGGATCACATCAATCAGCAGAAATCATAAACTACAAAGAATTTTTTCCCAAGTGGGATAGTTTGGCATTTGGGGACATTGAAAACTGCAGTAAGAGAAGACTTAATTTCTTACAACATACACACACACACACACACACACACACACACACACACACACATACAACAAATTCATCTATATGTTTCATCATTAAATTTAAATAAATAAATAAATACTTAAATATCATGAATATTAGTAACATTTAGTAAGCAATTAAACAAACAGTAAGAAAAGTTTCATAAATAAAATATGAGTCAAACTCAGAGGTAAAGTAATTAGAGGTCTCAGTATTTATTAAAAGACAAATTTTACTTATTTTAGTATTTATAAATTTTGGATAAAATTGATGATCATTGTTAATAAACAGACAAATGATAAGCAGACCTCTTACTAACTTATGAAACTAGAATACAGAATAAGAAGCTTCATTGTGACATTTTGATATATCAAAATATATGTGTATGTATTACTTCATCCCTGATACTCTCCTACAAGTATCCTCCCTTGAAGTAAACTAAATATTCATTTAGGAATGGGTACAACTGTCTACTTCTCAGTTCTAGTCCTCTGTCTGGTACAGACTCATGTAGGCCCTTTCTATACTGCTTCAGTATCTTAGAATTTATATGAGTTCTTTTCATGTTGATTAGGGGGCCTTGTTTTCATGATATCCTCCATCTCTTATGACTCTTACACTCTTTCTGTCTTCATTTCCACAGGGTTCTCTGAGCCTTGATGGGTGGATCTGATAGAGACATCCCATTTAGGGCTGAGTGCTCAAAGGTCTCACTGTGTGTCTAAGCATGTGTGTGTACAATGTCTGGTTGTGTCTCTGTGTTTGTTCCCATCTGCTGTAGGAGGAAACATCTCTGAAAGATGGCTATAAAGGGCACTGTTACACTCTGAATATAGCAGAATGTCATTAGAAGTCATTTTATTTCTATGTTTTTTGTTGTTTTTTGTTTGTTTGTTTTCCTTTTAAAGGATAGTATCATTTGGTTTTACCCAGGTTCCTGGACCATCTCATTTCAGGTTCTTAGTCACTCTAAACCCACACCCCACAGAGTGGGTCTTAATTCAAGTCAGATATTGGTCATATCTCCCACAAGCTTTGTGCTACTATTACCCTAGCATATCTTGCAGGCAGGACAACCTTGTAGAAGAAAGAGTGAAAGTGTTTATGGCTCATTTGGTATTTACTTTTTTTGTTTTTGTTTTTGTTTTGGGTAGTCCACAGTGTACTTTTCTATACCAAAGATGCTAGGATGTAGGAGTGAAGGCTCTATGTAGCTACCAGTTTGACTTCTCTATGCTCCATAAGTTATGTGGGTATCTTCAGCAATACAGCCTTGTTTTCAGCTTAGGGAGAACAAACTATAGTCATGGCAACAGCCTGTGTTGTTTGGAGACTGTAGTGGGATTCCTTTGGCCAACAACTGAATTAGATATGACCCAGTCCCAGTACTAAAAGCTTCATATGGTAACTACAGATGTCTAATTGGGGCCCTGTTTCCCCCATTATTTGGAAATTTCATTTAGAATTCCTCCATATATGTATATATTTTAGGAAGCTTTATTATATTAGATTTCCATATTAACCCCCTAAAAAGCTCTTAAATTTAGCTGTCTCTCCTGTAGAGTCTTTCTCATCTCCCTCTTCACTCACCATCTCCACTTGATCCTTCTGTTCTAATCCCCCAACCCATCCATAAATATCTATTTTATTTCCCTTTCCTAGGGAAAAATCTATCTGCTACAACAAAGTTCCATATTCTGTGGGTCTATGGATTATATTTGGGTATCAGTGGTACAGCAGCTAATACCCACATATAAGTGAATACATACCATATTTGGATTTCTTGTCTGGGTTACCTTACGGTGATACTTTTTCCTAATTTCATTTATTTATCTGTAAATTTCATGGATTTTATTGTCTTTAACATCTGAGTAATTGTCCATCATGTAAATATACCATACACTTTTTGTCCATTGTTCTGTTGAGGGACACCTAGGTTGTTTCCACCTTCAGACTATTATGAATAGAATAGCCTAACAATAACGAACACAGTCAAGCAAGTGTCTTTGTGGTATCCTTTGGCTCTATGTCCAAAAGTGTTATAGCTGGATCTTGAAGCAAATCGGTTCTCATATTCCTGTGGAATTACCACACTGATTTCAATACTAACTGTACCTGCTTGCAATCCCATCAGCAGTGCAGGAGTGTTCCCCTTATCCACATCTTCACCAGAATGAGCTGTCACTTGTGCTATTGATATTGACTTGTATAAGATGAAATCTCAAAGTAGTCTTTATTTGCATTTCCCTGACGACTAAAGATGTTGAACATTTGTTTCTCTGCCATTTGAATTTCCTCAATTTACAATTCTCTGTTTAAATCTGTACCCCAATTTTAATTGGGTTGTTTTTATTGATATCTAGTTTTTAGTTCTTTACATATTTTGGGTATTCGTTCTCTATTGGATGTGTAATTAGCATGTTACCATTTTATTTGAATCATTGTGAAATGCCAAAGCTTTTCAGTTCCATGAATTCCCATTTATTAATTGTTTGCATAATGCCTGTTAACTGTATTCTGTTCAGAAAAGCTTTGCCTGTGCCAGTGAGTTCAAGGCTATGCCCTAGTTTTTCTTTTTTTTATATATATTTTAGATATTTTCTTTATTTACATGTAAATTTCTCCATTCCCAGTTTTCCCTCCAAAAAAACAAAGAAACAAACAAAAACAACAAAAACAAACCCCTGTTGCCTCCCACTTCCCCATGCCTGCCACCCCGCCCTCTCCCATTTTCTGGCCCTGGCATTCCCCTACACTGGGTTCTTTGGTCAGGTTCAGTGGATCTGTTTTATGTTGAAGACTTTGGTCTATTTGGACTTGAGTTTTGTGCAGGGTAATAAGAATGGATCTATTTGCATTCTTCTATATGCAGGCGCCAAGTTTAACCAGCATCATATGTCGAAGTTGCTATCTTTTTTCCTTAGTGTGCATTTCTGATTCCTTAATCAAAAATCAGGTGTGTGTCTATAGAGGTATGCATTTGTGTCTGGATCTTCAATTCAATTCTATAGATCAATGAGTCTGCATTTCAAGAATACAATGTTGTTTGTATTTATAAAATTCTGTAGCACAATTTGAGATTGGTGATGATACCTCCAGCAGTTCTCTGATTATTCAGGATGGTTTTAGGTATCCTGTGTCACAAGCCATGTCAGCAGTACAAACCCCAACAACTGTAATCTTGTTCTGGGGGACCTGTTCCTCCTTAAGAAGATTCACAGTCAGCTGGTCCTTGAGGGTTGCTATTTTGGACTTTGACTCTTTTGAGACCGCTAGTGCACAATGGAGGACGATGGGCAAACAGCAGCAGTGTGGCCTGGGCTCAGTGATAGTGTCTCCAGCACCCTAATTATTTTTCTTTATTGAGTCTTTATGTGGTTTTGACACAACACAAAAAAAATGGATCATGTTTTAGTATCTATACATCCTGTTAGTACATAACTTTTATTAGGGAATTGAGACAACTGACACTGAGAGATATTAATGACCAGTATTTGATGGTTCCCGTTATTTTCTTTTTGTATAGTGTGTGAGTGTGAGTGTGTGTATGCGTGTGTTTCCCCTCTTATGACCTGCTGATCTGGGAGTATTTATTTTCTGTGTTTTCTTGATGTGGTTAATCTAAGTTGCAGCTTTCCTTCCAGTGCCTTCTACAGGGCTAGGTTTATAGATAGATACTATTGCTTAAACTTGGTTTCATCATGGAATACCTTAATTTCTACATCTACTGTGACTGAAAGTTTTGGTGAGTCTATGACTCTATGAGTATATATATGAGTATTGTGGCCTCTTAGAGTCTGCAGCACATCTGTCCAGGCTGTTCTGGCTTTTAAAGTCTCCATTGAGTAGGTAGCATTCTAATAGGTCTGCCTCTATCTGTTATATAGTCTTTTTCCCTGCAGCTTTTAATACTCTTTCCTTGTCCTGTATATTATGATGAGTTGGAAGAAGGAAGTTTGAAGAAGATACTGTGATCAATTGGAAATGGGGGCAGGGAAAAGGGGAATACCTCGAAGGTGTTCTTCTACAGAGATGGGGGCGAGACTGAGAGATTGTATGGAGAAGAGAGAAGGCAGATGTAAAGATATGAGTTAGCTTACCCAATTCCCTGACTGGGGTGGCTTGTAGTTTACCAGGGAATTCCTGCTGGAGTTGAGGACTGGGATAAATCAGTAAATGGGGGAGGGAAGTTTGGAGGGGAATATCTGTGTGATTCACTGGTTATTTCTTATATGTACTAAATGTATTAAGATAGTTTCTTTTCATATACCTAATATTATTTATAGAAATTATAATATTAACATTATACAGTACAATCTTGTATACCTAAATGATCAAAACAGCAACAGTGAAAATTATAAATGTTTACTTTATAGAGATCTTGCATACATTTCTTATATTGTATATAAACCAACTTGACTTATTTACTCACCATCTATACAATTCTTCAGATAAAAATAAAGTCTATAAAAAGATTTATAATGCTAATAAAAAGGTATTTTTTTAAAGCAACCTTCACTGTTTTTTATTTTGTTTTGCATTTTAATCTGAGGGCAAGAGTGTTGTAGCTGTTGCTTAGATTTGTGTGCCAGAAAACATACACACATGTACACACAGAGTTTTGAAAAGGAATTTACAGTACTTGTGTACCATCCATAGAAATAAAATAACAAAATAAAGACAGATGGCAATGAATTAATCTAACACCTAACTTTAACACTTTTCAGCTATGTTGCCATTACATACTTCTCTACTGTACTAATTCAGACTTTATCTTGACAGTGATTTGAAAATTGTATGCATATTTCAACACCATCTGCTGGATAAGTATAATTCAAGGGAGTGGGCAGAACCACCATGGGATATCAACAATAAAAGCTGATTCCACTATAACATCTCTCTAATGGGAAAAGGTAGTTAGTTGGACCAGCATCAATTATTGACTAAAATCCAAATGGCACTTCTCCCCTTCAAATGGTTTTGCAAAAACAGAGAGGCATAATGCAAATAGTGTTTCTGATTTATGTATCTTTTAAGTAAGTTTCCCACTTGAATTGAAATCAATAAAGCTTTATAAATAGACATTTTAGTTGCTTTTTTCCTGTCAGAAGGATTTCAAGCCAACAGAGAACAAGGAGATTTTGAGTGTGCCAATTGTGGAAATTGGATTGAATATTCTGTGTACACAAAGCCAAAAATACACATACAAACCAAATGCCATGATTCCAAACAATCATCTGAAGTACCAAGCTTTCCAGAGAATCCTTACTTATGCTTATCAAAATATTCGCTCCAAGCCCTAGGTAAATCTAGACTTTTTAGCTTACTCTTAGTCAGGATTTACAGAAAAGGCTGTAGCCATGTCAAAAACTTTGTGTGAATCATACATTTTAGGCTGCCCATCGAAAAGAAAATGAAACATTAGATTATGATGATGTGGAGATGTTTAATGCACTATTTTGACAGTCTTCAAATACTTAAAGTAAGAAAAAAACCTTTCAATAATAAAGCAGAAAACAAAGATGAAAATATAGCTAAGCAACTAAGAATATAATGGGATGTATTTAAAGATATTTTGACACTTCCCTCAACAATACTCTTTTTGGAAATTTGTAAACTAGACCACATGAGTTCATGAAACAAAGAGAGAAAACAACAACATTTTCAAAAATAGTTTTAAAAACCTACCAAGCAGCTTATTTCCAACATTAGTATTAAGACCTACCAAAGAATATACATGGAGGGAGCCATGACTCCAGATACATATGTAACAGAGGACTGCCTTATCTGACAATAAGGGGAGGGGAGGCCCTCCATCCTTTGGTGACTTGATGCCCCAGCGTAGAGGTAGGGAGTGGGTGGGTGGAGGAGCACCCTCTTAGAGGCAAAGGGGACGGGGTAAATGGAATGAGATGGAGGTTTGTGTAGGGTGACCAGGAAGAGGGGTATCATTAGAAATGTAAACAAATAAAATGATGAATTATTAAAAAAAATGACCTAAATATAACTAGGGAAAAAAAGGAAAGGAAACAATTCTCACACAAACAGTTTTGTTCTTATTGTAATAGCCATTATAGTCATGTATTCAATAAGCCAGAAGGCACATATAACCAAAACATCCATAAAAAATGTTCACCCACTTTCTACATTCTTACTTATTAGTAAAAATATTGAGTAATTAATGCAATTAACCATTCTCTTAGGAAAGATGCTATAAGGATACCTTTACTAACATTTACTCAACATTACTTCCTAAATAATCTAGAGTATTAGAAAATTAGGCTGGGGAGATGGCCTAGTTGTTAAGAACACTGGCTACTCTTCCACACGACCTAAGTTCAAGTCCCAGCACTAACATGGAAGCTCACAATTGTTGGTAACTTCAGTTCTAAGGGATCCAACACCCTCAAACAGATGGGTTCAGGCAAAACACCAGTGCACAAGATAAAATTAAATTAAAAGTTTTAAAAAATTAAAGTCCGGGCCATCTGGTGCCCTGGGCAGACCTTGGGCACAAGCTCCACAGCCAGTCCCACAACACCCAGAGGAAGCTCTACTCCCAGACACTCTAACATGCCCAGGATCAGAGGTGAGGAGGACACAACATCTGTCTGATTACTGGTAGTAACTGCAGGGCCAGGAACACAGGAACTCTGCCAGCCAAGTGGCTCAGGTTTCTTCAGGTCTCTCTGGGCTGGTGCCCTGAGCAGATCTTGGGCACAAACTCCTTAGGCAGTCCCACAACACCCAGAGGAAGCTCCATTCCCAGGCGCTCTAACAAGCCCAGGGTCACAGGATCCTAGAATCACAGGATCATAGAGAGAGCTTGACTCTGAGGAGTTCTGATACCAGAATCACAGGAAGGACGGGCTCCAGTCAGATTTAGCAAGGGCAGGTAGCATTAGAGATAACCAGATGATGCAGGGCAAGTGTAAGAATATAAGCAACACAAACCAAGGTTACTTGGCATCATCAGAACTCAATACTCCCACCATATCAAGTCCTGGACACAATATCACACTGGAAAAGCAAGATTCAAGATTCAGATATAAAATGACTTCTCATGATGATGATACAGGACTTTAAGAAAGACATAAATAGCACCCTCAAAGAAATACAGGAGAACACAGGTAAACAGCTAGAAGCCCTTCAAGAGGAAACACAAAAATCCCTTAAAGAACTACAGGAAAACACAGCCAAACAAGTGAAAGAAATGAGCAAAACCATCCATAATCTAAAAATGGAAATAGAAACAATAAATAAATCAGAAAGAGAGACAACTCTGGAGATAGAAAACCTAGGAAAGAAATCAGGAGTTGAAGATCTAACAGAAATACAAGAGATAGAAGAGAGAATCTCAGGGGCAGAAGACACCATAGAAAACATTGACACAACAGTC
>NC_045030.1:93308174-93308814 GCF_008632895.1 Mastomys coucha
ATGCCAGCCCAGGCTACTATACCCAGCAAAACTCTCAATTACCATAGATGGAGAAAACAAGATATGACAAAACAAAATTTACACAGTAACTTTCCACAAATTCAGCTCTACAAAGGATAATAGATGGAAAACATCAACATAAAGAGCAAAACTACACCCTAGAAGAAGCAAGAAAGCAATCTTTCAACAAATCCACACAAACCTAATTCCACCTCTTACAACAAAAACAACAGGAAGTAACAATTACTTTTTCTTAATACCTTAATATGGAAATTAATATTACCAATACATCTTAATCAATTGAAATCCAAAAATATGAGGAATTAGAAATTTCTTGACTGTTATCCAATGGTCTCTCTAATTTGGTAACTGGAGAAATAGGTCCAATATTATACAATCCATATACCCTTTCAGCTTGTTTGTTCATGACAGTGTCATGTTGTGTACAACATAATGGTTTTGAGATCTTGCTTCTCCTATCTCAGCCCCTGTATTAGTAGTATTGCTTATTTCATGTTTTTACACTATAGTATGGTTTTCAGAACAGCTTACACATTTCAAAAGTATATAAGCAAAAGAAATGTAGACAATTAAATTGGGAAGGGGCTTGTAAGAGAACAACAAAGAGTGAGACTGAATG
>NC_045030.1:93309319-93313980 GCF_008632895.1 Mastomys coucha
TATTGTTATAGTATTTTATAAATTTTAAAGAATATGACAAAAAAGATATTGTAGGTATTGAAGGGGGTGGTCTCTGGGAGGAGTTGGGGTAGAAAAAGAAAACAAGAATGTGATTTAATTCTATTTATTTAAAATATGGTTTTAAATGTTAACAAATTCAGATAAATTGAAATCATGTAACTTTTCTCATCATAATGCAATACACCAAAACCAAAAACAAACAAAAAAATTAAAATCCCCATGCCAAGATTGTAGTGAGAATATTGGTTTCTTTAAAAACACAAAAAGATTAAGGGAAAGTGTTTTCACTTAAATCCTAGTTGTGGGTATATGAGGCTGCCTCATAGCAGATGACTATGATTTGCCTCATGTTCTAGCATGAGTGAGAATTTGCCACCTGCAAATAGCTTCTGTGAGTGTATGTTTGGAACTCTGGGGACTTTTCAGAGGTATAAATAAGCTAGAGCCCCAATATAAGGTGCTGGTTGGCTAGTTGGTAGATAGAAGCTGTTGGTTGCTGTTGGTCATGGTTTGTTGAGGTTTGTCAAGTAGTCATGTGTGAAGATATGAAAAAGAGAAATTAGATATCCTGATGGTGAAAATCAAACTTGCCCTTAGGAACTCTATACTTAGCAGGAAATAGTCTAACAATACTGTTGCCCCCCCTTTCCCCTCTATCTTTTTTTCTCTCCTACTTAGTGTTAAGGGGTTGACAGGGTGGAATAGGTGTGGTGGAGAAAGGTGAAAAATAAAGAACTTACAAATTAGCCAAAAGTCTAGCTACAGTAGGTTGCTCGACATAAACTAAAAGAAAGACCCCATTGTTGAATGTAACACCTACACAACTCATTGAACATAGAGGAGTCAAGTTGTTGCCTATATAGAGCCTTGCCCCCACCTCACTTAGTATCTTTGGCACAGGAAAGTGAAATGCAGGCTACCAAAAGAGAAACTTAAACATCAACTTAGCCACAAACCTTTTCATATACAATGGTGTCCTACCTGCAAGATATGCTAGGGTAATGGTGGCACAAAGCTTGTGGGAATAACCAAGCAATATCTGATTTGACTCAAGGTCCACTCCATAAGATGGAATTCATACAAAAAACTGCTTGTCAAGAACCTGAGACTAGATAGCCTAGGGGCCTGTTCTTAACAGCAAAAAAAAACAAAATCATAACAATAAAATGACTCCTAACGACATTCTGTTATACTTATAGATCAGTGCCTTGTTCAGCTTCCTCCTACAATATATGGAAACAAATATAGAGACCCACAAGCAAACATTATCTAGAGAGTGAGAGATTTTTGGAACACTCAGCCCTAAGTGGGATGTTTCTACCAAATCCCTCCCTTGGAGTGATCAGGGGACCCTGCAGAAGGGGAGGCAGAAAGAATGTGAAAGACAGAGGGGAAGGAGAACACCAAGAAAAAAAGGTCCTCTAAATCAGCATGAACCAAGTTTAAATAATTCACAGAGACTGAAGCAGAATGCACAGGACCTGCACGAATCTGTACCAGGTCCTCTGCATATATATTATGGCTTCCAGTTTAGTGTTTTTAATGGGATTCCTGAGTGTTCAAAAGAGTAGGTCTCTCTGATTCTCGTGCCTTCTCTTGGACTCTTTCCCTTCTGTTTGTTTGTTTTGTGCAATTCTGATGTGTAAGTTTTGTTTTATATTATATTATATTATTATTCTAAGGAATAAGTCTGTTTGTTTTCTAATGAGAGACTTAAAGGGACTGGATTCAGATGGAAGGGGAAGTAGGGAGAACTTATTGGAGTATAGGAAAAGGAAAATCAGGATATATTATGTGAGGAAAAAGCCCTTTATTTTCAATAAAAGCAAAAAAGAGGAAAAAGTTTCCCCCAACGTCTTATCGTTGAATAAAGAGGACAATTTTTCTTCTTATAAAAAGGAGTTCCTATATTACAAAAGGATACTATAAAAGAACATTCTCCTGCAGCTTTTGGTTGGTTGGTTGGTTGGTTGGTTGGTTGGTTGGTTGGTTGGTTGGTTGGTTGGTTGGTTTGGTTTGGTTTGGTTTGGTTTGTTCTCTTTGGTCAGTGCTGAGAGTCAAACCCAGGATTTCACACATACTAGACAAGTACTCTACCACTGAATGACATCCCCAGTCTTTCCTGTAACATTTTCTCAGTGTGTCATGATGCAGAAAGAGTTATCTACCAACCAGAAATTATAGTAAATTTTAAAGCAGCAGACAGAATTATTAAACTGTGACTCTTGTAGTAATACACTACAAGGAAGTATACATTGAATGGCTTTATTTGTTTTAATTGTTTGCTGGGTATTTTAGTATGTAAGTATCCAGCATGGAAATAGGGAGAAGACTTCGTGTCTGACCTGCTGCTGAGATGTACTTGTGAAATGTAGCAAACTCATGGTTTCAAGGAGAAGAGCATCCACCATGGCTCAGCACTTGCTATGGACCAAAAGTGGCACTTGCACTCTTTACTTGTAACATGACCTCAGGAAGGAAGGTTGCCCTTGTGTGGGCTCAGTTTGCAGGCCTGATTGCCACCTGCAGCTCTACTTTAGATCTCCAGTGTGAAGACAGGTCAGTTCAAGGCAGTCAACATGATATGATGGTGAGTTAGGGTGTCTTCTGAGTCAAATGAGAGGTCTCAGTCACCTGTAACAATCGTGAGCTCTGTGTATCAAATTGAACACCAAATGATTTTTATGCCCACATGCTGGGTTTGACTATGAATATTTTTCAAATTGTAAGTATCTGTCAACTACTTTGATGTGATCATACATAAATAGAATGCAACTTAAAAACATTTAAAAAAAAAACCTACAATCATATAAGGTAACAGTTAAAGGCTCTGATATTTTCTTGGGCTACATGGCATACTGTGAAGTTCAAAGAGATTATATTTTACAGAGTTATAATTTTCTGAGATTTTTGTGCTGATAAAAATATAAATACAAAATAAAATATTAAAATGCATGATTGACAACCTCATTGTGGTTTATTCTTAGGTGAACTAAAATGTTGTGTTCATATAAATGTGTATACTTTGCTTTTGTTTAGATACAGTGAATAGTGTTACCTAGCTTTATAAAATATGCTTGCCTCAGGAAATTCAATTATGTTCACTGAAATGTACTTGAGGTATTTTCTTTCCATCACATTTTAAAATGTACCTATTCCTATTTAATTTACAGTAATAAAATAGCACTTTATAGGCATTTCATAGATTTTGATAAAATATGGCTTCATTTTAAGAAAACTTTAGCTTCACTGTCTACACACATAATTCACAAAGATTATTCAAAAAATGCTAGAAAATTCCCTATAGCTCTGTATAAGAAACTAGAAACAGAATAGACTAAGCTGCTCTATCCCATTTCCTCTATGAAAGCTATTTACAAACTTGTAAAGAAGGTTTATTTCTATGCTCTGTAAATACTTGGGCAAGTAGATATAAAACAGATTTCTATGCCAGGGCAAAAACCAGGGAAGTCCAAGAGGACTACAGTGAATTCACAAAAGCATGCATGAAATTAGAAGTACATTTCTATACCCTGTGATAGATTGCAGAAAGTGGGTGTTTTGATAGGATTTTGAATGCTAACAAGCAGAACTGTTATGTTTCAAGGCTAAAAATTATGTAAGAAGAACAATGATTTAATAGTTGTGTGTTGTGCTTTGTTTGGTGTGTGTTTGTGTGTGTATGCATGTGTGTGTATGTGTATGCATGTGTGTGTGTTTGTGTGTGTTGGAGCATGTTTCATATACTTTAAAGCCTCATAAAGGTTTTTGCCGTACAAGGGTAGTATGTTTCATTGTTCTTTAATATGAATGGAAATAACTGAACAAAAAACTAAGAGTGCTATTTATTTTAAAAGAAAAAATTGTGAGCCTCCCTGCTTCTTCAGCAGAGGGCACTCTGCAATGAAAAGTGACTGGAAGCCAAAGATGCTATATTTCCAATGTAGTATCCAAGAATACAGTTAAACTGTTAGAGGTAAAAGAATTGTCTCTCCACATTAACTCATCTATGTAATGTGATAATAGTCATGCTACAGTGGTCACAGTTATTCTGATGCTCACTCAGCTGAAATGTTACCTAAACCTCCCAAGCTGCCTTTCTTGTTCTATTATGGGCATATATGTGTAGCAAACAGTTCAACAAATCAATCCTATGAAAGCTGAGAAACCATTATAAAGTGCTAAAAACATCAATGTTTCTGCACATACAAAAATACTTATTAAAAGAAATGATGGCTTTAGATGGAAAATACTAGAATTAAGCTTTCCGTCTTGTACCAAAACAGTACTGAAAGTAGAATATCCCGGTTTCTATACTTTTCTAGCCCCATTATATGATTGTGGTTACCATAGTCCAGTAACCTTCATTGCTGAAACAGTTGGGAACACAGAGAATACTGTATGTGAAATATAGCTTAGTAAACAGTAGTCCAGGCCCAAGTTCTACTACTTATTTACTTAGTTTGTGACTTGGAGCAACTTGGTTAACCTTAAATTTGTAATGTTTTAGTTCCTCTTCAAGGTAGAAATTTCAACATTTTTGGGAAGAGGTTTTTTCAAATATAAAAATGCAAATTATAAGCCGGGCGGTGGTGGCGCACGCCTTTAATCCTAGCACTTGGGAGGCGGAGGCAGGCGGA
>NC_045030.1:93314507-93334238 GCF_008632895.1 Mastomys coucha
TATATATATATATATACATATATATATAATATATACATGTATATATATAAATATTATTTACACACACACATATATATAAAACCATGACATAGTTGGTCCTTTCTGTATGAAGGTTCAGTCTACATGGATTTATTGATCTATATGTAAAAAATATTCCAGAAACATTAAATTGTTACTGATAGAAACTATTCATTTAGACTAATGGTCAGTATGAACAATATCTCTCTTCTTTGTCATCATTCTATGAATATCTAGAAATGATTTACAGCATATAGGCTGCTGTGTACACTTTATATCCAAAGCACAGATCATTTTATATGAGAAAAACCACACACTCAATTTGTTAGTATTATATTACAATTTCAAGGACATAAGCTATGTTCTGAATTAAAATGCAGAATTTTAAAAGCAAAATCATTACCTTTCCTACCTTATCTACCTTTTTACACAGACAGGGGCACAAATGCCTTATTGACTATCTCTCCCACAGATGCTCCCAAGGTTTATTGACTTAGTGAGTAACTAATGGAAATTCTTGAGAAATGAGAGAAGTGGTTTCTACAATATATTTAGATGGCTGTGCATATAAGTTAAGAGTAGAGTGATTGCCTAGCATGTACTAGGCTCAAGATTCAATCCCCAGTGTCACCCAAAAAACAAGTAAGAAAACTTAATACTCTATGAAAGCTTACTCCTTTTTCTTTCTTTTTAAAAATTGCTCTCTATCTTCTATAGAAGTATTATTTGCCAATAGTTTCAGAGACCAGTTGTCATAAAAGACATGGCCTAAATAAACGTCTTTTCCAAACTTGGAGTTTAGCATGCAAATTTTTTTTGTCACTATAGTGCACTGAGCCATCAGGTGGTGGCACATTAGTGGCTTCAGAAGCCTTACCAAGACTATAAATTACTCTCCAAAATTTTTGGATAGAGAAATTACTATCAATTAATGCAATTAGGATCAATCTAAAAGCCTGCATGAGGTAGCGTTTGAACTGTTCACACCCCAGTAATTCAGATTTGGCAAAAAGTTAAACGGAGCACCAAAAATAGGCCAGAGAATTGTCAGCAGGTCCAATAAAACATTTCAGTGATCCTGGGTACAACACAGTACAATTCTACCAATTACATAAGGTGGCAGCTAATGGTTCAAAGATCTACAGTATTGGGTGACAACTTGCAGCACTTAAAATGCCACCTATTAATTTTGTTGTCTGTTATTTATTTTAGATAAATATTAGTCAAAGAGCATCAACTGGACTTCAGGCTGGTAGAAATTCTCTAGATAGTATAATTTCCCTGACGGGAAATTTACTTATCAGTTTATCATTTAATGATATTTGTCATTTCTGATGGATGATGAGGTATGAGATGTTTTGACTTTTAAAAGAGTTTTGACTTGTTTACAATCGCCCATAATTTTACATTGAAAATTTATAAAGCATTGTTCTTAAATGCATTTTTATATCAAACCTAACCATATAAATACTAGGAAATACAAACTTTGAGCACCTAACACACCTCAGACTCATGCTCCCAGTTTATGAATTTCTGTCATTGCATTTTACCCTTACCACAATTGTACCAAATTGGTTCTGATATGTTTTCTACATATACAGAAGTGGATACAGTGAATTTGAGTGATTTGGTCAGAGTCACAGAATATTATCTGCCTTCAAAACTCATATCCTACTGTACAGCTATTTTTCTACAACTAGGAAAACTTCAAGAAATTTTTTTTTAAATAACAGCCTAAGCAAAAAGGAGATGACATCTTAATTTCTGGGAATATTTAGCATTGAAATTAACCAGTTCCTCCCATCAAGAAGGAAACATAAGGAATGAAGAATACAAATGCCTGATTTATAAACAGGCAGAGAAACACTGAGCATCATCAGTCAATTATGGATTGCTTGCACTAACAGAACAGAGCAGACATTCCGACAACCTAAGAATACAATCTTCTTAAAAATTATATTTGACCTTGGACTGTATATTCTCTTATATGAATCTTATTTCCTAGACATTAACATTTTGTTAAAAGAGCATTTGTTCCAGGCTGAGTCTGATTCAGAGGCAGCAGACACTATTATCTATCGCATTTCTCTTCCAAGCCTCAGCTTCTACACTCAAACCACAAGCTGACTTTGAGGACATATAAGGCATATAGTAATGGTTCAATGGGTAAAGGCTTTTAAGGCCAAGTGAAAAATCAGAGTTGCATCTCTGGAACCTCATAGTGGAAGGAAAGGAGTAACTCCCAAGAATTGTCCTCTTGCCTCCACGTATATACATATACACAAAACTAAATGAACGAATCTGAAAAAGCACATCTCAGAATAAGTCAGATATTAGAAACACAAACCATAAGCAAAGTAAACCTAGATAAAACATCACAGTTGATCTTAATTTGTCAGTTAAAATGTCTTAATTAAATTATGTAAAAAAAAAAAAGGAAATGGCCAAGTAGTTGCAAATCAATCAGAAAATGTGAAGTATTATGCAGCTTAAATGAGGTAATGAACAGGAAAATCCTTATTAGATAATAGATTTGGTATTCCATATGTGACTATAGCAGATTAAGTATATATACAGAGTTCTATAGTCAGGTTTTTGTATAAAGCCACAACACAGTTCCATAATGGTGTGACTGCATAACTCTGAGCACTGGAAGCACTTTACTGACTTCAGTCTGCTGTGCTCTACTCCGTTTTCTAGTTCATTCTTAGGATGGTAAACTCCAATTATGGCCCTCAGTCCCTAGAATTATTTCATCCAAAGATAAAATGAGAACACTATTTTAAATTGCAGATCACTTTTAAATTGTCATAACAGCTTTGTAAGTTTATTTTTAATAGAGGTGTGATAATGGAAAATTCATTAGAGGAGAATTTTTAAGTATGGATACAAACTGTAGTGCCAATAGTACTAAAGGTGGCAATATTTTCTTCATTCATTAACACGTCATTACATTATAAAAAGAAACTTCTTATTAACTTGTGTACTTAGAGTTATGCAAAGCTAGCGGCTTTGAAAGAAAGCACAGTGAGTAGAATACATACTATGGATACTACAATCTACTAAGTACTTTCTATCTATGTTTTTTTTTCAATACTTAAGACAACCCTCTGAGGGAAATAGAATTAGCCTACATATTAGAAAGAGAGAAGCTGAGTTTGAAAGAAGTTATGCACCACACCCTGCTAACAAATGCTGCAAATAGCCACCTGCTCTCTATTTCATCACACATTCTAAATTTAAAAGATGAGAGGCAGTAGTTAGAGAGAAATCAGTTACAGCCCCTGGCCCACAAATTTATAATTGAGTGACCTTATGAGCTTTAAGATAATTAATGTAACTCTTCATAACCTCTTTTGTAATAGATCCAAAACTTAATATGGATGCAGAGACTAAAAGTATATATAAGTATATAATTAATATATGCAATAAATATTTTTAATTTTAAAAGAACTTTACATGATACTACAGAGATACTTGTTCATCCACATTCATTTCTGCTCTGTTCATAATAGCTAGAAATTGGAAATAGCTTAGATGTCCATCAGCTGATGAATGGATAATTAAAATGTGGTACATTAAACTCGGAATGCACACAATACAACTCACAGACCATATGGAGCTCTAGAAGAAGGAAGACCAAAGTGTGGATGCTTTGGTCCTTCTTAGAAGGGGGAACAAAATAATCACAGGAGGTAGAGGGAGGGAAGGATCTGGGAGTGAGAGGAAAGGAGAAGGAAAAAAAAGGGACAGTATCAGGTGTGGAAGGAGACAGGGGTTGGGGAGAAGAACAGATATGGTCAGGAAATTGAACAGAAGTTTATAGCAGTGGAGGATGGGGAACTGGAGGTAAGTCCCAGATGCTAGGGAAGAGGCTCCCAGGACCTAATGGGGAGGACATTAGCTGAAATACCCAACAAAGGAGAGAGAGAACCTGTAGAGACCATATCTATAGGTTAAGCATGACCCCCGGTTGAGGGATGAGGCCACTCACCCATCTCAAAAATATTAACACAATTGTTCCTGCCTAAAGGAAATGCAGGGACAAAGAGTGGAACAGAGACTGAAGGAAAGGCCATCCAGAAACTGCCCTACCTAGGGATCCATCCCATCTGCAGAGACCAAACCCAGACACTATTGTTGATGCCAAGAAGTAGTTGCTGACATGGGCCTGATATGGCTGTCCCATGAGAGGCTCTGCCAGCACCTGACCAATACAGATATGGATGCTCTCAGCCAACCATCAGACTAAGTACAGGAATCCCAATTGAGGAGTTAGGGGAAGGACTGAAAGAGCTGAAGGGGTTTTCAACCCCATAGGAAGAACAACAACATCAACAAACCAGACCACCCAGAGCTCCCAGGGACTAAACCACCAACCAAAGATTACACATGAAGTGACCCATGGCTCCAGCTGCATATGTAGCAAAGGATGGCCTTGTCGGACATCAATGGGAGGAGAGGCCCTTGGTCCTGTGGAGACCAAGGGTAGGGGAGTGCTAGGGTGGTGAGACAGGACTGCATGGGTAGGTGGGGGAGGTCCCTTATAGAAGCAGGGGGAAGAGGGGATGGGATAGGAGGTTGCAGAGGGGAAACCGGAAGGGGGATAACATTTGAAATGTAAATAAATAAAATAACAAATAAAAATATGAAAAATAAAATGTGGTACATTTATATTTTGGGACTATTACTCAGCTGTTAAGAAAAGTGAAATTTGAAGGTAAATGGGTGGTACAGGAAAAACAATTATCCTGAGTAAGGTAACCCAGACACCAAAAGACAATATACATTTTCTTTTATATGTATATGCTAGCTTTTAAGCTTTTAATCTGTGTGCTACAATCTGAATAACCATGAAGAATAAGTATTGATAAGTAGGAGAGGTTCTCCTAAGGAAGGGGAGTTAGTATGTAGTGTTATGGAGAGATAAAGAAGAAACTAGAATAGGAGGATTAGATGGAGAAGGGGATGGAAGAATAGAAAGAATATAGTGATAGACAACTAACACAAGGTCTTCTGAAAAACTCTATGAAAACCTGCAGCAGTAGAAGCTTCCATAAACAATATGAATATGAAAGGAATCTATGGAGTTACTATATGATGGTGAAGACCCTGTCCCAACTAGAACCACCAAGTAAACTCTGCACTGCAAGGAATGAGTTATACCTAGTTGAGTGATTGGCCAAAAGGGTCTCATGAACCTCCCTAAACACCACAGGCTATTGCTAAGGCTATCCATTGTTCTCTGCTACCCAATGGTAAAGGCCACATTGCTGAGGACAACATGTATTTATGTCATCAAAAATGAAGAAACCAAGCCAGTGCCTAACTAGTCATCTCTACTGACTAGCATGCTCAATACTAGAAGGTGCCCTACACATTATCAGGAGAGAAAGATAATCATCAATATCATCTGGCTACAAGTTCTGTGAGCAATAAAAGAGACCTGCCTTCAAGATAGACTGCTGTAATAGTGACACAAATATAATGGTGGTAACCAAGCACCTTTTTAAAAATTGGATTTAAGGCCCACTCTGTGAAATAGAACCTGGATCTAGCACTACTAAAGTGGCCAAGACTCCAAGACTAGATAGGCCATGAGTCTGGGCCCAGGGGGGGAAGCCCACTATTATTATTCTGCTAAAGGAACATAGCAATGAAATGACTACTAAGAATATATTTGTATAATGAACAGAAAAAAAGGATATCAGAGTTAAATCAAAAATATAAGGAGATCTTAATACAAACTTCAGTTAATTCTAATATAAAAACACATATTTATCAACTGTAGAAAATGAACCATACCACTCTGACATTACAAGTAGGGGAAGCTTATGATATGGTATCTCTGTACTATCTCTGTAACTTTCCTATAAATTTAAAACTATTCTAAAATTGAAGGTTAATTTTAAGATTTTATTCTTAGTAAATAGACATTCTCAAGTCATATACATTCTAAACATATCAATGAGAAAGCACATTTCAGAAAGCAATCTGGTGACTTTTATAAGTTCACAACTATCCTACCTAGCTTTTCTTTGACTATCCACAAATTTTTAATTTATCATATTTGAAGTTACTTATTTTCTATGTTCCCATATCTGCTTGAATAAATTTAAGTTTCAGTTAAGTATATTTTAAATCTGAATATTCAAGTTCCTTATCCTTGTCAGTTTTATTTAAATAAACCAAAATGATTCTATTGCATATGAGGCATTCCTTATCCTTTTAATAACCTTGAGAAACCTAGTAGAAAACTGGGACCTCCCCAACTGACCTTGGATAAGGCACAGAGTCATCTTCTAGCTGTTTGATACGTTGTAGAGGCAGCTATGAAAGAAAACAAAACCATCAAGCAAAGAAGTGCAGACTCACTTAGCAAAGAAAAAAAATTGATGGGAACGTCTATATATTTTATTAAATAAAAAACAAAATAAAAGCAAGTTTTGAATCCAAACTAATAGAGGCCCTTAGGAAAAGGACGTGATAAAGTTATAGTAAGAAGCAGTTTTAAGTCAGAGAAACAACTCTGAAGGTAAAAATTGGGGAGATTTTTGTCAAAGTGCAACTAGTTAAAAGAAAACCATCTTTAGGTTTCTATTCTACCATTGCTAATAGAACAAGGTAGCTGAAGATAAAGCTAGTGTTTCCTCTCTTCCAAGAAAATATTCAGTAGTCATGTCTTTTTTGAAGAATGAGATAACTTTAAGCTTCTAGTAAATTCATTGGGCATTTAAATAGGTAGAGGAGCAAATTTTCTTTTCCTTTTCCTTTTTCTTTTTCTTTTTTTAACTTTGATGGGGGAGGCAAGATCACACCATGTAGCTCTGGTTATCCTGGAACACACTATGTAGACCAGGCCTTGAACTCATAGAGATTTTGCCTGTCTCTGCCTTTCAAATGCTATGATTAAAGGTGTGTGCATCTAGCCAGCAAATTTTAAAAGTTACACTTTAGTGGGAAGATTATTAGGCTCATTTAGGTTGATCTACCACTAATTAACTTGTAAAATTAGGGAAATCTCAAAATAAACAAGTTTCCTTTGTATATGTTTTAATTAATATTTGGTGCATTTCTTTGAATAACACCTTTCATTTTTTTATACTATCTCATTTCATTCTAACAATAAAGTGATAAAATTAACCAGGCAGCAATTATTTTTCTTTTATAGGTGAGGAAATGAAGTTTCAGCGTGTCTTTAATTTAAGTTGGGTCATACAGCCAACAAGTTGAAACTGTGAGTCTGACCTTAACTTTTTTGCTCTTCACACATCTTCACAAAGCTATCTGGAGATTCCTTGAAGCCCTAAAATTCCATTATCCTTTGACTAAGAAATGGCTTTCAAGTTAAATTCATAATCTTCTCACTCCAGCTAAATAAATATGAAAATTCCAATGAAAAAAACATCAATATATTTTTCTAGTTCAAAATGAGAAAAAAGATTGGAGATTTTAAAAGCATAACACAATCAATCATAATTTTAGCATCTCTCGTAGATTTAAAAGGTTTTACATGCTTCACAAAAAGAGTGGAGTAATTTTTTAAAAGAGCATTAATAAAGCTGCAATCAAATCTTAGATAATGTATCATCACAAAACAATAGAATCCAAAGAATTTATGATTTTATTTTGCCCCTTAGTCTAAACTATAGTAGGTGATAAACAGCAATTCTTATATGAACTTAATATTATTTTAAAAAAACAACAACAAGGTAGCGGCTGTGGCCTCCATGAATCATGGTTTGAAAATACAGCACCTATTATTTTGGGGTTTTGGTATCTCAACTATGAAATGAAAATCTAAGCAATGATAATTAAATTATAAAAAGTGAAAGAAAGATATCTTAGAAAAATTCTGACACTGATACTCTATAATTATTGATTTTGTAATTACTAACTTCAGTTTGTGTTAAGCAGCAATATAAAGAATTTTAATTACCTTAGTAATTTACAAAGAAAGATGGGTTGGCTTCAAAAATATTAATTTGTCTTAAAATAGCTTCAGGCTTAAAAATACAAAATTAATACTCATAATAGAGAACACACACAAACAACTCCATCTTCAAATATGATTTAAATTCCAGAAAATGTAACATAATAAATCTGTGTCAGTACTTAGGGGGCTAGGAAGTCCAGAACAATGAAGAAATTGCCAAAGACACAAAGCATCTCAAATTCACTGAAAAGTACAGAGTTGTTTTTAAAAAAATCCATACATATGTCAAGACAACAGGGTAGAAGTGTGAATTTTCCCAGCTGAAGTCTGAAATAATTGCGACAATAGAAGTCATAGAGGCTGAGAACGAGCTATCAATCAAAAATTGTAGAGTTGTATCCCCTAACCACTGAAACATGACCATGCCATTTACTTCACACATTAAAGCATTTGGAATGTTTCTACACACAAAATCAGGAGTTCTAAAAAGAAACCCTGGTGTGTTCTGTGCAGTGGGAAAAGTAGGGCAGTACTCAGAGATCATGTTAGGCCATTATGAGAGTGGGGAAGGCCCCACACTCAGAAAGAAAGATACACTCACAAGCTGTCTAAGAAGGAAAAAGCACAGCTGGATAAACTCAGACTCCTCCACATAAGTGCTGCATTCAGGAACCCCACTATCAAATTTGCACTCATTGCCAGGGAAACAAGACCTCTCCTCAGATATAGGAATTATGCCTCTAGAAATAATGGCCAATCTATCCTAGCAAGTATAAATATGAACAGACAACCAAGAACCTGCAAATATTTGAGGGGGAAAAATAACTGAATGGGAAAAAAAACAAACAAAAACATGCAAATGGTAAGAAACAATACCACACAAAATATAAAATAGAAGAAATTTTAAACTATTAAATACAATTGTTAAATATGGAGCATCTAGTGAGACTGCTTCATTTAAAAACAACAATTTTCTCTAGAAAAGAAGCAAGGACGTACCCTGCCCTACTTCATCAAGCTCAATAGATACAAGAAAATTAAAATAACGCCTTATTTCTTATCAGATTCCCATGGATTAAAGCTGGATTTCAACAACAGAAACACCAAAAGGCCAAAACACTCATGGAAATTGGACAACTCTCTACACAATGATCTCTGGGTCATGGAGGAAATAAAGAAATTAAAGACTTTGTAGAATTTAATGAAAATTAAGGCACAATATACCCAAATTTATAGAACACAATGAAAGCAGTGCTCAGAGGAAAGTTATAGTACTAAATGTCTCCATGAAGAAATTAGAAAGTTCTCATATCACCAATTTAAAAGTACACCTGAAAGCTCTAGAAAAAAGAAGAAAGCACACTAAGAGGAATAGGAGGCAGGAAATAATCAAAGTCAGGGCTGAAATCAATCAGTTAGAAACAAAGAAAACAATACAAAGAATCAATGAAACCAAGCTGGTTCTTTCAGAAAATCAATAAGATAGACAAACCATTAGCCAAACTAACCAAAAGACAGAGACAGCATCCAAATAAACAAAATAAGAAATGAAAAGGGACACATAATAGCTGACACTGAGAAAATTCAAAGAATCATTAGGTCTTACTTCAAAAGCCTGTACTCCACAAAATTGGAAGATCTTAATGAAATAAATAATTTTCTAGACACTTATCACTTACCAATCTTAAAGCAAGATCAGGTAAACTATTTAAATATCCCCATAAGCCTTAAGGAAATTGAAGCAGTCATCAAAAGTCTCCCTACCCCATCCCCACAAAAATAAAAAAAGAAATGACCCAGGAACACATTGGTTTAGTGCAGAATTCTACCAGACTTTCAAAGAAGAGCTAATACTAATACTTTTCCAACTATTCCACAAAGTAGAAACAGAAGGAACACTGTCAAACTCATTCTATGAAACCACAGTCACCCCTGATACTTAACCCACACAGACTCAACAAAGAAGGAGAATTTCAGACCAAGTCCTCTTATGAACATTGATGTAAAGATACTCAATAAAATACTCAAAAACTGAATCCAGGAACACATCCAAAACATCACCCAGGATGATTAAGTAGGCTCCATCCCAGGGATGATTCAATATATGAAAAGCCATCAATGTAATCCACCATATGAGCAAAATGAAAGAAAAACTCATGACTATCTCATTAGATGCTGAAAAAAACCTTTGACAAAATCCATCACCCCTTCATGTTAAAAGTATTAGAGAGATCAGGGATACAAGGCACATACCTAAACATAATCAAAGCAATATACAGCAAGCTAATAGCCAACAACAAACTAAATGGAGAGAAACTTAAAGCAATTCCACTAAAATTAGGAACAGGAGAGGGCTGCCTAGTCTCTCCCTATCTATTCAACATAGTACATGAAGTTCTAGCCAGAGGGATAAGACAACAAAGAGATCAAGGGGATACAAATCAGAAAGGATGAAATCAAAGTCACAATTTGTGGATGATATACATATGCAACTCCAAAACTTCTACCAGAGAAATCCTGCAGCTGATAAACATCTTCAGTAAAATGGCTTAATATAAAAGCAACTCAAAGAAATTTGTATCCCTCCTTTATACCAATGATAAAGAGGGTGAGAAAGAAATTAGGGAAACAACACCCTTGACAATAGGCACAAATAATATAAAATATCTTGGTGTATCTCTTACTAAACAAGTGAAAGGCCTATATAACAAGAACTTCAAGTCATTGAAGAAAGATATTGAGGAAGACATCAGAAGATAGAAAGACCTCCCATGCTCATGGATAGATAGGATCAGCATAGTGAAAATGGCCATCTTAACAAAAACAATCTACAGATTCAATGCATACCATCAAAATCCAAACAAAATTCTTTACAGAGCTTGATGGAGCACTTCTCAACTTCATATGGATGAAAACCCAGGATAGGCAAAACAATCCTTAACAATTAAAGAACTTCTTGAGATATCACTATCTCTGACCTCAAGCTATATAATACAGAGCAATAGTAAAAAAGAGAAAACAACTGCATGATATTGGTATAGGAACACAGAATTATCAATGGAAATGAATTGAAGGCCCTGAAATAAACCCATATACCAATGAACACTTGGTTTTTGACAAAGAAGGCAAATCCATACAACAAAAAAAGAAAGCATCTTCAACAAATGGTGATAGTCTAACTGGATGTCTGCATGTAGAAAAATGCGAATAGATCCATAACTATTATTGTGCCCAAAAATTCCAAGTAGATCAAAGACTTCAACATAAAAGCAGATACACTAAATCTGATAGAACAGAAAGTGGGATATAGCCCTAAACTCCTTGATACAGGAGACAACTTCTTGAACAGAACACAAATGGCTCAGGCTCTAAAGTCAACAATTGATAAATGGTACCTCATGAAACTGACAAAAGCTTCTGTAAGGCAAAGCAAACTGTCAATAAGACAAAAATGGCATCCTACTAATTATGAAAAGATCTTTACCAACCCTACATCTGACAGAGGGCTAATATTCAAAATATATAAAGAACTCAAGAAATTAGACACTAACAACCTAATAATCCAATTAAAACCTAGAATATAGAACTAAACAGAGAATTCCTAAGAGAGGAACCTTGAACAGCCAAGGAGCACCACTGTGCACCCCAGAATTACCATTACCTAATAATCCCAATTTCACTACCTTCATTTCCTCAGACATCCAACAAGCTAATTGCAACATAATTTCCTCCCTAACTATCCATCTTAGACTACCAAATTTATTTCCATATATGTCAAATTTCCCCAAGCTTATGAAAATTTGTTTATATCTATAAATAAGATAACTATAGGATGTAGTGATTAGGGAGCATTATTTTGCACATCAAAATATTTTTCATTCAAGGTAACTAGTAATACTAGAGGAAGCCAACCTGAATAGCGCAAAAGGGAAAGCTTTTCTCAAAGTGAATAAAGATATCTTTTTTCTCCCATATAAATTTGTGATTTTCTTTTAAACAAATAGCACAAATAAGGACTGTTACACGTCTCCCAAAAGAGTAAGATATATCTACACACAGTCTCAAAGGAATAAAAAAAAAAGTATAAGATGAGAAAAGACACAAAGAAGAGACTGAAAAATTAAGTCTACAAACTCCAGGTTGCCTGGAAAGAGTAGGAGGGTCTCTTGTATGAGCTCAGCGTGGGTCTGTTTTAAGCTAATTCAAAACCCTTCCAAATGAGCTTATTAGATTCTAATTTGGTGGCTCAGAACCTAATAAGAATTCAGATCAAACTGTTCTTCTTTCTCGAAGAGACAGCATTGTCAAAGAGCCAAAATTGGAGTGGGTGTTTAGGGGATTGAGTTATACAGCTTTCACATTATGATTCACCTCTCTACAGCAAAGCCCTTCCCCCATCGCAATAACATCTGCCATACATTTTTATTCAAATTCCTCACTACTGAGGGCAATCAGAAGCTAAAGAGATGTTCCTACAGAAGTGACCCCAGCAAAAATTGAAGTCAATAACATGGCCAGCTGACATAGAAGATGTCAGGAAGTGTGAAATGATGAGGGCAAAGAAAAAAAGGAAAACCTGTGTAAGGCAGAGAAGTAATGATCACAGGACAGGATGAAAAATTAGGGCAATTATATGGATAATTCAGCCTCAAAACTCTCTTCCTGATGATTGACATAAATGTGTGTTTTCTTTTCTCGGCTCCATTTTCACAGTAGATGGCACACTGGAGCTGCAATAAACAGCATTCTATTCTTCATCATTGATATTTATAAGAAGTTTAAAGGAAATACACCTTCACTCACTTTAAGCTTTATACATACTGTGAATAAATGTTTTAAAAATATGATGTTATGTGACAGTATGCCTAAGAAAGAAGATAAAATTACCTTCTTGCCTGGGCTGTTCCTTGCCTGTGTTATCTGAATATTGATCTGACTTCCCAATTCTGCTGATATCTACAATTAGGTTCCCAGGAGTTACAGGTTTAAAGCTAACTTGAAAAAGATAAAGAGGTAAAAATAAGACTTGTACCAATTTACCATTTCCATCGTATTTCCAGTTTATACCAATTTACATATACCTTTCATGTGGACACATTCAATTAACAATTTTCATATAAAAGGAATGTTGAAACTTGAAAATAGAGTATATACATGTAGAAATCTTTAAAATTATCTTCAAAACATTCATGACGTTGGTGAATTGTAATCATACTTTACCAAAACGGAGTAGGAGAGATGAAATAAAGAGCTGGCTTCATTTGAGTTTATAAAGCTAAAGTTAGTTAGCTAGTTATATTTATTGGTTATATTTATATAATATTGGTTATATTTATCATTATTATGATCAAAGACCTGATAATCAGCAGTTTAAATGAGAAAAGGTTTACTGTGGCTCACAATTTGAAGGTATGTTTCATCATTGCAGACAAGGTGTGATCAGCAGGAGCATGCTGCATCTGGTCAAACTACATTCTTAGTCAGAAAACAAAGAAGAATGTTAGTGTTTTCTCTTATGTATTCAATCTAGAAACATAGCCCATTGCTAACATTCATGATGAGTCTTACCACATTATTTTATAAGAGTTGGTTAATCCCCCACATACATGCCTAGAGATGCATCTTCTAGGTGATTTCAAATCTAGTTAAGTTGACAGTGAAACTTAACCATCACAGCTACTATTAAGAAAAGTTGTAGTATTTCCTACATCTTACCACTTCTAGGAATCAGACACTAAAATAGAACATACACTTATATGCATTGCCCCTGTTGAGCTCTCTATGTTGAGTGCAGGGTAAATCAACAAGGCATTTCATTTCCCAGAGTTACTTACTGAGGCTAACTAGGTGGAATTGATTCAAGATATTATTCTATACTTACTGACACTTGTTCATTTTATATGAAATATTGTCCCAACATATAAATAATCTACAAATTGGTGACTCTTAATCATGATAGCTATGCTATGAAACCTTGGCAGTTCCCTTAGCTTTTGTTATCATTATTGAAATAATACAATGCCTAAGACTGAGTAATTATAAGTAAAAGATTATTATTTTGCCTCATTGTTTTTAAGGCTGAGAAGTCTAAGATTATGATACCAGTAACTGTTGTTTGGTTGCTGACAAAGATCTTGTGCTGCCTTAACTCATGGCAGAGGGTGGAAAGGAGAAAAGGAATATCAACTGTAAGAATTAAACTCTTTCCACAGGAAAGGCATGGACTCACTCACAAAGCCTCTGCCCCTCTTACATACCACTCAGTGTACCTCCCCTTTCATCATTGCTACATTGAGATATTGGGATACAACATTAGATTTTGTTGGAATAAATCCATATTCAATATGTAACAAAAGTTTTTCCTACCAACCAGGGAACTCCTTTAGTTGACAAAACTAGTGATTTTGGGAATCATATTGATGAATTGGATATTTTTCCTTAGTGAATCAAAAATACTAGTGACAGGCATACCAGTTTGTTCTAAGGTAAATTTTTCAGCCCCAGAATCAGCAGGCAAATGAAACTTACTTTCAATATGTTACCCAAGGTAAATATCTGAATGTTTGTTTCTGAACGTTATTAGAGGACTGTCCTATTAAATATGGACAGGATTTCTGTCTTTATCCATCAGAAAAGACAACATGTTAGAAGTATTGAAAGTATAACATTTTTTGTGGTACTGTGGACCAAACTCAAGGCCCCATAAAGACATTTGCCTACATGGGATAGAAGACATTAGACAAGAAAGCCATCTTATAAAGCCCTTCAGCCAGTGTTCTTAAATCTTTCCCAACTTCTATCAGCTACTTGCTAATATGACTACAAACCAAATGCTAACCTCTCAGAAAATAACAAGTGACATTAAATGATGATGATTTACCAATGTAATTCAGACCCACCAGCTATTATTTTCTGTTAAAATAATATATATTTAGCTCAGAACAAAAAATTATATTCAAAAATGGTGAATTTTAATTATAACAACAAATAATATAGATATATAGTAAACAAAATACTCAAAAAAGTTTATTAACTCATGATAACTGACATGGTCCCTCACATTTGACAATGAGAAAAGGCAAATAAAGTAACTTTCATCCACTAAGTTTAATCAATAGTTAACTCTATCTTGAATTTTAGCTGATTCCAATTCTATGTAATTTTATCACAAAATTACTGTTAACTTCCAGAAAGGAAATAGCTTGCCCTATTCCTAACTCTTATGATTAACTGTCTTCACAAACAAGTGGAAGAATTGTCTTTTTGTCAGATACTGTGTAAAGTCTTTTAACCATAATTCATAAAACAATGCATCAAGATTGTCATTATAGTACATTAAATGCAGAATCAATTTGGTAATCCTCATTGTCAAGTAAGAAACTGTGAAGATAAATGAACCCTGGGAATTTCCAGATCTGGGATGTGATGCCAGCTGGTGCACAGAGGAAGCAAATTCAATCAGACTACCTGATGCTTCCTGCTGCCGCCTGGAGCAGGGCAGCCCACAAGCTTGTAAAAGGACCCAATTTATCCTTGTCTTGCTTGTGGTTTAAGTGCCAAGGGAAAAAAAGGTCTTTAACTCTGCTGATAAGTGAAGGGAAAAATGTATAAGCTGGTGGAAACTTTATAGTGTGCCTAATATACTTCATTTGGAGATGGAGAAGAAATGTTGACAAGTTATTTTAAAAGTTATGGTTTAGCACATAGGAAAAGCTGGCACTGTACACTGGCTAATGTATAAAAGATAGAGATGCATTTTTCAAACTTTTCTTGTACTCATAACCCTCTGGTTTTCATAAAAGCTATGAGTGAGTCAACAGAATGATAAAAACAGGATGGATTTCAGATGTTTGAATGAACTGCACTGTCTTACTAAGCATTTTAATTCATTTTGCATCTTTGCTTTTACAGTGTTTGTGAAATCCATTTGTGTGAGAATCACGAATTAACTACCTACCCTGTAGTGAAGGCTGTGCTGAATGTTCAAAATACAAAGTTAAATAAGACAGGCTTCCTCCTCCAGAGGAAGCGCTGAGAACTAAACCACATACCTATCAGTCTGCTGTTGTACAAAACCATGTGGAGGTAACAGAGAAAATATGCAGTGTGACTTTAAAAAAATAAATTAGAGGTGCCATTCAATCTAGGATGGAAACCTTTTCAGTCTACAAAGAATTATCAGAGAAGGTTGATAGTTTAAATGTATAAAAAGTGAGAAAATACATACAAATTCAATTAAATCATGATCATCCTGCAAGATACAGTCTCCTGCTTCTCTTTAATATGATTTCTCCCTTGGAGATCTGCTTCAATGCAAGATGATCTTAACTATTCTCTACTCTCTCAGGACAATGAATTAACTCTATTGTCTCAGATTGTTTATAGACTCTATAACAGACTATTTGAGAGAGTAAGTTCTAAAAGAAAGAGGTTTAGTTTGACTTGGATACAGGGAAACCCTGGATTGAGGTTGAAGGGAAAAGCCTCATGATGTATCATAATAACATGGAAAGGGCAGGGGCAGGCAGACATGTGCTCAAAGGGCAGAACTCATACTGGGAAGCCTTGTTTTATAACAACCCACTCATGTAGCAGCTAATATAGCCCTGTGTCAGCAAGAACTTGCTCCTTTTCTCTATAGTTAAGCCACTCATAGAAGAGAGGCATTAATATCTTATAAAGTTCTCATCTGCCAACACAGCAGCAGAAATCAAATTTCAATATGACTATGAAAAGAGGCAAAGTACACTCCAATTACACCGCTTATCCTTGGTCTTATGTTAAACAGTTCTACTAAGGTGTCCTACCATTATTTCAGATCTACCATAATACAAAAATTATCACCTGAATCCCCAAGACAGCTCTTGCCTACTCTATTTTCACTATGCAGTTCTTAAATTCATTCAGATGTAAAACTCCGGTGGATACCTTTGACATTGTTTCCTTCTGTACAATGAAAAATGTCACCAAATTTCCTCAAATCCTCTGAAATCCATGTACTTTTCCCTTTTCACCCCTGCCATTCAGTTCCAGCATATATAATACAGTTAAAGTGAGAATTCTGTGACAATTCACTGTTCAGATTTATAAAATGTGCATTGAAGGTCCCTAATCAGGCATTAATAATTCTCCTTTAAAGTTGTCAAGATACTTTCCCTTCATTTTTCTTCCTGAAGTACCTTACATGTAGACCTATGCCCTCCTGAAATCATGTGCTTTATTACCCACCCTATGATATCACTTTCCAGAGTCATCCTGACTCATTCCCATCCTTTAAGTTGCTATAACTCACATTCAAAGTTTATTGCATACTCTTTTCTACTGTTTAAAATATATGCATATATATGCATATATATATATATATATATATATATATCCTTAAGTTGTACCATATGAAATTGATAGTATTCTGCCAGATTGTATCCAAAATTAATTAGCAAAATGTCTTTAAATGGTTCATTGAGATAAATTCATTTTATTATTCACCAGGATTCCTAGAGTGTATGGTACATAACAGGGAATCAGTTTTCTGTCTTACCCTTATCTGTAAGCTGAGCAAGTGAATGGGAAAATAGTAAATTCCCTAGGGGAGAGACAGCAGTCTCTCTCCAATCTAATAGTCCTTCATCACTGACCACAGTTTAGACTTAGTCACATTAGCACTTCTGCACTGAAAACACTATTTTCTGCTTCACTTAGGATAAGCTGGCCTATTTGGCTAGTCATAACCCTCTGGCTACCATAATAGGTTCTGTAATAGTTTCCAAGGGATGCTATAATGAGGTACCAAAAACTTACTTAAAATAACAGATATCTATTATTTTGTAGTGCTTAAGTTTTAAGTCTGAAATCAAAGTGTCTGTAGTGCCATGCTCATGGAGACCATGCAGTGAATACTTCCTTGCTTCTCCTTAGTTTCTGGAGGTGACTGTCAAGCCTTCGTGATCTTTGATTTTAATGTGCAGCACTTCAACCACTGCCTCCATCATCACATCTTATTCATTCTCTGGTCATATCTCTGTGCCCTACTCTCTTTGTTTCACATTTAATGGAAGATCCATATGGTATTAAAACCTCATATTGACTGATTAAATATGCAATGACTTATTTCTAAATAAAACTATTTTTGAGGTACTAAGAGGTAAGACCTGGACCCATCTTTTAAGTATCAAAAACTCCAACTCGTAGCAGGTTTCTTCTTGAAAGATGAAATTTATCTACACTGACAACAGCATGCTCTGCATATGCATGCATATGGTTCTATTATTGAGATACAGGCTCACTATAGAGCCCAGTCTGGTATTGAGCTAAGATTCCTAGTAGTAGGAGATACTGAGCCTGAACCAGCCATCTCCTAATATCAGGTCAAGACTTCCAGTGGAAGGTTTGGGACAGCAATCCAGTCACAAAATCTTAGACCTACGATCTGTCTTACCAGCATAATGTGCTGGAATAGAGGTAGACAACTAATGACTAGTCCAGCTTAAGACCCATGTCACAAGAGACACTCACACCTAATACCACCTGGAGGACCAGAAACTAGAGGCCTAATGACCCAGAGATCTAGAATAGAACCAAACACAACTGCCCCCCCAAATGTAAATGCGATATTCATAGATTTGTGCCTAACCAAGTTGTCATTAGAGAGGCTTCATCCAGCAATTGAAGGAAACAAATACAAAGACCCATGGCCAAACATTAGAGAGAATTTGGTGAATCCTGCTGAAGAGGGGGAGAAAGGAATGTAGGAGCCAGAGAGGATTAAGGACATGACAATTAAACCCATTGAATCAATTAACCTGAGCTTATAGGAGCTCAAAGAGACCAAACCAACAATCAGGAACCTAAATGGCTCTAAGCTAGACCCTCTGTTATAAGGGGAGGTGCCTACTCTTATCACAGCTTGATAAACCATATTTGGTTGATAGCCCTGGGAGGCCTGCTCTTTTCTGAAGAGAAATGGAGGAGGAGTGGATAGTGAGGGAGGAAGGGGCATGGAAGAGGCGGGAGGCAGTGGAAGAGAGGGCAAACTGCAGTCAGGATATAATATATGAGAGAGAAATTAAGATTAAAGCAAAAATTAAAGGACTGAAGAGATGGCTTAGCGGTTAAGAGCACTGACTGCTCTTCCAGAAGTCTGGAGTTCAATTCGCAGCAACCACATGGTGACTTACAACCATCTGTAATGGGATCTGATGCCCTCTTCTGGTGTGTCTGAAGACAGCAGCAGTGTACTCATATATATTAAATGAATAAACAAATCTTTTTTAAAAACTAAAATTAAAAAAGAAAAGAGGAAAAAGGGAGGGAAATATGGAAGGAGGGAGAGCGGGCAGGTAGGCAGGAAGGAAAGAAGGAAGGAATCTACAGGTCACTATATTAAACCATAAAAATTTAAAATGTTTTACTATAAGATCAAATTCCTAGTAGTGTCTGCCTCACATACACAAGGTCTGAGTTCAATCCCTAACATCACAAAAAATGTTCTTAAAAAATAGAAACTGTATTTCTATGGATTTTAGCATGTCTATAGATGTGGTACAATTGAAAGATTAGTTTTACTGTCAGTTCTGTCAGGAAAACGAAATTTTAAAAATACTTTCTTTGCTAAGATGCATTCAAAACCTATTTTAAAATATTTTGCTTTGAGTGACAATCAGAGTAGCAGATAAGAAACATTGCATTGCCATCCAAATGATACTTATAAGAAACATCATGAACTAACTAGTACCCTCGGAGCTCCCAGGGTCTCAACCACCAACCAAGGACTGCACATA
>NC_045030.1:93334839-93335952 GCF_008632895.1 Mastomys coucha
AAAAAAAAAAAAGAAACATCACTACTGCCTTTTTAAAAAGGTTTTTTAGAAAGCAAAAATGCTTAAAATAGCATCATTCCTAAATGCTTTAAATAGTAGACAAAATAATTACAACAATAAAGTTAAACATCCATTTACAAAAAAATGAAAAGAAAATTATCAGGATATAGATGACCCCAACAACACTGGCAGCCCACTTGATCTGACTGGCATTTATAGGACATTTTTTTTTTCAACTGCATGCCAGGACAGACCATTATCCAGACCATAAAGCAAAACTTAACATATTTAAAGGAATTGGAACCATAAGAACACAATCCTCTGAGAACAAAATAATTGAACCATTTATAAACTTTATGTAGAACACATCTAGTTCCTACTGATTTCTTCAAAATGGCTCATTAAAATTATATATCTTCAAGGCCACAAAAAAACAGAAAAGAGCAAATCGATTGTGAAAGCTGAAAAGTAAAGGAACAGTCAGTTCTTGGTATATCACAACTGAGAATGCTGATCCCTGGGAAAAAGTACGGGAGGAACCTTATCTTTCAGAAAGACTATGATTTGTTCTTCTACTTACTTCTGAAGGCACAACAAAGCTAAAAGAAGAAGAAAAAAGTCAGATGCAGTGACATAAAGAAGCTCTCCCCACTCGTCCTATAAAGCCAAGTTAATGCCTCCCTGCCCCCAACACTGAAACAACTCTAGTATGTATTCTCTTCAAATGAAAATATCTAGGTACTTTGAGATTCGCTATTCTCAGGAATAACTAAAATCAGAGTACTATATAAATTGAGAGGGTGGCATTGGAGGAAAGTATAAAAACTGAGTGAACATTTGCAAGTAAAGAAGTAGACAAAAGGGTATACCGTGGGACTCACTGTGACACACTACAGCTTCCATGACAAGATATATTTTTTTCCTTTGGGGAGGGAGGTTGTAAGTGCAGAGGGTGGTTACAAAGGGATGGGAGAAGAGTAGGATTAGGGAGCATGATGTGAAATTCACAAGCAATCAATAAAACCTTAAATAAAAGATGTTTTAACCACCAGAGAGCTCCTAAACCTGATAAACAACTTCAGCAAAGTAGCTGGATATAAAATTAATTCAAGC
>NC_045030.1:93337330-93343851 GCF_008632895.1 Mastomys coucha
AAAAAAAAAAAAAAAGATTTTTTAAACCTTCTTAACCTTCTTCCTCCACTAAGCTGTCAATATATAGTGGCCAGACTCAGACACTCCAAGGAGAAAGTTTAAAGAATACTGTTCTACAAAATCTGACTCACAGAAAGACCTGGTTTATTTTTAATGACATGATGGACTCTGTTTACAAGTATGTCTATCCAGAATATAAAATGAACGAGCCTTGAAGTCAAGTTGCCAGTGAGGTTTTAGTGAAACTGAAATGTGCAACAGCCCCCATATAAAAGCAGTTTGGAAGAAGACCATATACAACAAAGGAAGCTTAAATAAAGGTTTAATTTATCTGAACAAGAAACAAGAAGATATTGCCAGCACCTGCATAGCAGGTTACAAACAAGTGTAACCAGTCCCAGGGGATCTGGTTGTTTTTTTGTCTGGACTCTTCATGCACAGTCATGCACAGGCTTAACAAATGTGTATATATATATATATATATATATATATATATACAGAAATCATCCATACACATAAAAGTAAAATATAATTATTTCCTATACCTAAAAACTTGAGCTTTTAGATGTAAATAGCCTATTAAATAAAAATAGAACTCACCTTACTCCCCACGCACACACAATTTGCATCATTATAAAATAGAAACAGCAAGGAGAAGATTCTTAATGTTTTCAGACAGAGAAATTAGATTTCATTTGAAATGAAAATGACTTCAGACTTCCTAGCAGTATTACTGAAAATTAGAAGGCAATGAAGTGGGGTACTATCTTTTAAATTCTCATTAAATGACCTGCATCCTACATTTATATTTTGTCTTTCCTTTTGAAAGTTTAATACATACATATTATGAAACATGGTCAATATCTACCATTTCCAACTTCTATAGATCCCCCTCTAATATGTCTCTCTCAACTATATATATACACATATATATATGTATATATGTATATACATATATATGTATGCTTCTGAGTTCAGTTTAAGTTGCCCATATATCCATGACTGTGGCGCCATCTACTGGAGCATAAGAGAGCTACCAATGGCCATATCCTCCCCCATCAACTATTCACTGCCAATAGATACTATAACCCTGGTCTAAACCATATCTCTATATCCAGGTAAATTCACATGTATAAATAACATCCAAATTTTCATGTTTGAGAAATTTTTATACAGGAGTAATTAAGGGATTTGGTCTAATAATGAGAGTATACCAAGAGAGAGGAAAGCATAGGGTACAGAAAGGATGGAGCCTCCTTGACAATGGTAGAGTGATGACATTCAACAAATTTTACACAACCACCAAGCCAGGAATATAAAAACTTTTCAAAAGGCCATTTAAGTGATTTTCCAAGAAAAAACCAAGTACTCAATGCATGTGTATATATTAAGAAGACTTTGAAGTTAAACTAAGGATAAGAATGTAGAAAATTAAGCAAATATAAAAACAAGATAATTATTATCTCCAAAGAAAATAAAAGGGTTTTCTAGAAAGGAAAGCAGAGCAATTGGCTGTGAATAAGCATTCTTTGGATCACAACCTTGGGTGAATATTAGAACTGCCTAAGAAGCTTTTTAAAATTTCAGATGCCCAAGCCACACATGGATCATCACATCAGAAACAAGCATTGGTATTTTAAAGCTCCCCGGGCATTGTAAATGGGCAGGCAGTATGACAGTGATTATTCAGAATACACTGAACATTGATGTAAGTAAGACTATAACAAATTGGAAGCCTAGAGAGTTGGTAGAAAAGTGTGTGTGGATAAGGATGGGGAGTAGTGAGACCGAAAGCTAATTCTCGACTTCTGTGATAGGAAATCAGTTTGAAGTGCCCCAAGCTGAGCGTTCAAGCTGTAGCCTGATCAAAAGGTACATAACAATTCATTCATCTAAAACAACTGAGTGTGGTTGTCCACGAAAAATGGGAAACAGAAGGGTGCTCAATGTTTCTCACAACATGCCTTATAGAAATACTTGACTCTAAACTGTGTACATATATAATTAATTTTTAAAAGTAAATTCAAGTATAAATAAAAGCTAAGGTAATGTCAAAACTTATTACCTTAAAATAAAACCTTGCACTGAGCAACAAAATATATGTAGATATATGTATATAGAGAATACACATACATACAGACACACACACACACAGACATATAGACTCCACACACTCAGATAAATGAGTGATAGGTAATATCAAATAAAATTGCAAAAAGTGTTATTTTATATTAATTTGATAAGCCAAATGAGCTGAACAATTTCCTAAGCCAAGCTAATAAATTAGCTGCCACACTTGAATAAAGATAAGGTTTTAAAAGCTTGACAACTATAAAAGAAATTTAAGAGTTCTATCCAAAGTCAAATAAAATGAAGATATTCTCTATCGCATCAACTTCACTTCTATATATCTATCTAGAAAAGTGTTTGCACATTTGAGCAAATGTGAATGTACAAAAATTTTAATTTTATGAGACAAAAAAACCTCCAAAAATGCAATTAAGTTTTTTTTTTGTTTCCTGTCTACTGCCTCATTGAAGTTTCCCCCACCCTGCCCCTTTGAACCTTAGGGGTCTGTTGCATATATATCATATTTTCTGGTTTTGTGTTTTCATGAGATTTCTGTATGTGCAAACTTGTGTGTCTCTGTGTCTATATGTGTTTCTTGAGGTTTTTCTTTGGTTCTTTTGCTTCTGTTTTATTTTGTCATATTCTGGTTTGGTTTTTTTGTTTGCTTGTTTTATCTTATTTTATCTTATTTTATTTTTATATGCCTGTTTTCTTATGAGAGAGAGAGAATTTAAATGGGAGAGGAGGTGGGGAAGACCTGGGACAAGTTGAGAAGGGAAACTGTAATCAGAATACATTGTATAAAAATATTTTTCACTAAAGATTAATGAATTTACAAATAGAAAATATGTTCATCTTAATATTATGCATAGGAGTAGAAAGTGAGAAACAATATAAACATCCATCAGTAGAGAATGATTAACTATATTATGTTCAAACTGTTCACTGAAATACAATGCAGCAATTTCTAAAGTGAAGAGATAATGTTACTCTACGAATATTTGTTGCCCAAATGACATAATTTAAAACATACATTTATTTTTAGTTGCTTATGTATGTACTAAATCGCATAGAAATAATTAAATGTATGCATGTAAAGTATATGAAAAACATCTTCTGTAAATATTTCAGTGTGGGCTAAGGAAAGCTCAGTGAGGTGTTTGCTATGCAAATGTAAGGACCTGAGTTCAGATTCCCAGCACTCACATAAAAAAGTAGAGCATGCTGGTATGCATCTGCAACCGGAGCAATGAGTGTAGCAGAGAAAAATGGGACCCAGGAATGTACTGACCAGACAGTCTAGCCAAAACAGTGAGTTATAGGTTCAGGAAAAAATCCTGTCTGAAAAGGTCAAATTCATTGCTTCTCTATTCACAATCGCTAGGAAATGGAAGCAACTAACAAGTCCTTCAACAGATGAATGGATAATGAGCCTGTGGTCCACTTACACTATAGAATGTTACTCAACAGCAAAGAAAATTGAGATTTGTAGGTAAATGAATGGAATGTTGTATGAGGTAACCCAGAACCAGAAAGACAAACACCACATGTGTTTCCTAGCATGTGGTTCCTAGCCCAAGTCTTCAGGTGTAAGTATATAACATGGAATAACAACAAATGAGGGAAATACAAAGGGACTAAAGTTAGATGGTGTGTTGTATGGGAATGGAATAGCAGGAAACAGGAAATATGAAGTGAAAAGTATAATAACTGGAAGTGGGCTCCAACTTGGGAGGAAAGAGGGAAGTCAATACAGATGGAGAAAGAAGGGACGATGGGGGCAAATAACATCAAAGTTGTTTGATAAAACCTGTCTTAGTTAGGCTTTTACTGCTGTGAAGAGACACCATGACTAAGGCAAGTCTTATAAGGACAACATTTAATTGGGGCTGGCTTACAGGTTCAGAAGTTCAGTCCATTATCATCAAGGTGGGAGAAAAGTAGCTTCCAGACAGGCATGGTGCAGGAGGAGCTGAGAGATCTTCGTCTCCACCTGAAGGCTGCTAGCAGAATACTGGCTTCCAGGCAGCTAAGATGAGGATTTTTTTTAAAGATTTATTTATTTATTTTATTATATGAGTACATTGAAGCTGTCTTCAGATACACAAGAAGATGGCATATGATCCCATTACAAATGGTTGTGAACCACCATGTGGTTTCTGGGAATCGAACTCAGGACTTCTGAAAGAGCAGTCAGTGCTCTTAACCACTGAGCCATCCCTCCAGCCCTAGGAGTGGGGTATTTTGTTTGTTTGTTTGTTTGTTTGTTTGTTTTTCCAGACATGGTTTTTCTGTATAGCCCTGGCTATCCTGGAACTCACTCTGTAGACCAGGCTGGCCTCAAACTCAGAAATCTGCCTGCCTCTGCCTCCCAAGTGCTGGGATTAAAGGCTTGTGCCACCACTGCCTGGCAAGAGTAGGGTCTTAAAGCCCATATTCACAGTGACACACCTACTCCAACAGGGTCACACCTTCTAATAGTGCCATTCCCTGGGCTAAGTATATACAAACCATCACAAAGCCCTAAGGAATTGTATTCTATATTCACATAAAATTATAATATATATGCTTAAAAGAAACATACATACACACACTCATATACACACACATACATACACACATACATATATATATGTGTATGTGTATATATATATATATATACACACATACACACATACTCACTTTAGGAGAATCATAAACTATCTAACAAAAACCCAGTGCCAGGCATGAAAAACCTCCTTTTCTGTTGTTGGTCAGGGTAGTTAATGAAAACTGTTTTGGCTAGACTGTCTGTACATTCCTGGGTCCCATTTTTCTCTGCTACACTCATTGCTCCCTATTGATGAAGATGCTGCATAGGACTTTGATGATTCAAGCTAGATCTACTTTATAGTTGAAAAGTAGTATGCAAACTGCCAAAAGAGGAAAGCAATCAATAGTCACATT
Organism: Mastomys coucha; assembly: GCF_008632895.1. Lineage (NCBI taxonomy): Eukaryota > Metazoa > Chordata > Mammalia > Rodentia > Muridae > Mastomys > Mastomys coucha. Next base: position 93,342,347 of record NC_045030.1, read on the forward strand.
CAGCTGTGATGCCTATGAGCCAAAATGCAGCAGGGCATGATAGTCCTAAAAGTACAATAGTGGCAATTCATATGTTGACAGTAATCAACAGTGGTCTAATTGGACTCAAGGCCCACACATAAGGAGGGAAACCATGCCTGGTACTAGAAACACAGCCAATTACTCAGAGATAGTCAGGTCATGGATCTTAAAATAGAGCCATCTTATTGCCCAATTTCCTAGACAAGTATAATTCTTAACTAGATTTTAAAACTTATCTTTAGACTTCCAGATAAATGTAGCTCAAAGAAGGTTATCTTTATTACAGTAGAGACAATTAAAGAAAAACACAACTGGACACAATTCAGAGATCAACTGATTGTGAGGAGCCCAGCCCCAATGGATACATTTACAACACAACACCTATGCTCTAGGCTCAGGAAACATTGTAAAAGAGGGGGAAGAAAGACTGTAAGAGCCAGAAGACCAGGAAGTCTGCTATGACACTGTCTCTCTTAGAAATGGCTGTCCAAAAAACCTGAATGATAACAATATCAATAGAAATGCTAATGACAAAAGGGTTGAGGGGGAGAGCCTTACTGCAAGGGTGCATCACTAGACAAGGAACTATAGGTAACTAATGACTGCTGAGAGAAGATGAAATCATATGCACACAAACAACAGAAACCAGTATAGTAGGCTGTATTTATATACTTGTGCATGTGTGTTTATATATACATACTATATATTTAACAATAATAATCAAAGAAAGTAAGATCATATATTTGAGAGGTAATGAGTGAGAGAATGTGGGAGGCACTGGGTAGAGGGAATGGGAGGGATTGGAGGGAAGAAGCAGAAGAGGTAAGTGATGAAGTTATATTTTAATTAAAAGTATTTTACATGTAATTAAACACTCAAAAGCAAAAAAAATATTCTAAGGTTTTATGTGAAGCTGAGTTTACATGGCTGACTCAACTCACTGAGACTCTTAAATGCTACTAAATACCGTGAGAAGATTTTAGATGTGAAAATGAGTGATAAACAAATCTTCCATTCCAAATTGTGTCAGATGAACAGCCAATATGAAGTATGAGCATTTTTTCTTTGAGTATGTAAAGCTTAACTTTATATATCTGCCCACAAATTTTGACAATATAATGAGCCCCATGCCTGACCTGAGGCTATTTCTGGGTCCAAGGAAATATCTTCAAACTAAATAAAATGTTTTTAAAAAAAAAAAACAAATAGCTTACTGTCTGATAATAGAGAATATGAAATGGTTTATATTCCATTTTCATCTTGTTTGACATTAAACAAACCATCTTGTCCACATTTTAAAATGTTACAAATCAAATCATGGGATGCAGTATAAAATATTTTGACTTTGAGGCAGCCTCAGAGAGAAACCAATTTGGTGAAAGCATATCCTGACTTTACCATCCTAAAAAATCCAGTCTTCCTATAGTAAATTATGTATGTAATGTGAATAGTTAAGTGTGTAGTTTTGTTTTGTTTTTTTTTTT
>NC_045030.1:93343881-93352651 GCF_008632895.1 Mastomys coucha
AAAAAACATGGGGGATTAAGTATGAAACTTTAGAAACAAAATTTAGTGATGATGACATCTGGTTTTGCCCTCTTACCAATTTAATGATATTTCCTTTCATTTTCCCAGATCCTTTTAAAACAAGTAGCATTGCTTTATTTTACTGAAACTTAGCAGAAAGATTCCACATGAACTACTATCAAGATATGTCTATATGCTTAACGTTTATGGCCTTATTATTCACCTTATTACTTTATCTCTCCATGATAACAAATTAGACAGAAAAAGCACTTAGAGCTGCATACTAATATTTTTTGCATTTTGCAGACTCCAGGTGAAGATTCAAAGTATTGTAGTAGTGGGTGGAGCTCAGAGTGAGGGAATAGTAAGATTGCTTCCTGAACTCTCCCTTCTGTCACTGAGATCACTTCCCTTCTCCTTAAGAGTCACTCAGCCAGTGACCTTAACCTATGGGGATTCATGGTCCTCTAGAGTACCATCATGACACAGGATCAAGTCATACTAGATCTCTATCCTCTACTAACAATGTAGTAGTTGAATTTGTTGTTGGTTTCTCTCCGTATCCTCTTAAGAGTAAAGGGATTTGTATGAGTTGAAGAGAAACTAGAGTGTCTGTCAATATTCTTGATATAGGTTCCTAAACTAGATGAACCAGTTTTTAGATCTCTATTTCATCTGCTAACTCTACTTTAGACAAGTTTTATAGTTTCTACAAATCTCAGTTTAATTATTTTTAACATTCAGAAAATTAATCCTACCCTATTGTGATGGTTTGAATATGTTTAGCCCAAGGAGTGACACTATTAGGATGTGTGGCCTTGTTGGAGTAGGTGTGGCCTTATTGGAGGAAGTGTATCACTGTGTGGGTGGGCTTTGAGAGCCTTCTCCTAGCCACTGGAAGTCAGTCTTCTCCTAGCTGCCTTCAGAACAAGAGGTAGAATTCTCAGCTCTTCCAACACCATGCCTGCCTGGATGCTACCATGCTTCCTGCCATAATGATAATGGACTGAACCTCTGAACCTGCAAGCAAGCCCTAGTTAAACGTTGTACTTTAAAAGAGTTGTCATGGTCACAGTGTCTCTTCACATCAATAAAACCCTAACTAAGATACCTATAAAAATATAGTACAGAGTAAATGTTAAATGAATGCTGGTTTTTAATCACTTATATTTTGTTGATTTTGCTTTGAAAATCTGAACAATATATTGGAACCCCCAAAATTGGAAAGCAAAGGGCTGGAGAGATGATTCATGCTTGAGAGCATGGGCTGTAAGCCCTTGGCAATGGGCAAAGAGATACCTTTGTGGTAGTGTTCTTATCAGTTAGGTGCAGAGCAGATGGAAGTTATATGTTCATTCTAGATTGATGCCTGGCTTGGTGGACAAAACTGTTTCATGCCTAGAACTCATAAAAATCAAAACCAAGCACTACTGTGCAGTAGAAGGAAGACCTGAGTAACATCATGCCACCCACAGACATGCCCTTGAGTGTATGGCACAGGTGTGCCATAGCTACCTGCTTGCTGATACAACATGCAGCATGGATAATGGATGTCACCCAAGTGCCCACCAGCCATGTGGCCAGCCTACAGCCAGAGCCACCACAAATAAGTGTGTGATAGTCAGATGGGAGAGAAAGAGAAGTAGAGAAGCTTGGGCATTATGAAGAAAGTTGAAACTGGAGACTCCAGTGGTAAGGGGAGTGACCTGTTGTGAGTAACCAGCCCCAGTACCTGGAGCCGTGGTAAAGTCTCAGGCTGAGCTGATGCTGAAGGCCATGTCTGAGTCTGTGGCTACACAGTGGCAAGGGTTAGTGGCAGTATGTGTGGCTTATACTACTACTAGAAAACATAAGGATATCCCTTGTTGGGGCAGCCAAGGTACACCATCTGGACACCCAGGGGATATCTGGCCCCACCCCCCACTGGATGAGGTGCCCTGAAGAGCTGGCCGCATCTCTCACCACTGATAGCATTCAGGAGAGCAAGCCCTGAACCTTGTCCAGGCAACCCTGTGGAGCTGGCCCTGAATTTTTTCGGGAGAGTCTGTGAGTTGGAGGAACAGTGAGCAGGACCCCAAGGGCATTAATTTGGGGGAGATAACAATACCACTCATCTGCCCTGGAGTGGCAGAAGCTCAGAGGTGATATAGGTGATGCTTCTCCTCCTTTGCCCATAGGGTCATTAGCTCCTAAAAGCTATCCTTGCCCCTCACCAGCCACAGAGAACAAACACTGTACCTCACTTGGAAAGCACAATAGAGCCTACTCTGGTGGTAGGGGGTGCAAGTGAGCCAGACCCGAGGTCAAGAGCACTGGTGAGCTTACCCAGCCACTTCTCTGCCGTGAGGTGGCATGGGTACAGAGGTGATATATACCCCCTGCCCTTCACAGCCTGCAGCAATTGGGAGAGCTGGCCCTGGGGCTCACAAGAGCAGGTGAGCTGACCCTGTCCCTTGCTGGCTACAGCACTCAAGAGATCATGCACCTTGCCTGGGCAACACAGTGGAGCTGACCCTGATGGTGAAGGCATGGGTGAGCCAGCCCCAAAGCTGTAAGAATGGAAGAGCTTTATCCCTGTCCCTCTGGGCCCCGTGTCTTGACTGGGCAGCACAGTGGAGCTGGCTCTGGAGGTATGGGTACAGGCTAGCTGCCTTTGAGAGCAGGAGAGCTGACTTTGCCACCTGCTAATGGTGGCATTAAGTGGCCTAGAGAAAGCAGTGTTGGAAAGCTCATCCTGGTGGTGTGGATAAGGGAAAGCCAGTGGGCTGACCATACAGGCCCAGATCCAGGGCACTGAGATGGCCCACCCCCAAATCTATATCATTTGTGAACAGTTGGGGTGAGTGAAAGGACCAATCCAGCTGATCTAAAGCTGCAGAATCTACATGACACAAGACAACAACAGGATAACTGGGAGGAGGCCTGATGAGAATCCAATATTGATGGTGTCACAGAAGCCAGAGACCTCAAACCAGACCAATGACTCATTGCAATGAACATTTGCAAGTGAAGATGTGTGGACAGAGGGGTAGACTGTGGGACACACTGTGACATACTATAGCTTCCATGATAAGATGTTTTCTATGCTTTGTTTGTTGTTGTTATTGCTGCTGCTGCTGTTTGTGAGGTTTTTGGGTTTTGGGGGGATGGGTGCGGGAGAGCTGGTTGCAAGGGAAAAAGGTGGATATGAGGGGACAGGGAGATGAGCGGGACTAGGGTGTATGATGTGAAACTCACAAAGAATCAATAAAAGAGATAATTTTTTAAGAGCACTGGCTGCACTTGCAGAGGACCCAGGTTAGATTCTCAGCACCCACATGGTAGCACACAATCATCTGGATCTCTAGCTCCAGATGATGTGATGCCCTCATCTAGACTCTGATGACACTGCATGTATGTCATGCACTGACATACAGTCAGGTAAAACACCGGTACCACCCATACACATAAAGTAGAATTAAATATTTTAAATAACTGGAAATATGCCTTGCTCTTACAGTTCTATTTGGTAGTCTGAGCTCCCACTCCTGTAAATATAAGTCAGCAACTTCTGCCCACTCAAATAACTAACTTTGACCAATATTGACCTCCAAGGTATCCTTGCTGCTGGTAAGACAGTGGATTGATATATTTTCCCTCTGGATGTACCCTCCACAGTTACATGAAGTGGCAGAAGAGAGATAAGAAAGAGTATTGGCTAAAGAGAACAGTGTAGGAGGAGGGGAGCAAGAGAAAGGAAGTGGTAAACAGATGAGATTCCAGTCAGTAAGCTGATTAGAACTGCTAAACTATATCTTGGTTCCTCTTGTTCACAAGTGTTATAAAGACTTTACATGCACATTATAAACTCTCACAGCTTTGTAAGACAACACTGCCTTCAGTTAGCATATGGGAAAAATGAGCCTTTATATGATTAAATTGGATTCCAAATTTCCCTTAACAGTAAGGCACATAAATGATATATAAACTCATTTCTCACCTTCAAAACCCTTTCTTCTGAAAGGATGGGGTTTTTTTCTCCCCAGAGCACACATTTCCTCATCATTATACAGAATTTGGTGGACTGTTTCCAAATGTTTTTAAATGTTTAAATTGTAAGAGTAATTTACATTAATTGACCAATGAAAATCACTCCCAGAATGTGAACCTGAATGTCATTTACCTGAACCATAGTAATAACTAGCAATTATTCAGAGGTTATTATGTGTTTGACACCATTCTATTTATGTATATGAATTCATTTAATTCTATGAATCATAGAATTATCTAGATCATCTAGATAATATTACCATTCCTGTTTTACAGTTGAAGAAACCAAGCCCAGAGAGGTTAAATAAATTACTCAGGACCACACTGGTATAGATGTGATCAGAATCTACGCAATCTAGCTACAGGGCCCAAGCTATGTTTTACTGCCTCTCAACAATCAGAGTAATTGTGCCAAACTCTCCACTTAACTTTGCATGTAGAAAAAAATGTAGCAATCTAATCAATTCCTTTGATATCTGAAGCTACCAAAAACCATTGATGGAAAACTAAGAAGTGGCAAGTTGGGTGCAGTCAGGCTCCCTGATTACTCATCACATTAGATCTTCTCCTCCACAAAGACTGAAGACAGAAAATTCTGCATGTTACTGGAGATGTCACACTTATCTAAAGAGGACGTATTGCAGGATAAAGTGGAGCCACTTCCAGGAAAATAATTTCTCCTACAATAAAATTAATATTTCTTCTCCTCTATCTGGGTAGAAGTTTTAAATTCTGGCGGGGTAGAGTACACTGAAGTCAGAGTTTATCATCTAACTTCTCAATAAAGTAGTTTGCCTACCACTTTGAAATTTTGAAAAAAAAAAAAAAACCTTATATGCTATATATACAAAGTTCCATACATCATAACTTCTGTTGTGAACAACAATAATAAATAATGTGTTTAAATTCTGGAAATTAGGCTTGTTTTGTTTTTCTGTTGTATGAGTCAGTGTCTGGTGTAAGTAAAGTTAAATAAAGAAAGTAAACTTATAAATAACAGTCATCTCCCTGTTAATCGCTACTCATTTACTGAAGGGACAATATGCTCATGACATTGTCCCTTAAAAAAGATGCCACACTACACATAATGATATAAAGATCTCATTTGCTCTGAATTAGTAAGTACTTGGATTCCAATAAATTTTTGATACCTAAGGATATTATTATTCCGATCATTTTTATCTTGAGTTCTTTGCCTGCAGAGCATAGGGAAGGGAATAATTTCTTTCCCAAATGCCAACTAGATGTATTTTCCTATATTTCTTCTATATCCACAGAGGAAGGTATTTGAACCAAAGCAATGTCAAAACACATTCATTTCTTAAACTGACAATATTCGCACAACTATCTTAAACTGAACATACACTCACCACAATAATTCCATGATAAATGATATTTAAACTGTCTTAGATAATAAAAAAAGTCTCCTGGAGGAATTCTAAATAATTAGAAAAAATTAATGCATTTGGCCTTATTTTGAACTATTTATATTATGATCCAAATATACCCTTTGATATTTCAAAAATATTACCTGTATGTAACATAAATTTTCATAAACATAAATGTGATTACCCTAAAGATATGACTACATGGGCAGAATAGAAAATATAAAAATCATTTTTATCCTTTCATTTTCCATAACAAAATAAATATTATTTTAGTACTCCTGGCAGGCATTAAGCCCTAATAAATGCAAAGTGAAAAAAATTACCAAAGGACTCAAGCTTGAGACACAGAAAAATGAATCTAAAATAGATTTCAGAATCAAAACATTCATTAAGTTAAATTTAGAAAAAATTGTGTCAGTGTTATAGGGATTTATCTCAAACAAAGGCCTAGAGATGAAGTACGTAAATTAGATAATGCAAATAGCTCTTGGCCTTAGCAACATCTTCCTTGAACCTCTTGTACCATCAGAGTCAAAGGAAGTAAGAAGTGAATGTGCAGACTGAAGCACAAGAGAAAAAAGATGGGGCAGAGGTCCAAGTAAATTAGCCTGTGTATCCATGAAAGCTGGAAGAGCAGATGTAAGGGGTGCTGAAGGCTGGGACACTGGTACAAGTTGTTGGACTGTATGTTAGTGATAGCAATAAGTCTCAGTGAATCTGGAACATCACCATCTGCCTGCTGAGACCACTGGAAAGACTGAAGGCCTTCCTTACAACCAAAATAGTGCTGCGGACCCACTAACCCAGACTTGTGGCATTCTGGACTAGTCTTCTTCTCACTTATGACCAAGCATAACTTATGTACAATAAATCATCTTTCTTTCTGTCTCAGCTGAAAAAAAAAAGAATTCAAGTAGAGGTCAAGACTTAAGTTTAGTGTTTATAAAGATTTGGGAGGATGGAGTTCTCATCCTGAGCTCTCTCTCCTTTTAAATAAGGCTGAAGTCATCCTAATTGTCCTTAATGTCCTTAATGCAAAAACAGAATAAGGGGTTTGTTTGAAGCAAAGATTCTCTCATAGGTCCCTTGGAGTAGAAATGTCACTTTTGGAGGAGTCCCAAAACTCAGTTCCTCCTGATTGGAGTCTCTAAAAATATAGATGATAATCATCTATACCCAGTGATTCGGGGCTCTCATTTAGTACACCATAGCACAGAGTGATAGATGTTAGGAGAACTAACATCATTCTGCAGTTTTATCCTGATAAAAGTCCATCCAAATCCAAGAAAGACAACAAGGTTCAAGGGACAAGGGACCTGTGTGGATAGGCTAAAAATCTAAATACTTCAATGCATGTGCCACACCACAACAGATAAGATTCTATCTCTGGGCTGCTGAGAATGGCTGGGTTGGGGAACAGTCAAGCCTGAAGACATGAGTTCTATTCCAGGATCTACATAGTGAAAGGAAAGAAGTCTTCTATATGTTGTTCTCTGGTTTTCATGTATGTGTGTGTGTGTGTGTGTGTGTGTGTGTGTGTTTGTGTGTGTCTATGTGTGTGTGTGTGTGTGTGTGTGTGTATGTGTGCGTAGACATGGAGAAGAGAGAGAGGGAAGGAAGGAGGGAGAGGGAAAGAATAAGTGTAATACTTTTAAAAATCACATCTCAAATACTAGGAAAACTGCTATGAAAAATCCTTCTTCTAGCACCTGTGACATTAAAAAGCATTCTTTGCAGAATCCTGAAAGGCAGCAGATCATTAAAGGCATTTGTCCTCATACCCTACCAACTGTAATTGAAACGTATCTGCCAGGCAGATAAAGAAAATACTTTTTTCATTTTTTTTATGAGATGTGAGTTTACATCATAGTGAAAGTAACTGGAGCATTGGGCAATTTCAGTCTCCCCCAAAAAGTTACTTTTTCTTGCTTTCTCACATAAAACATTAATGAAATAAATTTAATATAGTCTTGATGAAGAACTGTCTCCATTCTCAATATCAAGAATCAGTATTCTCCTTCATTTAGGATCTGCCATCTTTCTCTAATATGGAAAGCAAATGCTCACCTCTCGCCATTACCATTTTCCTATCTCTATCAGCCTTGCACATACCCTCTAAGACAGAATTCTCAGCATATTTAAGGTACAACACATATGCAAATGTATTAAATTAGCATATTTAAATACAGTGATATTGGAATAAAGTTCCCCATTTGTTTTGACATAAAGTTTCCTATTTTCCTATTTTTTTTCTCCTTTTTAAAGGTTTTAAAATTTTTTATCTGTAACATCATTTTCTTCAAAGATTAAAAAAATACATGGGAATTTATATAGCAAAATAAGACAAAAATAAAATAGAAAACAACCAAAAAGATAGTAATAAGACCAAATAAAATATAAATTAGATTTGATGGATAAATCCAAATGTCCAAAAAAGTAAAGTATCTAAACTGAAGTATAACCAGAACTATCTGACAAACAAATTGAAACTCAGTGACCCATCAGATAATATTGAGCAGCTTAATATATTAACACTAATTCACATTAAAGAAAGAAAAGGCATAGAGGGAGAAATATAAAAATTATTCAATAATGGCTGAAAGTTTTCTAAAACTATGCAACTTCTAAATATACAGAACCAAATTGTAAGGAGGATAAACAAAAAAGAAAGCCAGACAAAGACATACCATAATCAAATTGCTAAAAAGAAAAAAATACTAAATCGAACTATAGGAGAGTAAGCAAACTGTGCATTGGTTATCAAGGAACAAAAAAATAACACTTCAAATGGCTTATTAAAATTCATTCAAGCCTAAAGACAATAAAAGTATATCTTTAAAGCATTAGAAGATTAGAATTGTACACTTAGTAAAAAATAAATTTCAAAAATCAAGATGGAAGAGATCTAGTTTGAGCTCCAACATGTAAAGAGATTAAAAGTCATTACAACTATGCTTTCAACAAAACAATGTTGGACAAATTAAAAATAAAGACTCTTTGTATATCCATTAGGGAGATGAGGTCACTGGGCAAGCTATCAATTTGAAATATAGAGAAACAGGCAAACTCAGAATGACATAGCTAAATGCTTACCTGAAAGAGATACTGGACCCCAAAAGTAGTAGGAACAATCATAGTTTTGACAGGTTGAGGAATACTGGATGTTGGACTGAGGCAAGAGCAAAAAATTCCTAGGAGTCAGAGAAACTCACAATCTTGTGAGATTCTGCCTTCAGCAAGCTCACCTAAGTTCACCTAGTTCTTACATGAAGATTCAAGATAAACCCGCCAAACTGATTTCCAGAGTGGTTGTACCAGTTTGCAATCCCACCAGCAATGAAGGAGTGTTCCTC
>NC_045030.1:93354996-93361919 GCF_008632895.1 Mastomys coucha
AGACAGGTAACCAGGAGAGGAGATATCATTTGAAATATAAATAAAGAAAATATCTCAGAAAAAAAAGGTAGGTATCAGACATACTATATAATGATTATCAATAATTTTAATACAATGAAAACACATACTGTGTGTAGTGTGCTTTCACACTTAGGAAGTTTAATATAGAGACAGAATTTCTAAGAACATCCATTTTTTTCTTAATCCATAATTAGGTTTCTTCTTAGCAGAACAAAATCAGGTACTCTAGTTGTCAATTACTCAGGTTTATCAAAGGTTATGTATTATTTTCTCTGTGGCACTGAAATTGTCTTTAAATATCAGTGTTTCTTCTCAGCATATCTTATTCTGAAATGAGCTCTGTACATTTACAAACATTTTTTTCTTTAAGGATACATAGATAAATAATTATGAACTCATTAATATCAAGTCTCCAAGCCAAAAAAAAAAAAAAGATAAACAAGATAAACCCACTCACAGCTCTGGCAGAGAAATAGAGGGACAGAGTGAGCATAAGGAACACATCAACAGCATTTTCAGTACTCAAAATCTACTCTCCATATGTAAAAGTGTTTGCAGACCTTTATCATACCTGGGAAAAGGTGTTTCTCCCACTCCAACTCCTTTTGGATCACATCTCATCTAAAGGATAATTTTGGCCACAAAAGGCCTTATTTTCATTTGGTACAAAACTGTGGGGAGGCACCAATGTATTTAAAAAGTTGTCTAGTACTTGGAGACAGAGGCTCAGACTAAGGCCCTAGGACCAGAAGCTAGACAAGTCCTGCTCAAAGGCTACTGGGATTCAGATATCCTAGTGATAATTAAGTTTGAAACTCTTTTAAACAAACATCTACTCTCTAGTGACAAAAAAGAGAAGTGTTTTTTTGGGAAGGCAGTGATTCAGAGATTTGATGCAGAAAATATACATAAGGAAATATATTTATGTCATAGAAATGTTCTATACCCTTCCTTTGGTGGCAAATACATATATTTACTATACTATGTTTACCATAGTGCAGAAAAAAATAGCAATTAAATTTGTGGACAACATTTAGGCAGGGGTTGGGAATTGAATACTGAACATTTTAAATTTAAAATTGTTTAGCTTAGCAAACAATATTTCATCTTGTTCTTTCTCTTAAAAATTACTGTTTACTAATGCTTATCTCTCCTCAACTAAATGATTTCTAGACTTGAAGCTACCAACCAAGTAATCTCACGTCCTTCTCCCTTGAAGAAAAGCAAGGGGAGTTATATTAATCTTTGTTATTCCTTACATTTTTCAAGCCCTTAAATTATTTTGATCACTTTCTTTGTATTACCACCATCAATTAGAATTTTTGGAACTCATGGGGGTGCTTTGAAAATTATTTATTGTTTCTCAGACCATGAGAAATTATAAAATTTAAATTATTTATTGAAATGAACACAGTATAATTTTAAATGGTCTTAAGTTATATGTAAAAGTACCAGGAGGCATCTAAGATACTGTTCTCTGTCATGTCTAAAAAGATATATTGTTTCACTTTAAGTTAAAACCCATGACTTTTGTTGAGTAACCTCATTTCATCTTCCACCAAAGAAGCTTGATAAGCAATCTATTTTAGTTGGTAGATTTGGGGGTTTGATGTGTCTGGAATCAAACACAAGGCCTCTTGCCCTCTAGGTAACTATGTGTTCATTCTACTATGAAGCTACCCAACCCAAGCTCCTGCTAAACATCTCTTTCTATTTCTGGACTCTTCTTTTCTGGTTTGGGGTTCTTTTGTTCAGCAGAAAAATTTTTAAGAGGAAAAACACTTTGTTCACAAAGACCTTCCTCTTTAAAAGAAAACCTTTCACAAATGCCTTTCTTCCCTGTTTATTAGAAGTTATATGAAAGACCACTTAACTAGAGAGACTATCTCTTTACCTGCCAGTAGATTTCTCACTGCTCTGTAATACATTTCTCATAAACAATGATAATGAGTTAATGGTAATGAGACTATAAATAATGACAATGGGTTAATGGTCTTCCCTCTGTTCCAATAATTATACATCATTGATTATACATTGAGCCAAAAACATCTAATAAGTATCTACTGCTCGATTTGTAAATGACACATCTTAATAATAATAGAAATCAAGTGTTCATTCCACATGCTAAAGTCAGCCACATGTTGACTTCTCTTAAGCCAATCACCAGTTACCATTAGTTACATAGATATTAATTTATATAATGCTTGTAGTCACCTTACTACATAACTGTGTACAGTGTCTTTGTAGAGCACAATATACATCTAAAGCCTATTAAAGTAACCCTTTATTCAATCTGCCAAGGGACTATGGAACCTTGTAATTATCTGGCTTTAGATAGAAGAGATACATTGCAATTGGGTTCACACAAGGGCACAGGTTTATGCCTCTGATGACAGATGGCAGGGGGAAAAAACTACAGAGTGCAAGCTTTCTACCAGACCTTTTTAATTTATTTTCCCCAAATGCATCACATTTTAATGCTGGCTTTCTGACCCAGTATGCTAGTGTTTTTTTTTTTTTTTTTTTTTTTTTTTTTATGAACTTATGATTAACTAGTACCATGGTTGTAAGACTGAAATTTTCTTCCATTTAAAACTAAATTTTGCTCATGAAAGTTATAACCCCTAAACACTGGGTGAAAGAGACCAAATGAGGAATGAAAGTATTTTAAAAGGACGAATGAGAACAGAAAATGTAGTCTAGTACTATAATTACCAGAGCATCTGGAATTCCATGAGCCAAATTTAGTCAGTTGGAAAGTTGTCCAGTCCTGGACAATTCAATCTGAGAAGCAAGGTCCAAGAGTTAGCCATAGTAACTACTACTACCAAATAGCTTGGTCCCACAAATATAAATAATATACCCAAGCCTCTCTTCAAAACCATGTGGTAGCTTTGGGTATCATGGTAACACAGTGATTACAAAAATTACTTGTACATCCCATAAGATAAAGTGCTGTAACTTAGAGGCCTAAATTATGTGAGTAAAATCTAGATTTCCAAATACATGGCAAAAATATGAGCCTGGCTAATAGTTTGTCATGAAAAAAAAGGAGCTGGGGTAATTTGTCAAACACATAGTAGGCTTCTGGCCAGATAGTTGAAGTCATTTTGAATACTCCTATGCACAACTCTTTCCAGTTACTGTAAAAAGAATTTGAAAAAAAATAACCGATATATGCCATAAATATAGTATGATGGAAAAGCTTTTCATATGGATAACTGATTACTGCACAATTTAAAAGAAAAAAACATATTACTGTCAGAATTGAACAAGAGAGCCATGATGTGCCTCAGTGGGAACAGATGTTTGCTGTTAAGGCTGGTGACCTGAGTCATTGGAAGAACCAACTCTTGCAAGTTGTCCTCTGACCACCTCAGCTACACTGTGACATGTGGATACACACACACACATACACACACACACACACACACACACACACACACACATACTGAATAAATAAATAATATATGAATAAGATTTCCAAATGAACTCATCTACCTCAAACTGTTATCATTCTAGTCTGCTTTATAATGACAGTCATAATATATTTAAAAGCCTCATTCAAGACCACTCTCTACCAGCCATTTCACTACAATTAATTTCTCAAACTATTTTCTTTTATAAAAACAAGTCCTTTGATGTCATTATATTTTTATTTCAAAAACTAAAAAATTAAAGTCCCTTCACGTGTTAGTAAATGTTTGAAATTAACTTCCTCTCAATAATAAAATAATAGTATTATATGAAAATCTAAAATAGAGTTCTATTCCTAGAATTCCTAAGAATATTTTATAAGCTTTGGTATTCATTTTGTAAAAATTAGCTAATTTTCTCTCAGGCTTTACAGGAAAGCTAGATGAGTTGGGTGTTCCACATAAATGAATTATCTCAAATTCTCTTACATTGCTCAGTTTTGCTATGATCTCAATCTTTTCAGAACTAAAACATTTGCCCTTACTAATACTTAATAATATTTACTTTAATCTTATTATTTTTATAAACATATATATTATTCTATTAAACACTTCTATTTATTTTCTAGGGGTGAGTAAATAATATCAAGAGAAGTAAAAGGTAGATACAAGCAGTTAGATGTTTATGATATTACTTAGTGATGATATTTCACTGTCATCATTACTGCCATGAGGTACTGGGTCACTTACTACATGCCAGGTACTAGTCTAAGAGTATTAAATGTACAATTTAAGTCGCATGCTCATTGTAGCCTTAAGCCATTGAATAACATTTTACAAAGAAGGGAATGTGAGCACAGAAGAACAAGCAATGCATTGAAAGAAGTCTAATTGGTGACTGTGTTAGAGCCTGACTTTAAGCTCTAAAAGACATGATTCGAGAAGTCCAAATACAAAACTACTAGAACATACTGTTTCTCATATTGCACAATTGATTCTATTAGTGGCTTAGGATAAAAGAGCGAAGGAAAGAGTTCCAGAAATGATGACATTTCTTATGGATAACTCAAGGACAAAGTGTACCTTGACTCTCCAGGCATGTTTTTATATCTAACTCATTTCTTAAATTGAATTTTGTTTTGTAATTATTTTAGATTATCCAGATGATTCAATATTAAAGATAAAAAACTAGATAGAAAAAAAGAGCAAACAGAAGTCCTGTGGCATCTTTCTGTATTTCTGATAAAAAATAAATGGACAGAAGTGTGAAGGGGAAAAAAAAATATGTATGCTGTCCAAATGAAGTCTCCACTAAATGAAACCTTCAGTAGTCTGTAAGAATTCATAGTCAAAGTAATTTAAGAAGAGGACATTTAAAACAGTCCACCTCAATTCTATCCATGCCTTCTCACCCTTACCACTGTGAGATCTAATATTTAAATATGTTGCCATGATTGCCTGCTCTTACAAGAATATTCCCTTTGCTTAAGTCTGTCTTCAGACTCTCTTCTCAGTCAAAGATCTGGGACATGATTTGTATTCATCCTGAAACCACCAGCATTAATTGCTTTACTGCTTTCTGATTACTGTGTCAGCAAAGTAATATAATTTACATTCCAGAAGGAAGGGATTCCTATTTGGCAAGAGTTAACTAATTCAGGGTGAAAACTGGAGAGGAAGGGTCCCTGTAAATTATACAGTAAACTTTCAGTAAAGATTACCTTAAATTTATTCTTGAATTCTTATTAATTGGGTGGGTTTTTAATCCTTCATTTTAAAAATTAGTCTCACCTTTTTATACATTAAAAATCATAATTCCAAATACCTGTTTGGGAGTAGCTTAAAAATTTTATTGTACAGAGAACTAGTACCAACTTGACTTAGAAATTGCATTTCATTTTCCTGGTTTTAAAACAAAACCACACCAAAAAAAAAAACAAACCACATGAAAAACTACTGCAAAACATTTCTAAAATATAAACACATAAATATATAAAGAAATAAAATAGAGTTACTCAATAATGGGGCAAGAATTCCTTCACTAGATGTCACTGGCTAACAACAACACAAATTTCCAATGTCAGAAATGGGCTTCCTCTTTTTGGAGTTGTTGGTGCCTGATGGACCCTGAGCTATTGCATGGTATTTCCATTACTATTGGTTACTCTCCAGAACAGTAAGACACTATTACTAAAAGTGCCACATACTTGATTCATTTAACACAGAGAAATCAAGCTAGTATTGACCTGAAAGCTTCATCCCTACTGGCTAGCTTTCATACTGCTATGCATGCTACAAGAGGAGAAAAAGAAGTATTAGTCTTATCTAGATGTGAACTCTGTAGGTGACAATAACAACCTGCCTGCTAAGATATGTTCACTGGTGGAATACTGACTTAAATGTCATGGGAGTAACCAACTACTTTCTGGTTGCATTTAAGGTCTGTTCCTCAATATGGAAGAACGGCTCACACAGTTACTTACCTGTGGCTAGATGGGTCATAGGCCGAATGGAAGAGCCTACTATTATTACTCTGCTGATAGGACATGGCATTAAACTGACTTGTAACAACTTAATACCTGTAGACTAATTCATCTCTCAAACTTCATCAGAAGAGTTTCCTCTTTGAATAAATGATGATTAAAACAGAGAGCCACAACTGGTCAAGGTGCAGAGAATAATGACTACAGAGTGTTCAGATATAAATGGGACACGTATATCATATACTATCCTCCTAAAGCTTAGAAGAGGAGGAAGAAAGAACCAGAGTCATTGAATGACTACAATAAAACACAATAGGGAAGCTGCACATATGAACATACAGCAGTTGTGACAGCATGAACAGTATTTGCATAAGTTCAAGCCAGGCAAATCTACCATCATGGAGGGGGAAGGTGGCCACAAAGCCCCACCCCTAATTGAAGAACTACTGGTAATCAATAGCCACCAGAAAAGAGAGAGTTATTTTTTCTTTAAAAGTGCGACCCATATAAGAGCTAACATACCTCAGCTGATGTCCATGTACCTAAGAGTTTTTAGACACCACAAATTGGAATCAATAGGTTATTTTTTTAAAGTAAAGATACAAAGTTGGATGAGCATGGATTTGAGAGAAGATGGATAGGAGATTTAAAATGATCAAAATAAAAAGTATTAAATTCTTGAAGAATTAATAAAAAATATTTCTTTATAAAATCCAGATAGTACCAGAAAGAAGGTTCAATGGATAAAAATACAAGCCTGATGACCTGAGTTTGATCCCTGGAACCCATGGGGGTAGGAAGCTAGATGTAGTGACAAGCTTCTGTCATCACAGCACTCCATCTGTTATAGGAAGCAGAGATGGGCAAATCAAAGAAAAAGTTCATACCTACAGTGTAGATACAGAAACAAGACAGATCCTGCCTCACAACCAAGGTAGAAGGAAAGAACCAACTGCATCAGAAAGTTATCTTCTGGCAGATACAGAGAGGAAAAGAATAAATC
>NC_045030.1:93362186-93364345 GCF_008632895.1 Mastomys coucha
ATTTTATACTGACCTGATATCCTATAGAAAATACTTCAAAGTAGAATTTTCTGGTGTTTCTCCCATGACTGGACTATACTTAGGTGTTTGGGAGAAGAATATCATAAAGATGGACTACCTTTCTCGTCACATAACATTGAGGAATATTAGATATCCCTAATTATATTTACCCACTAATAATGTAATCTCATTCAGATTTCTTAACTAAAAATTTACTGTTTTTCCTTTAGTATATACTTTGGAAAGAAGTCACCTTCTAAAAACCATTTTATTGAAAAAATTTTCATATAATATATTTGGATCAGGGTTTCCTCTCCCCAGTTTCTCCCAGATCTTCCCCATTGCCAGCTCCTTGGCCAGCAGGTCCAGGCAAGAAGAGAGAGGTCCTGGTCCTGCTGGGGTCCCTCGGGGGCTGAGCAGGATAGCGAATGTCTACAGCCCAAAAGAAACACACAGAACCGGGAGTCTTGTTGAGGCAGGAACTCAATTTTATAGCATCAGCCTCTCACTTATATAAGTTCAGAACATAGGGAGAGAGATTTTTGGTGGGGTTAGATGATGTAGAAGGCAGGGAAGGGTGACAGAGGGTATGGAGTGACTGACAGGGCCAATGGCTAAGCTCTACATCAGCAATGGTGGGGCAGAGGCAGGGCCAAACAGATCTTGCTGAGTCACCCCAATACTGAAGTGACTGATACCAGTCTCAAAACTTAGCCAGGCTCAGGCTCTCCCACAAGGCTGCAGAAACTAGAGCCAGGCTCAGGTTTGTCCTCAAGGCCCAAACCAGGGCCAAAATGGGGCCCAACACCCCACATCCTTCCAGAACCAACTTTATTATTTTTTCCTCTCTTTGAAGCAAACGAACAGACAAGAAAAGCATGCACAAAAAGAACCCCACAAAAACAAAAATCAAAATAAATAAGCAAAAACTGATCAGACAAAAAAAAGTCCAAATAAAGCAAAATCAGACAAAAAGTCTACAAAACTACCACTGGGTTTATTTTGAGCTGGTTTGTGGTATATTAGGTGTATAATATCCACTTCCTTGACAGATAGTAACTTTTTCATTTATTATAACAAACTTTCTCCAATAAATAAATTAATAGTCCTACTAATATATATAATATGCATGAATTTTCAACTATTGATAGAAATTCTTACCTTGAGTCACCACACTCATAGTCCTAAAATGTTAAATCTTACTTTAATGTTTATTAGCATTTCAGTAAAGTAAGCTTCCAGGGGCAGCAAAGCAAACAATAATAGGCCTATCTCATCTTGCTGAAGGCTTGCCATTAAGTAAATACACAAAAGATATGGTTCGATACAGGGTTTGTATGAACTCACATACAAATTCACCTAGCCCATCAAATGTCCAGCCTATGAACCCATACCATAGTACAAGGATTTTCAACCTTCCTAATGCTGTGACACTTTAATACAGTTCCTCATGTTGTGGTGACCCCCAACCATAAAATTATTTCACTGCTACTTTTTACTTGTAACGTTGCTACTGTTATGAATTATAATATAAATATCTAATATGCAGGATATCTGATATACAACCTCCTAAGGACTTGAAACCCACACGTTGAGAAATTCTGCTATAGTGGCAGCTATTTGAGTAGGGCTGAGCAAGAAGTGACCATATACAGATAAAAGGACTGAGTTTTCTTGTTTCCAGAATTTAAAAAATGTTGTCAGTGCTGACTCAATCACTACTACTACTGCATTTTTTTTTTTTTGCAAAGTATGTGGAATGCATGAATTGGTAGGGCACAGAGTATTTTAAAACAGTGAAAGTATTCTGTGTGGTATTATAATGTTGCATACATGTCCAAACCCAAAGGATGTATTATATCAAGAGCAAGCCTTAACGTAAACTGTGGACTATGGGTGATAATGGTACATCAGTTTAAATTTAGACAATTCTGATGATGTGTCATTCTAGTGGAGAAACAATGTTAATAAGAGAAGGTTTTGCATGTTGGAGAAAGGGGTCAATGGAGTCTCTGACTTCCATTCAATTTTTTGAAAACCTAAAACTGCTCCCTTAAAAAGAAAGTCTTTTGTCCCCAAAACAAAAGTCTATGGGCATATACAATTTTATAATAGACAAAGATATTTACTTTAAATTTTTACTTCATGATTTCCATGTT
>NC_045030.1:93364428-93377393 GCF_008632895.1 Mastomys coucha
ACAAAGATATTTACTTTAAATTTTTACTTCATGATTTCCATGTTTAATAAAACTTTCTTTTTCAATATATTTAAAACAAATTAATGCTTATAATTCTTCTGTCTCTGCCCATAGAGGGCATTAGTATTGAGTTCATCTGCTGAAGCATATCTGATTAATTGACTGCATTTAAATACCAACACTGTGTTGGCTCTGAAATTTTCCTCTTGATGATTCTTCTGCCTTTGTCTCCTTTTCCAAGTTAAGAAGGTCATTCATTCTTATCATAGTTCAGACACTGATATTTTGTCTTAAATGGTAGTTAGTCATTGTGTTAGTCATTTCCAGCTTCCTTGAAGAAATATTGAAACCTTCACTCCCAAATCCATTACCTGCTATGACTAGAACTGAAATCATCCCTTCTCAACTCATAGGCCTGCCAAATTCTCAACCCAATAACTTATTGAAGGTATGTGTGAAATGGCGTATGCCCAGAGGAGAGAAAATAGCATATAAAAACAAGTGACACAGTATACTATTGCAACTCTGCTGAGCATAATCCCTCATCAGGAAGAAATTTTCTTTCCACTGCACAATTTTCTCAGCAGCTAAGCTACGATTTTGCAAAATTAAATAAGAGTTATGCTTTAAAAAAAAAAAGCTGAGTGTTTCATTGAGCAGCAAGAGATGTGTATTGTGGCACACAGTAGCATTTTTTTTAAAGAGAGAGAGAGAGAGAAAGTCATCCCCATACCACTCCTTCTTCCTATACCCTGAACAATATGATTGTTTCAGAGGATATAAGTTTGCATTTCAATTTCTTCCCAACACACAGTGGAAAAATTGTAAAACTGGAGCTTGAAACCAGAAAGTCACGCAGGGCTTTGTGTGTGCTTTGAAGAGAAAGGGAAAGCGATGAACAGAAAGGAAGCAGAAATCCATTGTGCTGCTCTGGTCTGCAGCCAACCCACCCCACTTACTCCTGTTTCTGGTGCCTCAGGGAGTTTGTTTTTTCAAGCTTTTGTGGCAAAAAGAAAAATGTATTTAGAAATAGGGGGAAATCTATTTTGCAAAATGATATTATTTAGTCCAATCCTAGCAATTGGTGATAGAAAAAAAAAGTGAAGGCATGGAACTGACTTTTAGAAAATTGTATATGAAAGACTTTTGTATGTGATTGTTGTAGCCTCTAAAGATCAAATAACAGTTCTCTGATGCTTAAAAAAAAATAGTTTTTAATTTTTTTCTCAGCAACTAAATGAGAGTCTTTTGTCCCCACTTTGCATATTCACAAGTAAAAGAAATGGTTTCTGTGAGCTTTCTAGGAGTGAGTCACAAGGAGGTCCTTGCTTCACAAATTCACAGTAGAACAGATGAGTGCCATGTTGAAACACTTAAGGCCAGCGGTGCGCATGAGCATTATGAAAGCTCATCTCTCAGTCTGCTGATTCCTCTCAAAGCCAAGGCCTTCTCTTTTGGAAAATTCTGTGATCCTGGAAAACTGTGAAGTTTCAACAGTCATCTATCTCTGTCACCTGGTAAACTAGGTTTTTTTTTTTTTATTGGAAAGAAGGCATGGATTAGCCATTGACACATTCCAAATAAGTGTTATTAGAACATAACAATATTATAAAGTGAATCATTTGATTATAGTCTTTCCTACAATACCCTCCCTGGAAAGATGATAAATGCATAAATATATAAATACTTAATACATATGCATATCCATACTCATAAACATTTACCTACATGATAATTTATAGCAAATATCTGTTATATACAGATGTACTTCTATATCTAACATGGTATTCATTATTCATATATATGTATATAATTACATTTCAAGCATCTAGCAATAATTTAACAACTTCCAATTTTCTCAAATGTATGAAAACGTGGACTAAATTATGTGAAAATACGACTAAAGTATAACTCAGTGTTAGAGTGCATGCCTAGCATGTATGAGGCTGTGGGTTTCTTTCCTAGTATAAACATAATGGAGATCATTTCTATGGAGCACAAAAAATAGGAATGTAATTTGTATTTTTATGAATGCAGTATCATATAAAGAGAAAAAAGAGATACTTTAGACAAAATAAGGTAACAACAGAATCTCTACCGATGAAACGATTTGTAGCTGCTTATTGTCAGAGAGCTTTGCATTACTCTAATAGATGTGAGCATTGTTAGGTAAGTGGATGCTTATAAACAAAGGAGATGCCTAAATCCTATCAAAAAAGATGTTACATTTCAAACCTTCAACTGCCCAGTGTGTACACTGAACTTTGACATTAAGCACCAGTAAGTAGCTTGAGATGATTTAGACAAATGAGTGTCTTTTTAGGTAGATTCAATTAATGGCAATATTTTCAGGGGAATAGAAATGTATTATGCTACTGACAGACTTAGTTAAGTTTACAAAACCCCCATTCATTCATTTATTCATTCACCCTGGCTCTAAAACTTAAAACATGCCATATGTCAAGCCATATTTGGTCTAAACTTTGTCCTTCAGTGTTTCACTTAAACAAAGTTATTTTTTTGTATTGTGTTCCACTGAAAAGCTTTGGACTTACAAAGAAACAAAAATAACATTTTTTCTTTTTGATTTGTTATTACTTATGTCAGTAAGGTTTCATAATCATAAAATGTTTACATAGAAATTTTGCAACATTAGGATCTCCTTTAACCTTCAGCCTCTCTTCCTTATAATATTTTTAAAGATAAGTCTCTCCAAGACCACTTTATTTTAGTTCTTCCAAAGTAACTATGATAATTTTGCTCCACTTCTCCATTTAGAATCCATCTTGTGGAAGTTATCAAGACCTTGGCTATTTATCTTGTGAAATTCTGCACAAAGAGGTGCAAACTGAATAACCACAGAAATATTATCTTTTGATTCTAGAACTGAGAACACAGCACTTGACTTATAAATAAGGAAACTTTCCACCACCTTTCTGAAGTAAATTGAAGATGTGATATCAAAAATTAGAGCCAAGGAAATGAGCATCCAGACACCTTTAAAGGTAATTTATATGGAAAACTTCTTAGTCCCCACCTATTCAGGAACTATCCTAAAAGTAGAAAAACAAAGAGGAAAACTTCAGAAGTTACAAAAGTTACATGCATTCACCTGCCCCAGAAGAAGGATCTATCATGGATACATATCTCAAACACTGGATCTTAAAAAGGGTTTGCCCGCTCTTGGGGCCCTTTTCCTTCTACTGGGTTGCCTTGTACAGCCTTGATGTGAAGAGAGGTGCATAGTCTAAGTGTAACTTGCCATGTTTGGTTCACATCCCTGGGAGGCCTGCAATTTCTTGTAAAGAAATAGAGGAGGAAGGGATCTGAGAAATAAGGGAGGTAGAGGGTGATGGGGAGATGTAGAGGAAGGAGAAAGTGCAGTCAGAATGTATTATATGAGAGAAGAATAAAGAAAAAGAAAAAGACAAACTCCCAGCCTTCCTAAGCCCTTTTAAAGCCACAAAAACATTGAAATAGTGACATTTTACTTTATTTTCTACTGATAAACTTACCATAGATACTAAAAAGTAATCTACTACAAGTGTCCAATTCACTACTGTTACAACTCCCTATCTTATAGAAGGAACCTTCCTATCTTGCTTGCTATGCTGTTAAGAATCTATTGACACTTTTCTTTCTGACTCATCCATTTAACTTTCCCACTCTCTACACACCAACTTACATTGTGTCTATACTATCATAATTAGTATAAACCAAATTCATGTCTGTATCTGATTTTTTAGAAATATGGAAAGACTCAATTTTGAACATACAGAAATATCAAGCACATAAAGCTTTCTATACATGGGAGTCAGAGCTTTAATTTAGAAGTCTGGTGGAGCATATTCCCAGATAAAGCATAGTTTTAATTCCTCATCTGAATAGATAAACAAATGAACATGAGATAAATATACTAATGGTGTCCTCAAACACCTTGGCTTGCTAGTGTTGGACAATCTCACTGGCCTTAACAGCGTATGCGTTAAAGGTAAATTTTCACTTTCCAGTCTTTGGGTGTTACAGGGTAGGCAATTGATCCTAAGCCTTTCTGGCATGCCTAATATAGGAGGATTTGAGTTGAGTTTATTATCTCTTTAGAGCAGAAGTCTGGGAAATGAAGAGGCTAGACCAGAGAGCCTCAATCCAGCTAGCTTTCCTTTTTGTTTTTCAAGCTGCCCTGACAATAATGCGGCAGGGTGAAAAGATCAGGAGCACTTTATACACATTGTGCTAATTACTGCAAGTACTTAAAGTTGTAATTAGCTTATTATACTGCAGAGATTCTAACATGGCATGTCTTTCAAAAGAATTTCTCTCCAGATCATTAGTGGGAAAGCTAACAACATCTGCTTCAAATAAAATCAACCAATTAGCACAGGCAACTCCACATAGTTTGCAATCAGAGAATTATATTGTGCCAAGTGCTAATTTCAATGTGAATGCTATCTCCTTCTCATATCCCACGCTTCTCTGCCAGCACAGCTGGTGTTTAACACCACTGACTTCAGCGAAGTCTCCAAAAACTTATGTTAATTTGAAATAACCTAATCAGAAGTGTGCAATACAGACTGAGGTTGATCTCAGCTTAATTAAAACTGACCTTGTCATTTCACTGCCTGTAAAACACCATTATCTCACCATTTATCACTCAACTACCACAAATATTCCATTTACGTGAAAACCTACGAAGATGGGTCCCAAGCCTCTAGCGCTATTTTCAGGAGTACTGTGAGCACTGGAGCTTAATGGAAGGAGAGGTCTGCCTATAAGTATGGGGTAACAATAAAAGTAATTCAGCAGACTCAAAATAACTTGTCAGCTCTACCCATGAAGGCTGCTTCTGCCCACTTCCGTTGGCTCGAATGACACATTCACTCCAGAGACTGACAGGCATTAGCAGATGTGAAGGCTTTCATTTTAAAATTAATATCTCACCCAGTACCTTTCAGTGAGCTGAATCGTTCAATCACTAAGCATGACATGGCAGGTGTGATGTGTACGAGGCACTAAATTCTTCTGCCAAAGGTACTAGAAAACATCTGCTCACATGCGTGTGTGTGCATGTCAATGGATGAACGGCTGAGAAAAAAAATGATTGCAACTAGAATATGTAATATGCTTAGATTCACAAAAATAAAATAACAAGCAAAGTAAAATCTCATTTTGATGCAAACATGTCCTCAAATATACCTTGTTTAACCTGAAGTAAGTCTCCAACCCTGCACTGGTGTATGTGTGTGTGTGTGGGGGGGTGTCTACTGTCTGTCAAATTAAACAGCTGCCATTCTGGTTTTCTTCACATTAATATGAAGTTAAAAGTGGCTTCAGGTACTCCTCCCAGGTTTTGTCTTAATGTTTTCATACAATCTCAGCCAAAACCATATTGAAGGCAAAGCTAAAAGCATTGTCTTGTTTGTGAAAGCATTATAATCAGGAAAAGTTTCTTATTTGTCCTCAAATCACAGGCTTACTGTCAACTCAACATAATTGCTGAAGTTTGTCCTCCACTCAAGTAAATATCTTTTTTGGTTTGGTTCTCCCCACAGTCAACCTAATTCCATATTACATCAATTGTAACCCTGTAGCACATATGAACTGGATTGATTTTTTTAATGTAAATATTGTCTATCTTGAATTATTTAACATGTGGTGGTTTGTTTTTATTTTTTGTGTATGAGTATTTTGCCTACATGTATATTTGTGTATCATATGCATGTGTGGTATGTATGGAGGTTAGAAGAGGGCATCAGATCCCATGGAACTGAAGTTGTAGACAGTTGGAAGCAACCATCTGAGTACTGGGAACTGAACCTGGGTCCTTTGCCAGAACAGCCAGAGTTCTTAACTGCTGAGACATCTCTCCATCTCCATGTGGCAATTTTATCTTGCCCATGCTATAGGAGAAATACACTTATTTATGCAAAGATGTGTTCTTGTTGAGCAGATAATGGTCATTGTATAAAAATTTAAATTTTGCTGAGTATATGACCATAAACAAGTGTGGTCTTGAACCATATGTCAAATTTTCCAAGTTCAAATTGTACATGAGATGCATAATATTGGCTTTAAACTGTTAAAGGTTTTAAGAAGAATGGTAATAACTGTGCCTAAATCAAAGAGTTCAATTTACTGAATGATGATCATAGAAAGAAGCCAAACTATTCAATGAAATATAAAGGAAAAATTGTAAGACCACCTAAGACATTTTGTAAGGAAAAATGAACTAGCCATTACATACCATTTGTATTATAAGCCTACATGCAAATAAAAGGAAAACAAATGCATTGAAAACACCATTTTAAATGTAATTTTAAAATTAATATTATATGTTTCTTCACTTCACTTCCCAATATCAAAACTCAAAACTCAATATCCCTTCATACATCTCTTCCCCATTCCTCTGAGAAGGGAGAGCCCCCTCCCTGGAGTTTTTCCTCTCTCCACATATCAGTCACTACAAGAGTAGGTACATCCTCTCCCACTGAGGCCAGACAAGGCAGCCCAGTTAGGGGAACAGGATCCACAGGCTCCCAATAGATTCAGGTACAGCTCCACTTCAGTTGTTGGGGTGACCTTCATGAAGACCAAGCTGTATTTTTGCTACATATGTGCAGGGGGCCTATGTCCAGCCCATATATGTTCTTTGGTTGATGGTTCAATTTCTGAGAGCCCCAAGAGTCCAGGTTAGTTGACTCTGTTGGTCTTTCTGTGGAGTTCCTATAACTTTCAGGTCCCTCAATCCTTCCCCCAATTCTTTCACAATACTCTCCAAGCTCCATCTAATGTTTGAGTGTGGGTCTTTGTATCTATTTCCATTGGCTGCTAGGGGAGCCTCTCAGAGGACAGTTATGCTAGGATAGCTGCAAGCATAACGGTATCATTAATAATGTTGCAGACCGATCTTGCCCATGGAGTGGGTCTCAATTTGGGCCAGTCTTGGTTGACCATTCCCTCGGTTTCTGCTCCATCTTTTTTCTTGCTCATCTTGTAGTCAGGACATATATTGGATCAAAGGTTTTGTGAGTGAGTTGCTGCCCTTATCCCTCAACTGGGAGTCATGCTTGGCTTTATATTCCTATAATATCCCCCATTATAGGAGTCTCAGCTAGAGTAAACCTCATAGCACCATGGAGGCTTTCACACCACTCCTCAGTCCCAGTTTCCCAGGTC
Organism: Mastomys coucha; assembly: GCF_008632895.1. NCBI lineage: Eukaryota > Metazoa > Chordata > Mammalia > Rodentia > Muridae > Mastomys > Mastomys coucha. The sequence goes on from NC_045030.1 coordinate 93,371,602, forward strand.
TCTGGCACATACCCTCACCCCCTGTGCCCACTGATGATTTCTGTTCTTTCTCCCCTGCTCTCCCTACACCTGATCCTCTGTCTCCTGCTTCTGTCCCCTCCTTTCTCCCACCCAGATCCCTCCCTCCATGCACCTATATCTATTTTATTTCCCCTTCTGAGGAAGATTCAAGCATATCTCTCTTGGACCCTCCTCACTATTTGGCTTCTTTGTTTCTGATGATTGTAGCATTATTATCCTGTAATTTATGGTTAATATCCACTTATAAGGAAAACACTATTTTTAAGCTGGACATGGTGGCATATGCATTTAATTTCAGTACTTAGGTGGTGAAGGCAAGACTATCAGGAATTTGAGTTCATCTGAGTCTGCTTCTGAGTCTGAGTTTGATAGTGAGGTTCATGCCAGCCTTGTCCACATGAGATCCTGTCTCAAAAGGACAAAAGCATCCACTGTTTTTAAAGTAGAAAAGTGATGATATTCAGGCTCAAAGGAATCATTAAAAATACTATTTTAATTTCATCCCATAGAAATAAGTCAATATGTCTCATTCTGCTCAGTAGATATTGGCCCTGTGAGGAGAATTTACTATAATTGGTAGAATGTTTAGTAATGCTAAGGGCTAGCTTTCCTGAAAGAGGACTAGATAAACAGCTTCACATTCTTTCCAAAGAGAAGTTGAAATTATTTAGGTCATGTTGTTAGATAATATTATGGGTCACATGATCACTCAAGAAATTATAATTTGGTGGCGAGATACTTCAATTCTCATTTTATGAATTTGTATGATTCCATTCACCGATTATTTCCTGGTTTCTGCCTCTGTGATCCTGGGGAAATTGTTTCCTAAAATTTCAGTCTTCTCATAGCATCATCTATCATTCTGGATGGTAGATAAGAAAATAGTTCATGTCAAGTAATCAATGTTATGCCCCTGGTAAATAGATACTGCTGCTATTTTTTGTGATATTTACCCCTGCTATGACAAAACAGTAACATTTCCTAGAATAATCCTGAACATTGCTCCTTTGTCACATATTAGATATCAGCTTCTGTGTGTTCTACCTCCAGGCTGGATTATTCACCCTCTCTTCAATTTCATAAAACTTTGTGCATATTTTACTGAATGGTTTGGAATGGTTTGTGTAATTGTCTTTTTTGTATCACTGCTTTCCTGCCAAATTTTTGAATTATTCAAGAGGAGACGTTTTTGTCTTAGTTCTTAATGTTGATCAACTATCTCACATAGTAGAAATCCAGTAAGTATTCATTCAGTAAATGAATGCATGAATATTAATATTAATATTAATGTTATGGAAAAAGATTCATAAGCATCACATATACATACATTCTTTGAAATTAATAAAGTCTTCTGAAATTCATACTATCAACCTCAAAAATTCAAGAATTTAAACAACACACAAGGTATAAATTTAACCTTGAAAAATTTCAAAAGTTTTTTTTCCCAAGTATTGTGTTTCTTTTAGAATTCTTTGTGAATCCAATGAAGGGCTCCATAAAAAGGGTTCTCTCGAAGTTTTTCATGCTCATTACTATTAAGACAATTAAATAAAGGATTTTCCTACATGAAAATTTCTTTTTTCAAAATGTCTACTTTTGTGAGTGCAGCTTTTATGAGACAAGATAGCATATGAATGAAAATAAATAACATTCACACTGGATATTTTTGTTTTCTCTGATATTCAATATTATGTTATTTCTACTATGAATATTGTTGTGACTATTGTTACCAGTTTAGCTTGCCTCAGAATTCCACAGGATGAACTCTAAGCTAGAAATGAAGAATTTGTAGCCATCTCTGCTGTCTCCCTCTCCTTCTCTATTAGCCCATCACCTTGGTCTAGGTCCTTTTTCCTTTGCTTGGTTCTGTGTATGAAATTCTCAAAAATATGAATTTAAAAGATGAATTTGCAACTAGTTCATCACCAAAACCAATTCATCATTTCTCAGATAATCAATTAGACAGAAAGTATAATTCCAATTAAAGCAAAGTTTTTTGGTTTTATGGCTTTCTAAAGAACTCAGGATATTGTACATAGTCATAAGCACACTATTTTACTAAGCTCCACACCCACACTATTCACTGAAGTTAATTTTTCCAAAATTGCACCTACTGAAGTACAAATTATACAGAAAAACACAAACTAAAACATCCCAAGTTTCAAACAGTGTTTTAAATATTGCTTATATGACTAAGTGTGTGTTACTTTAATATTACCATCACCATTTTTTATTTTTATTAGATATTTTCTTTATTTACATGTCATACGATAGCTCTTTTCCCAGTTTCCCCTCCAAAAAGAAGAAAATGAAATAAAATGAAATAAAAATAAAATAAAAACAAACCTCTGTTCCTTCCCCCCTCCCCCTGCTCACTAACCCACCCTTTCCTGCTTACTGGCCCTGGCATTCCCCTACACTGGGGCATAGAGCCTTCACAGGGCCAAGGTCCTCTCCTCCCATTGATGACTGACTTGGCCATCCTCTGCTATACATATGCTGCTGGAGCCATGAGTCCCCCCATGTGTACTCTTTGGTTGGAGTTTTAGTCCCTGAGAACTCTGAGGGTACTAGTTAGTTCATATTGTTGTTCGTCCTAAGGGGCTGCAAGCCCTTCAGCTCCTTGGGTCCTTTCTCTAGCTCCTTCATTGGGGACCCTGTGCTCAGTCCAATGGATGGCTGTGAGCCTCTACTTCTGTATTAGTCAGGTACTGTCAGAGCCTCTCAGAAGACAGCAATATCAGGCTCCTGTCAGCCAGTACTTGTTGGCATCCACAATAGTGTCTGGGTTTGATGATTGAATATGAAAGGATTCCCAGGTGGAGCAGTCTCTGGATTGTCCTTTCTTCAGTCTCTGCTCTATAGTTTGTCTCTGCAACTCCTTCCATGGGTATTTTGTTCCCCCTTTTAAGAAGGAATGAAGTATCCACACTTTGGTCTTCCTTCTTCTTGAGTTTCTTGTGCTTTGTGGATTTACCATCACCATTAATATTAATATTAATGGATTAAAATGTATGTAGCTGAACTGAATGGTTAACTATTATAGCTTTTCCGGGGCTGTCAATTTTTCTTGAGTTATGGTATTGCCTCAGTAGATATGTATTCTTCAAAGAAAATATTTCAGTTTAGAATAAAACCTTTGATATTAATATATAATGGTAATTAATCTGTTATTTAGAATATGCAATGAATCTGAAATTCAAATTTCCAGTTATTTGTATTGTACTTCTAAACTTAAAATCTGATTTATGTTTTTGAAACAAATATTTGTGGGCCACGTGTATGTCACTGAATCCATGGATTCATCCAAAAATTGCAGGACTTCTCAACAGTGGTTTTAGGCCAACATTTCTTCAGCACAGATTAGTGATGGAAATAATCTCCTATTGGCTTTGTTTTTGTCTTATTAGCCCTCTTTTTCCTTTCGTTTCTCTCATTGCATGGTAAACCTTCTTACTGCCCATGTTACAGCAACTTCCATTCCAAAAATCTCAGACAATGGATGCTGTTTACTTTTTGTTTGCAAACAACAGAATCCACAGCATTGCCAGCAGATGCCCTTGATTCACAGTGAATGAGGAATGGAATTATAGGAAATCAGTGTGTATTGTGTGTCCAGCTGAGATGCATGCTGGCAGAGCAGACTCCAGGAAATATTTTAGAGCACAAATGTGTATCTTCAAGGCCTTTCTTACTCTAGGGAAACTCTTTAAGGGTGACTGTCTCCTCCATACTTTTGTTCAACATATATTCACCTCTCAACTCTTTAAACTAGTTTTTCTTTTCTGGAGACCTTCTGTGCTACATCAGATAAAATTAAGATGGATAACTAAGACCATACTTTCAGATAATGTTGTGCTTTGTTAGAGAACATCTGGAGGTTTAGGATCCCAAACTCAAGCAATGGGTTTCTAATTATTGTTTCAAATAACCCATAGCTCCCAAGTCAGTGAAGAAGTATTTATTAAGAACAATAAGATGTATGTGATTTTACTCACTTACAAGCTGACAAAGTAGCTTGTTATGGTTTCTTAAAAGCTTGTGGAAGACAAAAGACTTCTGGATCAGAGACAAAAAATAGTTCAGCCTAGTCAACAAGTAAGCATAAGGTATGTATGAATTCCTCTTTATCAGCAAGTCACAAGTTGTAACACAGAAAAGTGTCATAGATGGTGTTTCAGCACATGCAATGGGTATACAGAATGGCTGAGGAAAATTAGACATATGAAATCTTGATTTTTTATGACGAATAGTGTAAGATGTGCAAATCATGGAGGCTCAAAGAGAGATGATCTCCCAACTGTATGAAAAAGAAATTTTAAAAGATGGCACAAGTAATATTTTATAGACTAGTTCTTATCAGATGAAAAACCAATAAACATATATGTGCATGGACCACAGCCACAGAGCTTTTGTACCCTAACAATATGCATTTGTAAAAGATACCAAGTAGAGTTGACATACTTACTTCCAACAGTAACCTTTCTTCCCTGTCATGTATGACATTTTATTTCACTGATTTGTATAGGAAAAAAAAGAATTAGAATAGAAGGTGATGAAGTGCACACACACACACACACACACACACACACACACACACACAAAGGCAAAGAAATAAAAAGAACTGACCTCTACGGTTATTCATGGTGAACAATATTGGCATGTGACTTCCAAGCCTACGCACAAGACATGAGTTCCTATTTTTTGACTTTCACCTGGGAAAGGATAAGGTTGCTTTGCTATCCTGAGCCAAGGACTCAGAAACAGGAAGTTGTCATCCTATACACCAGTCCAAACCGAAGGGAAATATTCATGCACAGTAAATATCCTTGATCTCATTTGTTTCATACTATTAGGCTTCATTTACCCTGCCTTTGAGATGGCAGGTATCATGGATAGATAATGTTCAGTTTCTCCTTCCAGTAACATTCATCTGTTGACATTGTGTATCTAGGAAATGAGCATTCATATTGGCATTTTTCAAGCTGATAATGCTGAGTGATTTTAAATAAGTTTTGCTTATATTACTGTTATGCTACTTAAGAAGAGACCAAATTATAGCCTTATTTTTAGAAATAAAGTTTTCATTCACTTACCGAGTTACAGACACACACACACATATGTGAATATATATGTATGTATGTAAGTCACACATATACACACATATATATGTGAATATATATGTGATTCACACATATACACACACATATATATGTATATATATACATAGACACACATATATATACACATATACATACATACATATATATGTGTGTATATGTGTGTGTGTGTGTCTTAAAACCCATGAGGGTTTTAAGTGTGATATAGTATGCAGTAGTATATATTTTATGCCTTCTAAGATCAAAATTCAAATTGATACATAGATACAAAGGTGCTATACTTGTACCCTTCACCATCATAGAAACAACCTATTTTATTCAACGGTCTCTTCAACCATTTTGCTGTTTGATATCACTCATGAACACTTTGAGGTATCCTATACTCTTCCTTTCCAATACATCAATTTGGGGAATATTTATATGATTATTTTATCATTTAAGTTAAATGGCCTCTTGTCTATCATTTTTCTTTTTTTTCATTATTTTCTTTATTTACATGTCATATGATTTCTCCTTTCCCAGTTTCCCCTACAACAAACAAAAACAACAAGAAAAAACCCCTGTTGCCTCCCCCTCCCCATGTTTGCCACCCCACCCTCTCTCACTTATTGGCCCTGGCATTCCCCTACACTGGGGCACAGAACCTTCACA
>NC_045030.1:93380409-93402322 GCF_008632895.1 Mastomys coucha
ATTCTTGATCTTAGAGCATAAGCTATTGGTGTCCTCTTCAGGAAATTTTTCCCTGTGCCTATTTGCTCGAGGCTCTTCCCCACTTTCTTTTCTATTAGTTTCAATGTATCTTCTTTGATGTGGAGGTCCCTGATCCACTTGGACTTGAGCTTTTTACAAGGAGATAGGAATGGATCGATTTGCATTTTTCTACATGCTAACGGCCAATTGAGCCAGCACCATCTGTTGAAAATGCTGTCTTTTTTCCACTGGATGGTTTTAGCTCTTTATCAAAGATCAAGTGACCATAGGTGTGTGGGTTCATTTCTGGGTCTTCAATTCCATTCCATTGATCTACCTGCCTGTCACTGTACCAATACCATGCAGTTTTTATCACATATCTTCAGATCGTATAAATCTTGTCTCATTTTTCTAAAAGACAAGTAATAGAAAATTACAATTCAAAGAATTTCCCTAAACCACATCACTCAGAAATAAATATAATTAATATTAAGTGAGTAATATGCCAAGAACCTTACTATACGTACAGAATAGGATGAAAAAAATAGATAAATACAATGTTAGAAAAAACAATAATGGGGAAATGTTAACTAGGAAAAGACAGACCTCCAGAGACTACCTCATAAATGTGACAACATTCCAAATGTTGTTTTTAATATGATATATTAAAACATATGAATTAAAAAGAAGAAAAAAGCAGGGAGATTCCAAACTTAAATTAGCAGGTTGAACACTGACTTTACCTTCAATATATATTAAAGCAGTGGTCCTCAACCTTCATTGTAACCTTTTAATATATTTCTTCAAGTTATAGTGATACCCAACTATAAAATTTTGTTGCTACTTCCACAAATGCAGATATGCAGTGTATCTGATATGTGACCCCTGTGAATGGGTCATTCAACTTCCCCAAACTAAAAGTATCTTTATTCATAATCACCAAAAAGAACAAGAAAATGACCTTCATCTGGAAAATGGGCAAATAAACTGAGGCTTAGTATTCATTTTGAAGAGAGTAGAAATTGGCTTTTGTAGCAGTTAAGTGTTTTGTTAGCCTTCTATTCCTTTTTTCCTTATAGATAAGGTCTTACTTTAGAGTCCAAATGGAGTGGAACATAAAATATTCCAGCATCTACCACCCACATGTTAGGATTGCAGAATGTGCCACTTGCTCAGGCATTGGTCAACTCTTAATTTGACAAACATATTCTGTGAACCCAAATCCCTCCATCAAATATTCTTTTCCTTATCATAGCCTAACCTATATTATATTTTATGCAACCAAGAACTCTAAAAGATTTAAAGCCCAACCCAAATGTGACATCCTCCTTCAACACCTGTAGACCAAAATCATCTTCCAAGCCATTAACACTCAAATATGGCATCATTTTTACAACTTTATCTTCTTTACCACCCTGTCATTTCTAGCTCTTTAATGTGTCAAACACCTGTCTGAAATAAATGCATATCTCTGTGAAATTATAGCATCACACAGACTTGTTTAAATCTCATTCATTTTTTGAAAACTAATTCAACATCAGATCTTGCCTTTGCTCCATCTTTTATACTTTGCCAGACATAGCCATGCCTCTTTCTGAAGTTTTACAGAACAATTTCTCTGTTTACCTGCCCTTACTAATGCATTTGACTAATTTTTAAATTAATTGTTAAACCATTATGTGCTAGAAAATTTTTTAGAGCTGGAAACACAGAAATGAAGCAAGTTGATATCACCCACTGTCTAGTGGAGAGAGACAGTGAACGAAATGATAAGTACACTGCAGAGGGAATTAGACAGTGATAGCTGCTAAGGAGAAAAAAATCAAGCAGAGATGAGGCTGAAAAATTCCATGAAGTATGCCACTCCAGCTAAGACAAGCACAAAGGGGTTTATGGAAGAGATGGCAGTGAAGAAAAGTAAGTAAGGTAGTAGACCAAGTGGTTGTTCGAGAAAAAAATCATTTAAGGCAGAAGAAACAGCAAATGCAATGTTCCAAAATTAGAAACATTCTACATTTGCTGTGGAAGATTGGAAATTCAAAGGAAAAAAAGAGGGAGAGTAGGAGGAAAGGTAAAAGATGTAAGATTAAGAGCCTTACTGATCTTAATAACTGTCTTGGCTTTTCTCTGAATTAGACTGGGAGTCATTGAAGTCCATGAATGTGGTCTACCATAGCTTTACTGCATCATTCTGTAGCCAGAGCAGACTGTAGTAGGTGAAGACAGAAGGAAGGAGGCAAGAGATTGTCATATATTATCAAGATGCTGACAGAAGTTGCATAGATTCTAAAGCTTCTTGAGCTCCTTTTAAAAGTAGAAAAAGCAACTTGGATAGAATATAAAAAGGGGGAAAGGTATGGATTCAAAGACCATGTTATTAACATCATGAGAAATGACTTTATATTAGGCAAGAATACAAGATGGCAGCAAGGAAATTGTGGGGGATAGAAGCTTCACAGAAAATCAGGGAAGCCATAGAGATTTCTACTAGTTATGAGACCAAGGGAACACAGATGTTGGCAAAAATAATATGACTATGCAAAGGAGGAGAATTCTCAGACTCCCATTTGAAATGAATACAGAGAGTTGAAGATAGTCAAGCCTAGTAGGGCCTCTAAGAAAGCAAAGAACTCTACTCTAAGAGTAGACTCCAGGGAAGGCAGCTCAAGATTAAAAAGTAAAACAAGAAACAAAATGGAACAAGAAATTTGGTGACAGGGGAAGCCAATGGATACCCATTTCAGAAGTAACTGAAGAGTTGAGAGAGGGTTCTACCATGAGAACGTGTTTTTGTTGATGTTATTCTTTTTAATAGTCCCAAAGTAACACTAGAAAATGAATCTAGAGATAGAAAACTACTAAAGTACAATCTTCAGGAAAATCTTTGTAAAGACATGCTTCCATGCTGCTTACTAAACCTAAGTTTAGAAGAGAGTTTTCAATGTAACATAAGGAAAACTACTGGATTCAGAATTTTTCTCACTTTGGTGGAGATAAAAGTGGTAGGATAGCAATCACACCATCCATGAACACAAATGGTATACAACTATCAACACTGGAGGAAGGGAGAGTAACTGTAAGACAAGCTAAAGAAGCTTGTTGGTCCTCTAATGTGGACAGAAGGAAATAAGTTTAGAGTTGACATTCTGAAGGAAGTTAAGAAGGCAAAACAATGTGATTAGTTAATGTAAAGTTGCTCATAAAAAAGCCAAAACATCTGTGCCTCTGAGATCCAGAAGTGAGGATCCATTTGCATATGATCTGAGAGCTCCTAAAAGTACCATAAAAACAAATCCAGAACTGTCTAGGTCACGACCCAGGTCAGCAAGCCAAATTCCAAACATTTGAGCAACTTAGAAAAAGCGTTCTTGATGAAGCAAGGAATTCACACTGTGCTGAGGAGAAACCATATGTATACTATTTGGAGAATACAAGCACTAGTTTGTTCAAAAGCACTCGTTTGTTATGGAAGCATATGGAAGTATGACAGGACCAGCTCCTCCATATGCTTCTAGAATATTTAATGTAAATGATTTACAAAGGAGACAAAAGATCTGTTACATAGAAGACAATGTCTACTTTTTTTAGCATAAGAGTTGTTAATAGTTTCAGCAAATAGCTGGATAAAGGAAATGTGGGCTCAGCAAATGGTAGAATAGCTGGATAAAGGAAATGTGGGCTTGAAGTTCATAAGACGTAATTTCAGTTACAGTGGATAAATTTCTTACTTTCTATGAGGTTGTAATTTTCCTGTTTCTACAAATTCAAAGATACACACACACACACACACACACACACACATTCACACTATCTTTGTAAACAAAACCATGTTGTGGTGTCAGACATAACCAAGTCTCCAAGTCCTCCCCTCTCTCATACTCATTCTAAAAGAAACTGAAATTAACAAGTCAACCCTATTATGACACTTTGGACAACCACTTTTTTTTATATAAATTTATTTATCCACTTTGCATCTCAATATCACTACCCCTCTCCTCCCAGATCCCCCCATCTCACAGCTCTTCTCCCCCCATTCCGACAGCCCATTCTCCTCTGAAAAGTGATAACCCTCCCTAGCCCCCTAGGTATCACCTCACAGCACATCCACCACTGCAGGACTAGGCACATCCTCTCTCACTGAAGCCAGACAAGACAGCCAAGTTAAGGGAAACAGGATCCACAGGCAGGCAACAGATTTAGGGACAGCTCCCTCTCTAGTTGTTAGGGGACTCACATGAAAACCAAGCTGCACATCTGCTACATATTGCGGAGACACCTAGGTCCAGTCCATGCTCACTCTTTGGTTGGTGGCTCAGTCTCTGGGAACCCCCAAGGGTATGGGTTAGTTGAATTCTATTGGTCTTCCTGTAATGTCCCTATTCTCTTCAGGCCCTTCAGTCCTTTCCCTGACTTTTTCACAAGATTCCCTGAGTTCCATCTAATGTTTGACTGTGGGTCTCAGCATCTGTTTATGTGATCTGTTGGGTGGAGCTTCTCAGAGGACAGTTATGCTAAGATCTGTCTGCAAGTATAACAGAGTATCATAGTGTCAGTTCTTGTCCATGGGATGGGTCTCAATTTGGGGCAGACATTGGTTGGTCATTCCCAACAGTCTCTGCTCTGTCTTTGTCCCTGAACATTTTGTAGGCAGGATATAGTTTAGGTTGAAGGTTTTGTGGGTGGGTTGCTTTCCTTATCTCTCCACTGGGAGTCCTGCATGGTTACAGGAAGTGGCTCCTCTAGGATCCATATCTCCCACTGCTAGGAGTTTTGGCCAGAGTCACCCCCATAGCCACCCTGGGGCCTCTCCCTCCCATCCCAGGTCTCTGGCATGTCTTAGAGATGTACCCCCCATTGCAGATTTCCATTCTCTCTCCCCTGTTTTCTCTACACCTGATTCCCCCCACCTCACTCTACTCCCTTCCCCAGCCCCTCTTTTACCTAGTTCCCTCCCTCCATACACATCCCATATTATCTATCTTATTTCCCCTTCTGAGAAAGATTCAGCCATCTGTCCTTGGGCCCTTCTTGTTATTTTGGTTCTTTGGGTTTGTGGATTGTAGTGTGGTTATCCTGTACTTTACTACTTATTTACTTATAAATGAGAATAAACCATGCAGGATACTGACCTACACTTAGTCTTTAAAAACTTCAACTTTGTTAATTCTTATTATTCAAGGTAAATGTGAATGCCATTTTTAAGAACTAACCATACACAGTGTTTTGCTATAGACCATTAAAAAGTTGTTACATTCCTTTTGTGATTAAAGACATTTTGTATTTGTATTAGTTGTTAGATCATGTGGAGAAACTCTGGGATAAAAGATCCCCCAACGGTGGAAGACATTAGTATTCTATCTTTCAGAAGAGTTGACTCTCTGGGCATATAGAATTACATCTAATTAAGGGCATTTGCATCATTCAGTTCTAGCAAAAGCAAGGCTGTCATTCTGTCACATTAATCTCTTTCTGTCACTTTAATGTTTAATGGCTGGATCCCAAAAGCTAGGCTGCTTGGCCAGGTAGGAGAACAGTAAGCAAAATGTTGGTAACAGTATCATCATTTAACACATACTTGTTGACTTCCTGAACTCGTCGGGCTTCTTAGTATTTATTTACATAGTCAAAGGAATCCAATAGCATAGCTCTCCACAATGTAGTCCAGCTCCAGGAGATTTGAAATTTTCCCTCAGAAGACAAATGCACACACACAAAAAAGGCTGATTAAGAGAAATCAGAGGCAGTATGTGTGAATGTTACAGCTGCAAGAGAAAAGGCTTCCCCAAGATGTTACAGTTCAGAAGAGAAAGGCTTCTACAATGGAAGCATTACATCTCTGCTCATTGGGGAAGATTCCTCAAACTGCTACAGCTCAGAAGAGAATGGTATGCTGGTAGTAGGTAGCCAAGGAATATCAGTCACTCTGCACAACAAACCCCAAAAAAGAGATTTATTGGGGTTAAGGAAGGACCCAGGAGGGTGGCTACCTCTGCTCAGGAGAGAAGCAGCAAGGAACTGAGGAGCAGATGGGGTTTATATAGGATTTCTTGGAGGGCGGAGCTTTCCTAGTGGAGATTTTCAGGGTGGGGATTGGTGGGATTTCAGGTCCAAAGCTTGAGGTGAGCCCAGGGATTGGTGGGATTTCAAGTTCTGAGCTTGGGCTTTTAATTCTATAGGGTGTGGCAAAGGGGTGGCCATTGAGGCAATTAGAGTGTTCTGTTGGTAGAACCTGGCAGTTGGAGGTCCTCAGGGGAGGGGGCTCACTACTCTGAGTCTGGAGAGAGGTTTACAGTGTGACCTTTTGCTGGCTACAAAGTAAAAGAGTAAAAAAGAGTTGCCAGATAAAAACTAACCACTACATCTAGCTTGAAGAAATAGTCATTTGCAAATAAGCACATTAGCCTTACAGAGCTAAATATACTTCACCTCAAAAAACAATTTCCCATGACTTATTTTATTATTTCATAACTGTCCCCACCAACCTTACTGTTAAACCTAAATCCTTAGTAGATTTGAAATTGAGTGCCCAATGATAAAAGACAACAAATCTAGGCCTGTATGTCAGGAACCAGTTAGAAGTAATAAAGCTAAATGAGAAGGTACAGGGCTGTGTGTACTACAGGAGTAGTGTCCCCTAGTTCTATCTGATCTGTTCCAAGCTGACTTACTACATGCAGTACTGAGAGGGCTTCTGTCTGTTCAAAAGATTGTAAAAAGCCAGAGATTTTAAATTGACCTTTGAACAATCCAAGATCAAAACATGGTCTACGCCAAAATTATAAACAAACAAAAGCAAAGGAATAAGGAGAGGACAGAAGGAAAGGGATGGAGGGAGAAGGCTAGGGGAGAGGATTAAAAAGAAAAGGACAGAGTATTTTCTGTAGGTATATAGTAAACAATTGCTACATGAAAGAATATTCTAACCAAGACAAGAATATATAATAAGGAAAAAATTTGCACCATCTATAACATTTTTGACCATTTAGTTTGATGTATCAAAGACAAAATAAATGAGCAAGTCTGTATGTGAAGTCTTAATTTCATCCAATTAACTATACCAAGAAACCTCTGCATATACATGAATATAAAATACAGTTTTGGATTGGTCACAAAAAAATCATTTAAGCATATATCACATTGCTGTTTTTGTCCCATGTTCAAAATACCCCAGTACTCTAAATTACTCTATGAACTTAACAGTTCAACTATTAACTTGCTCAGATATCTCCTGAAATTAATTTAAAGTAAAAATTTCCAGCTAACTCTGATTTTAATACTTTTGACTTATTCATAACAATAAAATTTTTAAAAAATGTTTCAACTGGTGTGGTTTTTATTCCACAGGATTAGAAAACTGATTGAGTTTCACAAGAGTTAGCAATCAGTATATTCTTTTGCTAGTTCTCTGATAACTCAAAGCATTACTATCCCTTTTCACATGAAACAAAATAGCTTTAAAGAAATTTAACAAAAAATTCAAAGATGGAAGTAAGGAATGATGGGACATGCCTTTAATCTCAGCACTCTTGGGAGAAGAGGCAGGCAGAACTTTGTGCATTCCAGGCCAGCCAGGTCTACATAGTGAGACTGTCTCAATATGGCAACACCCTTCTCCACAAGGGAAATAGTTGAAAAATAAAGTTACTTGAATTTCTGAGACCTAGAGCATTTGTATGTACGTGTGTTGGCCAGCCATCAAGGTCAAGTGTCATTCCTCAGGAGCCATCTACATTGGTTTTTGCTCTGGGGCTTGATAATCAGGCTGGGCTAGATGACCCAATAAGCCCCAGGAATCTGCTGGTCTCCACCTCCACAGCATGAGGATTATAAGAGTACACCACCAGTACTTACTAATGGAACAGGAGAAGGAATTGCCTAAACAAACAAATAAAAAACTAGGCCAGGCAGTAGGAGTCTCCAGGATGATCCAGGCATTTATATGTAGCTATCTTCTCTGGGTCACCCAGCTTCTGGAATGATGAATACTGGAGTCTTCCAATTCAGACATAGCTGTAAGGACATCAATAAGCATTGTTTTATTTGGTATCTATTCTTGCCTAATGGGGACAAAAATGATTACTGAGAATCTAACAAGTTGATAAAAAGCTACAATTATCCTGACCCTAAAATTCCTATCAGCCCTTTAACAGGGCTGTAGGCGAGCTACTGTGTCCCAATACTCAGGAGGCAGAAGCCTTGGTCATGGTGTCACTTCCCAGCAATGAAACTCTAACTAAGACAGATACTAACTCAACGCATAATAAGTATTCATGAAATCATTGCTTAAATCACATGATAGATGATCAGAACACTTCAGATGGCACAGGCACTCCTCTGCTAAAAATCTCTGGGAAGTAAACTGGAAAAAGTTGAGTGACAGCTATTAGAAATGATTAGTAATGATCAAGGATCTATGGTTCCAAATGCAAAGAAAAACAGGAAAGCTTAAGAAGAAGAAGAAGAGGTTTCAATTTCATTCTTGAAGGATTGACTTGTTTGGGGAGCTTTCTCCTTCCAGTAAGAGGGGGCATAGCAAAGAGTAGAAGTTAGAGAACTTCAAAATCTCTGCACTGAAATTTAGGTACCAGATATTTTGAAGAGTTGGAGAAGATGAAGACAAAATTTGCATGTGGCAACAGTAGAGGGAGGGAAAATATCAGGAAGATGCTTTTGTTCAACACTCCCCCAGAGGAATTCCAAGAAACCATTTCTCCTCCTAGTTCCATCCATTTGCCTCCAAATTTCATGTTATATTTTAACAGTGGTATAATAATCTGTTGTGTAAATATTCAACATTTTCTTCACCCAGTCTTTAGTCAAGGGACATCTAGATCATTTCCAGTTTCCAACTATTATAAATAAAGCTGTTATAAACATAGTTGAGCAAGTGTCATTGTGGTAAGCATCTTTGAGTAGATATCCAAGAGTAGTATAACTAGACCTTGAAGTAGATTGATTCCCATCTTCCTGAGGAAACACCACATTGATTTCTTTAGTGGCTGTTTGATGTTACTTTTATGGCTCCCAGATTCCAATGATTTCCCATCAACAATCACTTTTAAGGTCAGATCACAAAAGCCTCCCTTGTTGGGTTGTGAATGCTGGTTACAGCCCTAGGTGGCCCATCCAAATGTTCCATGCATGGCTTAGAACCTGTGCTCATGTTCTCCTGCAGTGTATCTTTTTCTAGACTTCTACCTTACAGAATCCTGTACAGTCCTAATAAAAACTTTCTTCCACTTAATATAGATGTATTCTATAGCCTCAGACTACACGTAGCCTCAGTTCTACGTGTAGTCTTGTGACATATGCACTAAATTTCTTGAGGATGTGGTTCATGGAAGTTCTAGGGTAGGCAGCAGGCAAGAACCTCATTAATTCTCTATATCCCATTCCAGTTCTTTCCACTTCATATTAATCCTCCTTTATTTAATTACCAGTGCCATTTAGCAGGCCAGATCTGTCCTGTTCTATTCTCATTTTTTATTTTTGATTTTTTCCTCATTTATTTTTCTTGTTCTTTAGTACTCTCAGTATTTCTCAGTACATTTAGTAATAGATTAATAAATTCAAATTACACCAGGATGTTATTATAATAGAATATTTTTCTTATAACATTAGTGGGCCAATAAAAATCATGACTTACAGAAAAGAAAGAAATGAGAACAATCTAATCAAGAATATCCATATATTCACACACATACATTAAATCTCAAGGAAAAAACTCTCAAGAAGTAACAAAAACAATGGTTGATTGGGATAGGAGTCAAGGATATAGCTCAGTGGGTAAAAGCAATTGCTATACAAGCCTGACAATCTGAGTTAGATTTCCAGGACCCACATAAAAAGCTGCATATGGTGTTGCACCTCTGTAATCCCACTACTCCTGTGAGGAAATGGGAGACAAAAATAACAGAATCAGACAGATGTTTCAAAGCTAGCTAGTATTGACTATGCAGCATAGCAGTAAAACCAAGACAAACCCTGTCTCAACAAGGTAGAAGAAAAGAACTATCTCATGAAAGATTGCCTCTAACCATCACATACAAATGTGTGCATGCACACACATGCACACAATAAGCTGATTAATATATTAATGTATTTAATTATTAATTTAAATGAACAAATTATCTTAACATGTAGGCACAATATTTTTGTACTCTGTATAAATATCCTTGAATTACTCAAATGCTGATCTCTCAGCACCCCCACACATATATTTAGTTGTAATCTGAACATGGCATTATAATGCTTATTCCAAAAATTTCCTGTCTCAAGTTTATATAAACATTGCTCCCCATTTATTCTTTGACTTGTCAATAGAAGCTGGTCAGCCAATGGCTAGGCAAAAGAGAGAACATCTGATAGCCAGAAAAGAGAGGGGGGAGAGCAATTCAGCCATGAGGAAGGGGTCCCAGAGATGTCATAGGAGAACATAACTGAATCTGAGAGAGCCAGACCAATACTAAGGTGCAATTATCTTGGGGATTTTGGCTGGGAGGTAGCCAAATCAGTTTAGAGAATTAGAATAGATCAATGACTTCCCAGTTATTGTGTTGTGAGCTAAATAAATAAATCTTAGTCTCTGAAAGGCTCTACCCACAGCTAACTGATACACATGCAGACACTCACAGCCAAGCATTAGACTGAGGCTGGGAACCTCTATGGAAGAGTTAGGGGAAGGATTGAAGGAAGTAAAGGGGATGGCAACCCCATAGGAAGACCAACAGGGTCAAGTAACCTGGATCCCTGGGAACTCCCAGAGACTAAGCCACCAATGAAAGAATATACATGTGTTGCAGGATTTTCCCTATCCAATTACATTAGTGAAGAGGAGGTCTGTGATTAGACAGGGAAAAGGCAAGTGGGACTAAGAGTTGCTGAAAGGCAGGGAGAACTTCTTAGAAGAGAAGCAAGATGGCTGCTGACATGTACCAGCATGGCATTTTCCAGCCACAAGTAGCTATGATTTCACAAGGTTAGAAATATTGGGATAAAGCTTTTATCGTTATCAATTGGCTCTGAAATTATTATATTAACATCTTGTAAATTGTGATATTATTGATACATAAATCTGATTGGTTAATTAAGCATTAAGAGTCTTGATTCTACCGGGAATCTATTTGGTTACTGGAGTGTGGGACTGCAGGTTACAGGGAATTATAGCAGAGAGGGAACTAGTGGCTTACACGACAAGTGAACCAGATGCTGTGGGGACTAGCTGCGGAGAGTTGGCAGGCTGGCAAGAGTGCAGAAGCTTGGTCCAACACCTCAGAAAGTTGGCAGGTTCATTTTTTAGTATTTCCCGCAACATACATGGGCTGGTCCAAGGCCCCCTGCACATAAGTAGCAGAAGACTGCCTTGTCTGGCCTCAGTGGGAGAAGATGCTCCTAATCCTGTAAAGACCTGATGTTCCAGGGAGGGGGGATGCACAGGGGGTACGCTCTCAGAGGCAAAGGGGAAGGGGGGTGAGGGAAAGAACTCTACAAGGGAGAACCAGGAAGGGGTGACATTTGGGATATAAATAAGTAAAATAATTAATAATAATAAAAATAAATCTCAGTCCTATTCATTTGAAAGCTAGTCAGGGATAGAGGAAAAAACTGTCATTTTTAAAATTACTTTTACATTAACCCACATTTTTTTCACAAAAGATACATTGGTGACAAGTATTTGAAATGTTTCAACATATTATTCTATACTATGCAGCATTAGGCACTATCATTAAGAAGACAAAAATGTTGGTGAGCTTATGAAAATAGGAATAAGATATGCATGTTGTTTTGGAATGGTAATTAGTATGTACATTATAAAATACTACAAAAAGTTCCTCAACATTCTAAAAGTACATCTATCCTGTGGATCTAGGTATCCTACTCATGTGTGTGTGCATATGTGTATGTGTGTGTGTGTGTATACATGTATCCATTTATATATATGTATATATATATGTATATATATATATATATATATATATAATATTCATCAGATCTATCTGTATGCCAATATTTAATGCAAGGTCAACTCAGATAACTCCATTAATGGATAAGTGGATTTTAAAAGTGACATGCTGTTCAGTCAGTAAAAGTGATAAAAAAATCTCATAATTTGTATCAAAATAGGTATACATGAAAGATCTTATGTTAAATGAAATAAGCCAGGCATAGAAAAACAAATGTACAATATGGCCAAGAAAGTTGATTTCATAGAACAAAAGCATATGATAGTGATCATTAGACACTAGAAAGTATGTGGTAGAGGGTAGAAGAATATTGGAAAATAAGTACAAAATAAAATTAGACAGGAAGAAATAATTTGTGTTCTAAACCATAGTAGAGTGACTATAGTTTTGAATAGCCCCAACAGAAAGAAATGATAAATTATTAAGCATATAGAAATGGCAGTTACCCTGACTACATCACTACACAGTGTACACATATAATACCCTATAAATATGTGCACTCTGTTCAGTGTAAATTTTAAAAATAAAGTATTCAAGGACAGCGGGTAGCAAGATTGTCACCTCTCCCTACTGTCCTCCAAATCAATTCCCCAGTCTCATCTCCAGCTCTGTAGCAGAACATGAGCTGCAGTCTTCCGTTCCTCTCTGATCTCATCTCCAATGGGTCACTTAGACCTTCTTCTCCAACCTTTCTACCTCCCAACTACTTATCCCATTATCCCAGCTACCAACACCAAGAGAAATTACCCAGAGGCATACCAGCCAAGTCTACCAGAAAAGCAAGTAGGCAAGCGTCTGCTCTTTACTCTCCCACCTCTCCTCAAATTTCAGTCCCCCAGCTCTGTAGGAGATTGCTTGCTGTGGTCTCTCCTAACTCTCTGCTCCCAGCCCCAGAGGACTAAGCAGATCCTTGTGCAATGCTCTGATTTCCTCCTCCTGTGTACTCCCTCAGCCCCTCCTCTCCTAGGCCTCCCCAATTCCAAGTGTCAGCTCCCAATACCTACAAACACATTTTATCTGGAGTTACCAGAGGCCAAACCTATGAGGATTCCAGAATTCCTACCAGGCAACATACAATCACCACATAATACCAAAAACAGAGAGAGCAACAGAAACCAGGGAACAAAACACTCATCCAACAAGACCAGATACCAGCACATAGAACTACAATCTCCCCAAACCCAGTGCCTAGATGCGAGCATAAAAACATAATAACAGCCAGGACAATATGTGTCCACTAGAGCCCAGCAAGCCTCCCACAGCAGGCCCTGAAAATTATAACATGGCTAAATCACAAGAAAAAGGGCCTTAAACTAACCTTTTAAAATATAATAGAAGTCCTTAAAGAGGAAAAGCACTAAGTCCCTTAAAGAAATCTATAAAAACACAAACAGTAAAAGGAAAAGAATAAAACAGTTCAAGACCTGAAAGTAAAAACAGAATTAATAAAGAAAACCAAAACCAAGGTAAATCTGGAAACAAAAATTTTACGAATTCAAACAGTAACCTCAGGGGCAAACCTTACCAATGGAATACTGGCGATGGAAGAGAAAAATCTCAGGCATTGAGGGCAATATAGAAGAAATGGCAGCAGCACATATCACAGACATCAACATGGTTTCTGAGCATGAACTATGTACACATGTTGATGTCAGTGACACATGCTACGACTAGGGACCAGCTGAGGTCCATGATCTAAGCTGCC
Organism: Mastomys coucha; assembly: GCF_008632895.1. Lineage (NCBI taxonomy): Eukaryota > Metazoa > Chordata > Mammalia > Rodentia > Muridae > Mastomys > Mastomys coucha. The sequence goes on from NC_045030.1 coordinate 93,394,078, forward strand.
TCAAAAACCATTTTGAAGTCGAAAATTATGTTAAAGTGTCCATGATCTGTGCTACCACTGGAAATCATGTGAAAGTGGATGATTCCTGCTGTCACTAGCTGTTATGGACAAAAAAGTTTCTTTTGCAGTGGTATTGATGACTTCAGGCTCATAACTGAGAATCATAGACATTGAAGGCCTCCATGACCTCACTCTCCTAAAAAAAGAAACAGTTCAAATAGGAAGCTATTGAGGATAGTCTTTTAAAACTGTGATAAAGATGCTGAAGTGTATTTCTTCATTGTTAATGGTTTCTGGTGGGCAAGGGTGGTGATGAGGGAGACACAGACACAGTTTTCTTTAAGAGGCTAGACAGTGGGAGTTTGACCATATTCCAATGAGTATATTGACAACACAAATTGATTTTGAGGGTGGAGACATAAAGGAGGGAGGGTAGACTCATGGGAATTGGAAGCCAGTGTGACCGGGATACACTGTATAAAATAATTAATAAAACTATTATATTGGGAGAAAATAGGAAATGGATACTTCAAAGAAAAGGTTAAATCTAAAAAAAAAAGTCCAGGTATAAAACATCCAGGAAATCTAGGAAATGATGAAAAGACCAAATCTAAGAATGAAAGGAGTAGAAGAAAGAGAAGAAACCCAGGTTCAGGCACAGAAAATATTTTTAACAAATATAGAAGAAAATTTCTCTAATCTAAAGAAAGAGATACTTATCAAGATACAAGAAGCAAATTACAGAACACCAAATGAACTGGAACAGAAATGAAATTCCCCATTGGCATGCAGTAATCAAACACTAAATATGCAAAACAAAGAAAATAATAAAAGCTGCAAGAGAAAAACAGAAAGTAATATATAAAGGCAGAGCAATTATAATAACATAAGACTTTTCACCAGAGACTCTAAAACCCAGGAAGGCCCTGGACAGATATCTTACATACTCTATGTATCTTTTAATGTAGGAGTCATGCCAGAAGAGGACATCAGATCCTTTTATAGATGGTCATGAGCCACGTATGGATGCTGGGAATTAAACTCAGGACTTCTGGAAGAGCAGTTTGTGCTCTTGTCCACTGAGCCATCTTCCAGCCCAATGTTACAGACTCTAAAAGAACACAAATGCCAGCTCAGATTACTATACCAGAAAAACCTTCAATCATAATAGAGAGAAAAAATAAGACATTCTATGATGAAACCAAATTTAAGCAATGTCTAGCAAAAAATCCACCCATATAGAAGCTCCAGAAGAAACTCCAACACAAAAAGTTTAATCAAACCCAAGAAAACACTGGAAATAATCAAAAGACCAGCAAATCAAAAGAGGAAACACACATACACAACAACAACAACAGTAACAATAAAAGTGCAGGAATAAATAAACATTGCTCAATGATAACTCCACATCAGTGGTTTCAATTCCCCCAATGAAAAGACAGGTTAACAGAATTGATGCAAATATCCAACCCTTCTGCTATATTCAAGAAACATATCTTAACATCAAGGATAGACATCACCTTTGTTTCAAATCAAAACTACTCAGAGACGATAGAAGACGCTACATACTCAAAAATGTGTGTATGTGGCCTTTTTAGAGGAAGTGTGTCACTGTGGGTGTGGGCTTTAAGACCCTCATCCTAGCTGGTTGGAAGTCAGTCTTCTCCTAGAGTCCTTAAAATGAACTCTCAGCTCCTCCTGCACCATGACTGCCTGGACATGGCCACACTTCCCACCATGATGATAATGGATTGAACCTCTGAACCTTGTAAGCCAGGCCCAATTAAATGTCCTTGTAAGAGTTGCCTTGGTCATGGTGTCTGTTCACAGCTGTGAAATCCTAACTAAGAAAATCAATATTTCTTAAAACATAGAAGTAGAGCAGGAGCAAATTTCCAGTTTCTATGGGTTACCCTTAGTGTTCCTTTATAAATTGATGATTACTTTCTCTCACTAGATACTCATTATATATTGCTATTATAAGCCTTGAGAATCACATATCACTGCTTCTTTAGGAAATATAGTGAGGTTATCCCCGGGTGCTTTTTTTGTTTTATTTTCTCTTGGGGACTTACGGAATGGAGTGTGAATTTGTTTTGCAATTAAAACAAGAAATAAGTGCTATACTTTAAAGTGGTGAAAAGAGGATATGGTTCAAGAAAGAGAATGAGGATTAATTTTGATGGAATAAATTTCATTCCAGGTCAAACAGCATACCTGTGAAGAAAAATTCAGATGCTTGCCTTTCAGTTAATTCAGCTCAATACAGACATCATTTTAAACATTTTTTCCCCAAATGCTGAGAACCAAGACATGGACAGGCAAGAAATCTACTTGGTGAAAATCAACTCCCCTTTTCAATATACACACAGTGTTTTTCAGAGTGCTAGAATTAAGTTTACAAGCTTAGGTGCTTATTAAAAACACATATTCTTAAGTCTCACTGCAGAATCCTGAGAAAACTCTGAGATCAGTCTAGTGTGGCAAATAGGGAACCACATCCTGATGCAAGCCTACTCTAAGTCTTCATCTACCTGAAGAACCCTAGGTGGGATGGAGGATCTTTAAGCCTGGGGTTTTGTTTTGTTTTCTATTTAAATGTAGTGCTCCATTTTCTCTTCAAATCCCAGGCTTGTCAAATGGCATTAATACAGCAAATGCCAAATGAAAAGTAGACACCAACACACCCTGAGGTCACCACAGTAGATAACTCCTCAATACATCAGGAAAGTGATTTTCACACATTTTATTTTTGTCTAACTTCTTTAAAATGGTTATTTGGATATTCAGTAAACTTTCTTGTGAGCATATATAGCTTTTTTGATTCTCTAACAAATCAATATAATTTTTTTCTATAGCTCTGAGAGAGAATAAAAATTGTCATCAGTTATCAACAGAACATTTTGCCACAGTGATGCTGTCTTCTCAAATATCTACAGACAGAGTTCTTCCAAATGCTCATCAGTTCCTCAACAGCCAGTGATTCTTGGGGGGAAAAATGAAAAGCCTGGGCTTGCCCATTTCTTCTTACTGTCATTATGCATTTCTTTAAAACCCATGTGTTTGCATGTGCCCTGAAAGAAAACTAATGAATTCTATTTCCTTCACTGACAGCAATCAGAGCTGAGCACAGGCGGCAGTGATGCAATTGGCATTTGATTCATCATGCCCACAGTTCTGCACCTGTGCCACTGGCAGCAGGGGTGAGGCAGTACAACATAACACTTTGCTCATTCACATCCCCAGGGACAGGAGAGTGTACACAGAAAGGAAAACAAATTCCTGATGCAAATGGGTTCTATTAACAACTCAATGTGTACAGTTTAGATGAACCATCCTCTAACACCTTGTATTTTGTTATAATGTTTACATAGCATTGTATAAATACCTGTAGCTTGTCAGTTCGGCAGAAGGATTCAAACTTTCAAGCCTGTGGAATTTCTTTTTTCCTGGCTGTCAACAAGGCCATCGGTGATTGAAAGGCCAGAGCAGATGGACTAGCACAAATACAAACCAGTTCTCAAGATTTAACCAGAGACACCAACCTCACATGGACTTGGTAATCTGTCCCATCTTCTTTGAGATAGTAAACAAAAGGGCTCTTCCTACTTGCTTAATTCTGCTCCAGCAGGACAAATCTCCTGTTGGTGCCACATCTCTCAAGTAGAGTCAAAACAAAAGGGCTTTGATGACAGCAGTGCCTAGTTGCTCTCCATGCCTGGTAGTCTTGCCTATTCCTCACTCTCACCCACACAGTAACATACACCTGATCTCCTCACAGAGACAGAAATCTTTGTTCCTGTTCCTATGCACTTTTCCTCTACCAACCAAATGCAGTCACAGAAGTTAAGATTAGGGACAAAAGAAAAACATCCACTTGAGGGGTCAAGTTAGCCAAAAATTTAAAAAGAAGCAGTGTCACATCTTTCAGAAAAGAAACCAAACTAGTGATTTCGAATAAGAAAAAATACAATGTAAGAACTGATAACTAGTAAAAGAGGTTAACTCCAAAAGATACAAAATGAGTCTCAGGAATACCAGAATAGAGAGGATGAAGAACAGGCTCTCCTTCTAGACCTGGAGGAAGATACGAAGGACTGAGTTTGTTCCCATCACAGAAGAGTGATGGCAGCTGACTAATAGAGAAGATCACTGAGGTGACACAGGCAGAGCTGGTTCAGGATAGTGAAGAAGAACCGACCTACCTCCTCCCACACTAGATGGGGAATACTGCTTGGTCTCTCATGCATTATTGGTAACAACATATTGAGAGCAAAGCAGCCCAATTCAACCAATCCCCTTCCACTGTGATGCCTAGCAATGCACCTACAGTGCCCTCTACTGACAAGGTTTGTGTTATGCCTGCTAGCAGATGAAATGTTTACAAGATCCATCTCCCAGATTATATACAAAACATATATTCTCACATTCCTATTCAGTACTAGACAATCAATGAATTAAGTAACTATTGAAGTAAAAAATTAAAACTGCCTTTGTTCCTGTAAAATATAATTGTCTACATAGAAAATCACAAAATAGCAACTATATAAAACCTTTTAGAACTAATTAAGAATTATATAAAAGTACAGAATACCAGGTTAATATATAAAAAACAACTGATTCCCTATAAATTTCAATGAACAACTGGAATTTGAAACTAAAAATACAGTATTATTTACATTAGCACTCAAAAATGAAGTTCTTGCCAGGCAGTGGTAGCACACGCCTTTAATCCCAGCACTTGGGAGGCAGAGGCAGGTGGATTTCTGAGTTCGAGGCCAGCCTGGTCTACAGAGTGAGTTCTAGGACAGCCAGGAGTACACAAAGAAACCCTGTCTCGAAAAACCAAAAAAAAAAAAAAGAAGTTCTTGGGCTATGTATATATGTATATATGTGTGTGTGTATATATATATATATACACATACACATATGCCCAAATATGTACATACATATATATACATGTATATAACTCATATAAGGAAAACTATCAAACTCCAATTAAATAAGTCAGTTACCTAAATTTTTTTAATATATTTTTATTAGATATTTTCTTTATTTACATTTCAAATGATATCCCCTTTCCTGGTTTCCCCTCTGAAAAAAAACCCTGTTCCCTTCCCACTCCCCCTGCTCACCAACCCACCCTCTCCCACTTCCTGGAAAATAGTCAATGTTCATGGATAGAACAATTCAATATAGTCCAAGTGTTTCTTCTGCCCAGTTTGATCTATGTATTCAAGCCAAAGCAAATAAAATCCCCAAGTGACCATACAGAGGTATGATAACAAATTTATTAAAAATGTTATATATACAAGAAAAACCTCAAAAAATCTAACATATAACATTGAAAAAATTAACAGTTGAGAATTGACACTACTATATATTAATACTGTGATTCTACAGTGACTGTGTGATGCTGGTAAAAGAATAGACAGAGATCAGTGGATTAAGATAGACACTCCACAAATAGATTCATATACTCAACTAATCTTTGACAAAAGAGAAAATGCTATTCAGTTATAAAAGGATAATCATTCCGGTCAAAGACGTCTCTGTGCAATAAAATTAATCTACACCCTGATCTTACAAATTTTACAAAATTTACACCCCTCACAAAATGGACTATAACCTTAAATATTAAATGTAATAAAAATTTCTAGAAGAAAATATAATAGAAAATCCAGGTTTGAGGTTTGTAGCTGGTCTTAGCTACTTTGTGAGTTCTTCTTTGACCCTTCTCCACCCCTTTTCTCCCACCCTTACAACCCTCTAACACTAGATAAAAGAGAAAAAAAGAATAGATAGGAAAGGAAAGAGATTCTCGAATAAAGTCAGGGTTCATAAGTCGGGGGGACAATGTTATCATTAGATTATTTCCTACTGATTTGGGCATAAAGTTTCTTGGGGCAAGTTTGATCTTCACCATCAGTGTGTCTAAATTTTTCTTCTTGCTCTTTCTTCTTTGTGCATGACTACTTAGCAAACCATGACCAACAACAACCAATAACCAACAACCCACCAACAAACAACCATGCCTCTTGGGGCCTTAGCATTTATATACCCTCTGAAAAGTCCCCAGAATTCCAAATATCACACAATCACAGAAAGTATCTGCAGCTGGCAAAATCACACCCGTGCTAGAGCACAAGGCAAATCATACTCATCTGCTGTGGACAATCTGGAATAGCACTATATCGCACACCTGGGACTAAAATTGAAACATATTCTTTTAATATTTCTGTGGTTTTAAAGGAAAGCAAAACTCCAAAATTGTTGTCACAGGCATTTAGCAGAAGACTTAAGATTCAACACTAAAAGCACAATCATAAAGAAATATATTGGTAAGTTGAAATTTATTAAAATTAAAAGACTCTGCCAATGACACTGAAGAGAATGAAAAAATACACCACAGACTAAGAAGAATAAAAAGTTGCAAAATATTTATCTAACAAAGATGTATTTGGGTGTGTGTTAAGGATAATACTAATTGTCAAGTTGACAGAATATAAGATCACCCAGGATACAAGCCTGTGGGTATGATTATGAGTTTCTAGATTTAGTTAACTGAGGTGGAAAGATACACCCTGAATATTTACAACACCATAACACAGGTATTGGGCTGCATAAAAAGGAGAAATCAAGCTTAATAATATCCCACAAATATCCATATGATGTAGAATTGTATATAGCAGCTTTATGTTGTACAATCAAATACCTGAGAGAACATTATAAATAAAAGATACCTCTGTTCTGGTGAGAATCTCATGGAAAAATCTTAGATGGCAATGGCAAGAATGTATATCAGAGCACATAGTTACACCTTGAACAGAAGGGAAGAGAAAGAGGACAGGTCAGACACACTTACTGATTTTATAAATAATACTTTAAGGAGCTCAAAGAGGTTCATATATGAAATGTCTCATCCGTCAGTGACATGAGTATCTTCTAGTAAGTTCTACCACCCAAAGACTTGTGAATCTATATAACCAATATATAGGTTGTAATTAACACTAACAAATGTTTTTTACTAAATAGAATGTGAGTAGAACAGTAATTATGAATTATATTATGGATTCAGTAATTCAAAGACTTTGGCACAAATTATTAAATAGTTTGCAAAAATTTGTAACAGATCCTTGATAACAGCAGATGTAGTCTGAATCAAAGAACACACACACACATACCTAGAATTCTTTCAACTTATCATTTAAAATCTGAAAGAATATACTGTTAATCATCCTACTTCTCTATCTTCTAGAATTTTACCATATATAGATCCCACCAAGCAATGAATCATAAATTGTAAAAACAATATATGGAAAAATAATCCAATCCTAGTCATGTTGCCATTTAAGGACACTGATGAATCATCATTTGTTCAGAAGAGTGACCAGAACTGTGAGGGGATAGAAATCATAGTCTGAGAAGTGAGTGGGTTAAAACTATGTAGGAAAAACACAAGAAGGCAAGGGGTGGGTTATTATAGCTACTTTTTAAAACTTAACAAACTGTGTTTTTTTTTCTGAAGATGGATGGCACATAGTTTTATGGTAACAATTTTGGAATTCTGATTTCTTTTAAAAACACAGAAATATAAGAATATGTTTTCATTTTGATCTCAGGTGTGGGGGATATGGGCTGTTTCAGGTTGTCCACAGAAGCTGACTATGAGTTGCCTCTGCTCTAGTAGGAGCATGATTTTGCCAGCTGCAGACAGTATTGTGTAATGTTTGGAAAGCTGGGGACTTTTCAGAGGGTATATAAATGCTAGGTCCCTGAGAGGCGTGGTGTGGGTTGTCAGTTATTGGTTGTTGTTAGTTGCTCTTAATCGCAGGTTGTTGAGTTGTGCACAAAGAAGAAACAACAAGAAGAAGAAATTAGATAGCCTAATGGAGAAGATCAAACTTGGCCCCCAAGAACTCAACACCTCTAATCAGCAGTAAGTAGTCTAATGATAACATCGCCCCCTTCCTAAACTCTGACTTTATTGCGGAATCTCTTTTCTTTCCTCTTTTTTCTTATTTTCTTTATTATCTAGTGTTAGCGGTTTGAAATGGTAGGAGAAAAGGAATGGAGAAGGGTGGAAGAAAGAAGAACCCACAAAGTAGCCAAAGCCTGGCTACCCCATTTTTTAATCATAATGATTAAAATGTGAAGATTTGCAAATGATTTGCTTCAATATATGCTATAAAGTGGTCACTTTACCATGTTACCAAGTTCTCAAATGTGTGTGCATTCTCATTCT
>NC_045030.1:93402332-93423067 GCF_008632895.1 Mastomys coucha
TTTCTTTCTTAAAGTATCTAAAAATGTAGTCATATTATAGCCATCTGCCTATATCAATCTATATTATCAAGTGCTTGTCAGAGTCTCTAAGACTAAAAGACTAAAAGAATATAACTGGTACAACCAGGATGATGCCTTCTGTTCTAAAGGTATCCAAGAAGTAGCAGATGTATTTGAGCTCAATTGAACAAATAAACAGATTTGTTCCATCCTGGAAACAATCTTCCTAGAAAGTATTAAAGTTCCTCATAATAAAAGTATCGCATGAATCTACAAGGCTATCTGGCAGTTTGAAAAAAAGGTTGCCAAATTCTAAATAGAGAATTATGAATAATTTCTAAATACCTCTTTTAATAAACATATGAAAATATCTAAAACTACATTATACTTCCTTACAAACCTTTCTTTTATTAATTGTATTTATTATTTATTTCATTATCATAAATTAATTATGTTTATGAGCATTTTGTCTACATGTATGTCTGTGTACCACATGTGTGCCTGGTGCCCATGGAGATCAGAAGAAGACTTTGGATTGCCTAGTTTTATAGTTTCAAATAGATATGAGCCATTATGTTTATGCTGGGAATTGAACCTATGTCCCCTGGAGAAGAAGAGCCAGTGCTCTTAACCACTGAGTCATCCTTCCAGTATCTATTTCCTCTTCCTGAAGGAGTTTCCTTAGAATAAGAACTTCTTGCATAATGGATTCAGTAAAGGTAAACTTTACAATTGTGAGTCCTGTTTCTTACTTATAATAACTTTGAACTCAATTACAAATATAGGAAAATATACAAATATAGAGAAAATGTTGGCAGTTCTAACTTTTTAAAGAAAAGGTAATATAGTTTCTTTAAGGAAAAATCATACAGAACCAACATAAGAAATTATATGAATAAGGGGCAACCCACAGATAATTTGTTTAAAAATCTTAATTGTTTTGTCAAGCATAGAGAGATGAATTAAAGACAGGCAATCAAAGGTAGCGATTATAAACCACTTATCCAGTTGGCATCATGCTAACAATGGGAGCCCCTAGCCATCATGTAGCACTGATATTATTTTGACATTTTTATAAACAATGTGTGAGAGAAAGACATCTTCGGATCTAAAGAATACATTAAGCTACTGCAAGTACTGAACTGTCAAACTGGTTGGGGAAAAACTGCATAAAAGTGTCATATGATTGAAGGAGTGGGATGTAGATAAGAGGCAGGTGGGCTTTAAGGTAATGCTTCTAGACAAAAATTACTGCAAAGTATCAACTATTTGATAATGGTTGACTTCCAAATATCTATGTACATTCCCCACTTCTGTTCATGAAGACCCAGTTTGTAAAGCAATCTCCCAATTACATATATCCAACTGTATGGCTCATATACACATCAAACTCACAATATCTTCATCTGAATTAATCTCCCCATACACATATACACATTTTAATTTTGACTTTTATAATCTCTAACATTTTGGTTAACAACATCACTCATTCAAGATAGACACACAAAAGTCAATATATTCTATTTGTAACAAAGGCCACCAACTGTTTACCATAGAATTCACCAGAACAATACCTTTGAAGTGAAAAATAAATAAATAATTCTCCCATTTAAAATCACCCAAAGCTCTGACATACTAGATCTCTTACTTATCTCTCTAAACTCATAATACGGCCTTCCAATCTACATCATTCACAATCACAAAATGCAAGAATCATTTTTTCTAGAAACACTGAACTATTTATTGCTCTATTGTTGCAACATAAAAGAGAACATGCAACACAACAGGATGGTGTTCTACAGGAATGTTTGTCTAAATATTTTAAATACTTAAAATATGTTCAAAAATACATTACCTTCTGGAGCTAATTTCATTCTGCCAGAGCTATATCTTCCTCTTTAAAGGGATACAATAACTTTTGGAATTGTATATATTCATATCTGTGTTAAAAGGAGACAGACTTGTTATTAAGGGATATTCATTAAAGTACTGTGTGCATTGGTAAACAATTGGTAACAAATCAAATGTACATCCACAAGACAATCCATAAATGAATTATGATACATTCATATAAACTCTAAGGCAATAAGGTAAATGATACGAGTATGAATAAATCTAAAATACCTTCTGATGAAGGGAACTATCAAAGAAGAATTTACACCACATCACTGAAGTGCACAAAATAATATCTACTATGGAAGTAAACTGTGCTTGGGAATAATATTTCTGACAAATGAGGCAAATAAATGATGTCAGGACAGTGGATATGGGCAGCTTCAAACATGTATTTAATATTTCAGTTCTAAGAAAGTATCTAAAGCAGTTGTTGCAACATAAAAGAGAGCATACAACACAACAGGATGGTATTCTACAGGAGTGTTTGTCTAAATACTTTAAATACTTAAAAATGTTCAAAAATACATTTCTAACCTTGGTATGCTTGTATGTACCTATAATTCCAGTACTGGGAAGTACAGGCAAGAGTGGTTAGTTGTATAACTGATCAAAGTACTGAAAACAAAAGACCTCTAAATGGAACATCTGTATCACCCCTACCCTCAAGCTTCATGAAACAACTTGGAAGACAAGGCAGAAAGATTGTAAGAGTCTGAAGATTGGAAAGAGAACTATGAAATGCTGTCTTCAGAACATGACATGGGTATTACACTCATGAACTATTAGCAGCAAAGTTTACCTGCACAAGACCAGCACAAGATAAAACTATCCAAAGTTCCAGCATAGGGGTAAGTGCTTCTCTCCAGACTTCTTCTTCTTCTTCTTCTTCTTCTTCTTCTTCTTCTTCTTCTTCTTCTTCTTCTTCTTCTTCTTCTTCTTCTTCTTCTTCTCCTCCTCCTCCTCCTCCTCCTCCTCCTCCTCTTCCTCCTCCTCTTCCTCTTCCTCCTCCTCCTCCTTCTCATTCTTCTTCTTCTACAGTTTTACAACTATTGGTAGGTTTCCCATGCTCCAGTCGATGGCCCTGTACTATTACACTTATGGCAAAGGAAGGGAGTGGGGAAGAGAGGAGATGGAAAGTGGACATAGAGGGCATGCTGGATATTATTATGTCAACTTGATATAAGCTAGAGTCATTTTGGAAGAGGGACTTTAATTGAGAAAATGCTTCCATAGTATTATCCTGTAAGTTTGTGGGGCATTTTTTCGTTTGATAATTGATGTGGATGGCCCCAAATCACTGTGGGAAATACCTTCTTTTGGCAAGTAGCCCTGGATAGTATAAGAAAGAAGGGTGAGCAAGCCACAGAGAGCAAGCCAGTAAGCAGTACTCCTCCATGGCCTCTGCAGTCTTTAAGATTCCTTTGAGTTCCTACCCTGAATTTCAAAGATGATACACTGTAAGCTATAAGATAAACCCTTTCTTCCACACATTGCTTTTACTCATGGTGTTCTATCACAGCAATAGAAATCTAATTAAGTCATGAGGGTTTATGAAGGGAGTTGGAGGGGAAATACGGGGTGTACATGAACATATCTCACTGTGTATGTATGTGTGTGTATACACATATATATATATATATATGAAATTATATATATATATATATGAAATTATCCAAAGAACAAAACAATAAGATAAAAAGAAGTATAGTGAAGGACCCAACATGGATGACATTAGCCAAAATACCCAACAAAGGGGAAACAGAACCTGTAGAAACCACCTCCAGTATATAGGCACAGCTCCTAGTTGAGGGATGGGGCAACCCACACATCTCAAATTTTTTAACCCAGAATTGTTCCTATCTAAAGGAAATGCAAAAACAAAAATGGAGCAGAGACTGAAGGAAAGGCCATCCAGAGACCACTCCACATAGGGATTCATCCCACCTGCAGATATCAAACCCCAACACTATTGCTGATACCAAGAAATGCTTATTGACAGAACCATGGTATAGCTGTCCTCTGAGAGGCTCTACCAGAACCTGACTAAGACATATGCAGATATTGCCAACCATTGGACTGAGCCTAGGGAAGTCAATGGAAGAGTTAGGGTGAAGAACTCAAGGAGCTGAAGAGGATTTCAACCCCATATGAAGAACAGTATCAACCAAACAGATGGCTCAGAGCTCCCAGGAACTAAACCACCAACCAAAGAGTACACATGGAGAGATCCATGGCTCCAGCTGCATATGTAGCAGAGGATTACCTTACCTGGCATTAATGGGAGGATGGCTGTTGGTGTGGTAAGATGATGCTAGATCAATGAGACAGGAATTGAGGGGGAGTACCATCATAGAGGCAAAGAGAAGGAAAGATGGGAGTTTGCGGGATGTGGGGACTGGGAAGAGGGACAACAGTTGAAATATAAATAAATAAAATAACCAATTTAAAAAAAAATAGTAAATAGGGAGCTAGCCTTGGATACACAGCATAAAAGCATATATGAAGTAGAAACTTCAAGTTTCTTTGGAAAGTTTATGTCAAATGATGTTTTGCTGGAGTACACAGGTGAAAGAATGTCTTGCTAAAGCAAACACATGAAAGAATGTTTTACTGAAGCATACTCAGGTGAAAGGAAGTTTGGATGTAGCAAACATGTGGAAGGACTTGTGATGAAGGAGTATAAATATGACTCTACAGACAGTGGGACACAGCACTGATCATTGGTTTGGTTTGTTCTGCCTCATTATTCTTCACTAACAACAGGCTTGTATTGGTTCACCTTACATAGCATTGTTGAGCTCAACTGCTCCTGAGGTTCTTCCTGCAGCTTGCTGCTTAGGTAGCCTCACTTCGGGCAGGTTTTTGAGCCTGGTGGTTTCTTTAGGATTGAACTACAGCTGACTGGTGTCTGCCTGCCAAAAGGACTGGTCTGCAGCTGCTGAATTGTATTTGGTGTTTGCTTCAGGCTGAACTGCTGCCTAAGAAGATTGAGCTCACTCCCAAAGAACTATTGCGGAACAGGTCCGCTTCCCCTATATCCTAATAACTTTTTTCTTCCACTACCTCTGCTGGGTGGTGGGCTAGAGGAGAGGTTGAACCCTTATTAAAAGTAGGTGGCAAAAATCTTATGCCTACACATATCTGTGCATTATGTATTATATACAACGTGCTTTTAATTGTCCTTCCCTCATACAGCACATTAAAACTGGCTTTATGACTAAAGGTCTAAGGCCAGAATAATCATGAAGAACTGATCTCTAGATTGCAGAAAAGATATAATCTAAGGAAGATTAACATAAAGCAAGTAAAATAGTGCTGCATATTGTTGGAACAATGCTTTTTAAATGCTCCTAAGTCTATATATTAAGTCTATATATTTCTATGGTTGGTAGCAAAATGACTTTGTAATGGATATTGAAATCACAGAGAAAAGAAAAGCAAGAAAGAGATTGAGTCAATGAATTAGGCTTTGGTAGTGCTTTTTGAGGAACTGTTTTGAGCTATTCATAAAGGCTTCGGGGCATATCAAATGGTTAATTTCCTAATCAGTGTAGCAGATAATGTAGGGCTATCCTATTTCTTTATTGATTCTCTTTTCAACTTGGGTCTTATTTTGTGTTGTGTTCATGGTTTTTGTTTAGATTTTGGGTTTGGTTTGGGGGTTTTATTTTGTTTTGTTTGGTAAGAGTGGGTTTCACTTTGTACCCCAGGCTGGCATCAAACCTGTTCTTTTCAAGTGTTATACAATAGGAAATATACTGAGCCATAAGGTTTGCCTATAAAATCCCTAACATTTAATTTCTAAATAGCAGCCAAAGTGTTGCTAAGTTGCTAGAGGGCAATTTTACATAAGACTAAATCTGGCTTTCCATGTGTAAATCAAATAATTTCAAAAGGTCTAAGTAAGGTTAATAAAAACCACTCAAGTAGAAATTTTATATTTTACTGCCAAGGCATATCTATATGTTTGTATACAGACATGCGCACACACACACCTGCACACATATGTGAGAGAAAGGGAGATTGATTAATTGATTTTAGGGGCTAGCTGGCAAGTTTATGCTAACCAATGCTAATCAGGTTGTTTCTGATTACTGAGTGTAAAGAGTCACAATAAACATGAAACAAGTATCTCACTGCAGATTTTCCTAAACATACACATCTTGGTTAGAACAGCGATTTGATTATATCAATCACTAATGTTGTGAAACTCTATCATAAATTAGGAATATACTAGGATTCTGAGTGCTTATTGTGTAGAGGTCAACATTAGCTTAATTATAATCTTAACTGTGGCTTTAAATCATAGTTTAATTAGGGAGGAAAGGAGATTTGCAGAGAATTCTATAAAGAAATAAATGTAAGTTTATAATGTGAGACAAGGTATAGAAATATTCTATGGTACAAACAGATAAAAGAGTGGTAAACCTTCTAACCACTGATTAAAAGCATTACCTACTGTAAATTTCAATTTTCTTAAATATCATTAACCTTGAAATTAACTGGTAACCTAAATATTATATTTGTTCTGATTCATGGAATACTGCTTAGGAACATTGATATGCCACAATCATATTTGTAATTATTTATTAACCTCTGCACTTCTCATAACGTGCAATACAAAAATTCTATGGAGTTGCAAAATGGGTTGCTCAGTAAACATCACTGACTGCTTGTCTCTAAACTATCAATCTACTACTCCTCCCAGAATGCCAAAGGAAAGAGGTACTGACAACCAAAACAAGTATGAGTGTTAGAATGGCTCATTCACTAGAACTCATAGTCGATATTAGGACTATTAAACTCATCTTGTGGTTGTATTCAGAAAATATATATGAAGCAAATGTGTTCTCTTAGTAACTAGATACACAAAGCAATGCAAATTTTTCCCTCTTCCATATATTATCAATTGCCACATTTATAAATTCTGCTTCATATCATACTTATTATCTTATCTTATTATCTTTCCCTTCAGGATACCAGTTAATTAGTTCTAAAAGTTAATATTTAGTCAAATTAGCACATATACATATACATATCTGCTTTGCTCACTATAGCATTGTTTTAAACATATCATTGCTTTAAAAATATCAGTAGTGACTGATCCAGATATCTATGTAATCATTAATATAGAATAAACTAATACATTTTTGTTCAATAATGGAATTTAAAGAGGCTATTAAAAAGTATAAAACATATCTGGATAGATGGCTCAATGGTTAAGAGCAGTGAGAAGTTGCTTCCAGAGAGCATGGGTTAGATTCTAAGCACCCACACTGCAGCTCACAACCATCTGTATCTCCAGTCCTGGGGAATCTGACGCCCTCTTCTGGCCTCTGTAGGTACTGCTTGAATGTAATGTATAGACGTACATTCAGGCAAAATGCCCATATGAATAAAAAGAAAATTAAAGGACAACAAAATTTGAACTGTTTATGAGACTTTGTTTCCCACTGAAGGTCTCATATTGTATGAAATTTACATTAAATATATCTGAGCTCTTTCTCTTGTTTATCTGTCTTTTATTATAGGAACCTTAGCCATAAATCTAGATCAGGTGGTGTAATCTTTCCTCCACTACGAAGCACACCACAGATTTATTTTCCACTTTCTTCACTAAGTATATCAGAGAAGTCTATTAATATCAGTATATGTAAAATTTCACAGTTCTTTTTAGTGGTAGTGTTAAATAAATGAATTTCCATTAAATTCTGTCTTTAGACATAACTTCATACAATAACTGACTGTGATCCAAAGTTTTCTTAGAAAACACAGCATGAGTATTAAAGGAATGAGGTTGAGATTCTTTCCAGAGAACCCCATTTGCATTAAAGCCATGCATTATGTCACTTCCAAGATCACTCACAATAATGCCTGGATTGGATAAGAAGTCATTTGCCCTATAAAAGGAATCAGCATTGTAAGGCTGAGATGTATGTGTCTCTCAGAGAGGTAAGTTATTTGGAGCAGCCTCTCCTCAGAATCATGGTAAAGATATACAGGCATTTTTTTATTTCTGTGTGCTTTCTATGCTCTGTGAGTGATTAGCACCCCCCTTTTCTACTGCACCCCATCAATCCAGTTTTCATTAGAAAAGCTAACATGTAACTTCAGTAAGACGGTAATGCCCCATTCTCACCGTTTTTCTGTATAACTATGCTAAGACCTACAATCTCCACTCAAGTCATCTTAATTTCCTGAGTAGAGGAATAAATCAGTAGTGGACGTTGTTGCCCCCAAATTTTACTCACAGAAAACTTTTTAGTGATTACACCCTTGATAACACAATCATAGCTAAAGGACCTATATGTTCCAATATATATTTATATTATATTTTATGTGGATGAGAAAGTGAGAGCCTTTGAATATATTGAACAGGGAAAGCATATTTGATTTGCTTGTGAGGTGACTCATATGCTCAAGTAACATAGTTCTACTAACAAATTTCAGGAAGGGAAGAAGAAGGAATTGTGAACTAATACTTGAAAACTGCACCTCTAATGTAAAATAAACAAGGTTTAAATACTACCCCAAAGCACTAGGCACTTCTGAACCATGAGGTTCAGTTTCTGGCTTAGTTGGATTGTTTTTGGGAGCATTCACATCCTCCCTTTGAGGGAAAATGATATTATGAGATAGAAACATTAATTTCACAGTTGATAAAACTTGGCATGTGATGACAATATTCAGAAGGGCTTCCAGTGCCAGAGGGTTGGCAGGAATTTGAGAACACCTTTACTTTGTTATAATCCTTTCTCCAATGCTTCCCATTCCCATTGCACTGGCCACTGTTTTTGGTTTTTGTTAACCACTTTGTGTCAGTGACCTTTGGTCGACCTCAGCAACAGCACAAGCAGCCTGTTCCTTCATAAATGAATGATGACTACAAAGCAACCAAGGCTGGGACTGGGAGCAAAATAAAGCTGAGAATTTAAGCAGTCTTCTTCCTACAATACGTCTCTTTGGAATGACATGACCCTGTAACATCCATTTTCAAAGGTCTCCTCTCCATTCTCCCAGCATGGTCTTTATCATATCATATACATTAGTTACTGCTCATCTGTAACCTGTGGAGTTAATAACCACAAACAATACATTGATAAATATGTTGAAATGATAAGATATATTTGAAAGATTTGCCTCCTCATAGCAGTCATAGATTGGAGGAAATTTCCAAGCATCATCTCAACCTTTTGAAAAACAAAATTCAATAAAGATTGGGCTAAACTTAAATAATAATTCTCCCCATATTTCTAGTATTCACAAATATTATGATAATTGTTTCCATATATGTTTAAATTTAGTGACAAGTAGGAGATAGGTGAAACTGTATTAGCCAAATACATTTTCATAAAAACAATGATGTCTAGAAAATTATGTCTCTAGTATTTAACAGAAAGGTAAAAACCTGGTTAAAAAAATTCAATGCAAAAAAAAATTCAATGCTACAAACTTTGAATTAAAAACAGAGGAAAGAAACAGAATTCTGAAACAAAACAGTGTATATAATATATAACATAGTATACTTTCCACTTAAGGTTCCTGAAAACTTCAGGATCTAAATTGTGACTTATAAACATCATAGAAATTGTTACTTTTCTAATATCTGACAAAAATACACCAGCTCAAAACCAGTGAGAAAAGATGATAAGGAACCAATTCATCAAGAAGGTATTATGATTCAAAATATATATGTCCCAAACATGGATGTAAATGATAAAGCAAACCCTGCTCTCATGCTTCACTGCCTACCAAAGGTTTTCACTTCATTCGAATTCACTCACCTGAGAAGACTGGAGCCTCAGTCACTACACACAACACTGGTTAATGATAGATAAGGCTATAGACTTTCTCTGAGTTGAATTTATAAGGAGGTAATAAAGCCAATTATATTTAAGGGGAACATTTTCAATTCAGTATCATAATCACTTTAATCTGGTTGTATTTTTCACAGATTGACTTGGGTGCTTGGAAGTGGTGAGGTGGGAAGTCAGGACAGGCCTACCACGTAGTGCCAGTGAGCTGCAAGGAGTCTAATCTGATCTTCTGTTCCTTTTCCTATGAAAACTGAGGATATAAAAGTATAGAGTTACAAGGGGATAGTTAAGTTTTAAAGTCTAGAAATCATTCCGAATAATCTGTGAAGCTCAGTAGAAACCAACTATTTGTTATTGCTTTTGTTTTAATTGAACTGCTTCTGTCAAAAACATAGCTTATTGAGATAGAATTTGACATCATTATGAGTTCCACTGTGGTATAAAATTTACAACACTTCTCTAAACTATGCAAGCTGACTATAAAAAATAATTACAAGTGGGGCAAGGGCAGGATCTTTTCTGGACTAAGAAATTACCTAATAAAATTAGCTCTTTAACCTTTTTTGATAAATGAAACTCGATATAGTTATATTACAAGTAACTAAAGGTATATAATAAGAGGTTTGTAATCATCAAATTGGAAGGTATTATTACAAACCTATAGGCAGTTCTGATTAGCCTTGAGGCAAAGAACTTAAAGTAACTTAACTGCTTGTTACTGTTTCTCTACTTTTCTATTGATAAACATGATGATAAAAGAGAGCAAATTTGATTTACTCAGGCAAAGAGAACAGATGTTATGTGCTGTAAATCTTGCTAAAAGCCTGTGAGATAAGAGAATGCATTTACATGGTTGTCTAACTATTTCCAATTTAATTTATGTGGTACAAGTAGAAACATTAGAAAAGTTTTGCTTTTCCCTGTCCAGTTCTGATTAAATCAATCTGAAGAATCTCCCATTAAATGAATCACCCTGAAGACAGTGTTCTTTATGGCCTCTGTTACTGTGACATGAAGAAAACTGGTTATCATAGATTTCAGATAAAAACCAGGGAAGAAACCAAGAAAACAGAAGGTTATATAAAATAAATGATAATGAAAATAATTTATAGATTAGACATGTATATTTTAGGGTTAAAATTCTTAACCACCAGCTCTCAGAAGAGAATAACCTGTCTAGCCCAGTAAAGAGTGATTTGCTCTATACAGTCTGAAAGGGGAGAGTTGGAAATTAGCAAAATGTAAGAGAGTGGGAAAACATTTGAGAGAATGAGTTGTTTTTATTATAATGTGAGCTTTATATAGAACTCTGCAGTTCCTCAAATTGTCAGTCTCTTAATTTCTCCTCAAAGACGGGAGTATAACATGCAGGTTTCATAGTCACATAAAAGAATTAAGGTACATATTCTTCAATCCTTCCATTTAATTCCAGACAAAGGAATACTCACAACATTAAACACCCAAACAGGATGAGGACAGAGGCTACAATGTAACAATAGTTATTTGATTTATACCAGAAGTTTGATATTGAAATTTTATTCTGAAATCCTCTAGGATTTTTAGAAACCTAAGTTTGTAAGTAACTTTGCTTCAGGTGTTAGTATAAGTAGGTAAAATATTAAAGGTCAATTTTATTATTAAATGCTAATATAGTAATGTTAATACTAATTAATGTCTACTATGTGTTCTACAGGGTAAAATGCCTCACACATATCTATCAATTTCTTCACAAAATTCCTGGGAGGTGTACATTATTATTTCTGTTTCACAGATGAAAAAACTTCAGGACTGCAGCAACTATGTACCTGAAAATTGGATACTTCCTGGCACCTCACAATTCCATTCCAAGATCTTTGATTTTCCTTCAGCTAATACCTTCGAAGGCCTAGAAGATATTGCAATAGACAAAAGTGTAGGAACCACACTGATCTAAGAATTTTCCTTTCTATGGTTTCAATGTTCTGTGATCAACAAAGTCTGACAGTATTAAGTGGAAAATTACACAAAGAATTTATGTTTTGGGGACTGGAGAGATGGCTCAGTGGTTAAGACTACTGGCTGTTCTTCTAGAGAACCCAGGTTCAATTCTCAGCTCCCACATAAAAGCTCACAACCATTTGTAATTTCAATCCCAAGAGATCCAATGCCCTCTTCTGGTCTCAGTGGGCACTGTGTGCACATGATTATGTGTATGAATGCAGACAAACATTCATACACATAAAAATAAATAAAATATCAAAAAGAAAAATAATTTGTGTTTTTATTGCCCAGCTGTGAACCTTACAAACTACATGATGTAAGCAAGATGTGCCCACTGGTGAAACAATGGCACTACTAACTATTATAGGTATAACCAACTTCTTTCTGCTTGGATTTGAGGCCCACTCCCCAGGAAGGAATAGATTCCAGGTATTGTAAAACTACTCAAAAATCCATGATGGGGAAGATCATAGGTCCTAAGAAAAAACAGAATGATGTTGTTTAACTAAATTCCCATAGGGCCAAAATGCTTTCCAGATATTTATGTTTATACCTATAGATAGATGCTACTTTCAGCCTTAACAGAGAAGCCCCTCTTTCTAGTAATGAGTGGTAAATACAGGAAATCATGGCTGTATAAGGTACTGAGAAGTAGTGACAGATGATTGTTCAGTCCTAACAAGATATGCTTACCACCTCCTCCTCCAGGGGAGTGTATAAGAGCCAAAAGATAGAGAGAAGAGCTATAAAATGTCATCTGCAGGGTAAGATCTAATCATTGCAATCATGAACTCACAGCAGTTGCAGCTGCCTGTGCTGGGCCTGAACAAGAATCAGCCCAACATCAGTCAGACATGAATGGAAGAAAGGTTCAAGGGTCCCCACCCATCACTGCTAAATTATTTGCTACTAAGAGATTCAGGGAGAGATACAGTCATTGCCTTTAATTGGGTACTCAGTGATGACTCTACCAGGCTCCATTACAGTTTTCACACAAGTAGCCCTGGTAAAACTAAATGGGCCATAAAACAAAACCAAAAGTCATGAATATGGGAAAGATGTTGTGGAGGGGGGCTTGACAGGGGTGGGGAAAAGATAAGAAAGGCTGGGAAAAGAGTAATAAGAATATATTATTTACATGTATGAAAATATCAAACAAAAAATTAAACAAATCCATAAAAACAAATTTGTGGTTTTAGTTAATTTTAACCACATGTTGTAGTTGTTGCTCTACCCTATTATTTGATATTTTTACCATATCTAATTTATATATTAAACTTTATGATAGATATGGATGTATAAGTGGGAGGGAGATAAAAGAATATATTATATACATATATAAAATTTCAGGGAACAGATTTAATTAATTTTTTTAGGTTTATTTATTATTATAAATGAGTACACTGTAGCTGTCTTCAGACCACCAGAAGAGGGTGTCAGATTTCATTACGGGTGGTTGTGAGCCACCATGTTGTTGCTGGGATTTGAACTCATGACCTTCAGAAGAGCAGTCAGTGCTCTTACCCGATGAGCCATCTCACCAGCCCCGATTTAATTAATTTTTAAAAGTTTTTTTAAAGTAACAAAAAATTCTTCCTTAAAAGGGAAAAAACATAATATACACAACTCACTATTATTCATTTTTTCAGACATCCACTGGGAGATTTGGAATATATAACTTAGGAAAACTCCTGTGAATTTATCAAAGCAGTGTTTCATAAAAAGGCTTTGGCTGACTCTATTTTTCTAATTTTGAGGTACAGGAATCTTGGCATAAATGGTCTGTTAGTTACTCCTGATCTAAAGTACAATCTCTGGAGTACAAACAAAGTACAACAAAAGTATAACAAAAATTGGATCCTCACCAGAATAAAGTAGTTGACCAACAATACATGGATCAAGCAAAATAATATAACAACAATCTATCTGGTGGAAAGTGGTGTTCTGCTTGTGACTTTTTGAAGGAAGAGTGAATTCCTGGCATGGGTCCTTTATGGTTCACATCCTCAGTGTCATATACTTCAGAAGACAAATTCGCAGAAATATAATTTTTTTAAAAGTTCTCCATGCTATATCCTCTGGGCTCCACTTGGTCTGTCACAGCATCCTACTTTACCAGTGTCAGAAAACATCCTTAAACATTTTTAACTGCAAAATGTATAATAAAAAGGAAAATGGCAAATAGGACAGCAAAGGTAAGAATGAGAATGAAAGGAGCTCATATTCCACAGAGTAAACCAAAATGCAGGAATAAGCCATCAGGAAATGTGACCCCTAGGGCATCCTAACTCTGCCTGGGCCTTGTTGGTCCAGGCAGGGCTCCAAAATTATCTCTACACTAAGTCTGTGTCTCTGATATTCAGCCTGTTTTGAGTATCCATGTATCCTCCCACCAGCCCTAAGTTCCCTATCTCCCTAAGGAGATGTTCAGACCTAATGGTGAGTCTAAAGCCCTATCTGCATGGCACTTGGAATTTCTCTATTAGAGCTTCACTGTGGCACTAATAGGAGAAAATATTTGAAATTATAAGCTTCCAAATCACTCAATTCTAGGTATTATTATATTTATCCAGATTAACATTACCCAAATTATTTTGCTTGAGATCTTAATCAATAACATTAAACAGTAGAAAGAAATTTAGGTATATTAGCTAAAGAAGAAACACAATATATCTTGACTTGTTGCTGATCTTATAGTATAAAAACAATCTGAGAATTCACAGGAAAACAAGTAGAACATTAAAATTAATACTCAAAAACAAATAGTTATCCTACAGATAAATAAAAACTATGGGAGATAAGACCCTATGTATATAAGTAACAAATAAACACATTGGGAAGGTAATTTAACAAATTAAAAACCTATATGAGAAAAACTTATAAATTATCACAAAAGACAAAAATCAACTTGGAAGATTTAACATTATTATTCTATCAATGATATTTTAGTTTGATTTTGCTTGTTTGTTTATCTTGAAACAGGGTCTTACTATGTAGACTAGGCTGGCTTCCAACTAACAAAGATCCACCTGCCTCTGCCTACCAAATGCTGGGATTAAAGATGAATGCTACCATACCTGGTTATGCCACGTTCTTGATTATAAATACATCAATTGTCCTAAAACAGTCTTTAAGTTTGCTATAATCTTCATTTAAAAAAACAAACAGATGGGCTCACAGGATAACTCAGCAGGTAAAGGTGCTTGCCACTGAGGCTGAGGACATGATTTCAATCACCTGAACTCATGTTCAGAGACAACCAATCCCACAAATTGCCCTTGGACCGCCACATGTATTCTATGGTATATATATACACACACAAAAAAAAAGATAAATATGACTGGTCCAGCTTGAGACCCAAGCCATGAGAGTCACCCTATCCCTGGCACTGCCTGGAGGACCAAGGAACCAGATCTTGCATAGCTCAGACCCCTAGACTAGAACCAAACATAAAAGACAAAAAACAAGTCAATGAAATAATTTCTAAAAATATTCTGCTATCCCCATAGATTAGTGCCTATCCTAATTGTTATGAGAGACTCCATCCAGCAACTGATGAGAATAGATGCAGAGACCCACAGCTAACCATCAGGTGGAGCTTGGGAAATCCCATAGAAGAGGAAAAAAAGTGATTGTAGGAGCCAAAGGGGTCAAGGACCCCACAAGAACACAGCCAAAATCAACTAAACTGGGCTCATAGGGGCTCACAGAGACTGAACCAACAACCAAGGAGCTTACATAGAACTGACCTAGGTCCTCTGTATATATGTCCCAGTTGTGCAACTTGGTCTTCTTGTGGAACTCCCAACAGTGGGGACAAGTGCTGTCTCTGACTCTTTTGCCCGCTTTTAGGATCTTTTCTCCCTACTGGGTTGCCCTGTCTATCCTTAATAGAAGAGGTGGTGCCTAGTCTTTGCTGCAACTTGATATGCCTTGGTTGATTGATATCCATAGGAAGCCTGCCTTTTCTGAAGAGAACTGGGAGAAGTGGATTGGGGGAATGGACTGGGGGGAGAGGAGGGAAGGGAAACTGCAGTTGAGATGTAAAATAATAGTAATAAAAATATTTTTAAAAGATCGTAAAGTTACTAATGTTTAGTGGCTGGATAGGTGCCTCAGTGGTGAAGAGCACTTGCTGTTCTCCTTGAAGATCCAAATTCAGTTTCCATCATTCATATGGGTGGCTCACAACTGCCTGTCACTACAGCTCCAGAGGATCTAATGCCTCTGGTCTCTGTGGGCATACACATACTCACATACAAACACATACACATATACAAATAGTTAAGGACATTAAAAGTTAATTCTAAAAAGTACAAATATTAAATTCCTGACATTTGCAGGCTGACTCTAAAGTCTATATGATGAAAAGTAGAAAAAGATTAAGAAAATCAGTCAAAAGAACGGAGAAGTGGCAATAAAAGATATGTTGGTCGAATATATATATGGAAAGAGAGATACACAGATACACAAGTGCTAAAAGGACATGTGAGTGTGTAGTATAACTTTAACAAAGTGAAGGTCTTTCTGTTTTGAAGTCAGTATTAGATACCCTAGTGTTGGTTTTTCACACAGTTGTGTTTAGACTTTTATCACATCCCCAAGAAATGGCACTAGTTGAATCCTAATTTTTAATCCCATCAGTTAGGCTGCATCTTTTAATTGGTGGGTTGAGATCATTTCCATCTATGATTATTAGAGAGAGAGACTTTTTTGTTTTTCGAGACAGGGTTTCTCTGTGTAGCCCTGGCTGTCCTAAAACTCACTCTGTAGACCAGACTGGCCTCGAACTCAGAAATTCGCCTGCCTCTACCTCCCAAGTCCTGGAATTAAAGGCGTGCACCACCACCACCTGGCCAGAGAGAGGCTTTCTATTTCCTATGATTTTATGGGTTGCTGTTCTGGTTAGTTAGGTTTGAGAAAGTTCTTTTCTTTGTCTGTTAATATTAGGGCGTTAGCAATACTGTGTTGGATATGATGGTTTCCTTCTCACATATCCTATGTTCAGCTACTCCCTTACTCAGATGTATTATTCCTCTTTCATGAAAGAGACTTTCTTATATCAGTGTGTACATTATTCTTTTACATAGTTTCTGCAGCGCTGGCTTGATTGTCATGAGTTGTTAGAACTTGTGTTTATTTTGAAATGTTCTTATTTCTCCATCAATTTTAAGAGATAGCTTTGTTGGGTATAGTAATTTTGGTTGACAGTTATTTACTTTCAAAGCTCAAAATATATTGTTCCATGCTCTCTTCAATTTCAGCATTGCTGACAAGAGATCTAATCTTATGCTGATATTTCTATCTTTGAATATGAGTTGCTGTTTTTCCCTTACAGATTTTAACGTTGTTTGTTTGCTTTGTATTTTTGACATCTTAACTATGATATATTTTGAGAAGCTTTTCCCTTGTGTCCATTTAGAGTTCTAAATACTTCTTGAATTTGAATGTCCATTTTTTCTCTGAGTTTGGGATTGTTTTCAGTTATAATTTTATGGAATATTTTTTACCTTATCCCAGCTCCTCCTTGTACCCCCATGGATTGTTATACTTGGTCTCTTAAATGTAA
Source organism: Mastomys coucha (assembly GCF_008632895.1). Taxonomy (NCBI): domain Eukaryota; kingdom Metazoa; phylum Chordata; class Mammalia; order Rodentia; family Muridae; genus Mastomys; species Mastomys coucha. Next base: position 93,419,595 of record NC_045030.1, read on the forward strand.
TCCCTAAGGAATGCTGAAAGGCAGGAAAGGGCATATCATTTGGTTTTCCAATACAAAAAGGTCACCCCTGAAAACATATATACAAGAAACTTTATACAGACCGACTAGGTTATATTTAGGAATACATGTATATATACATAGATACACACACATACACACACGCACGCACACATACATACCACAAAAAGAAAGGTAAATAGAATAGAATTATGGTATGGAGAGATTGGGGGCCAAAACAAGATGATCAAGTGGAAATGAGAGGGGTTATGGAGAGAATATAGGAAGAGACATCTAAAATTAAGAGGTATTTGATAGCTTTTATGAAAATATAATACAGGAGAAGCTTCCTAAGATATATACATATATGAAGGCAATCTAAATGAAATGCTAAATAATGGAGGAGACACCCTCAACTGTCTACTTCTTATCTCTTATCACCAAATGAAACTTCCAGTACCAGAATTTGGTTACATCTACTTGAGTTTTTGGCCAAACGGGTCTCATAGAAATCCTCAAACAACCCAGGCTGTTGCCAAGCCTATAGGTTGGTCTTCCCAAACTGAAGGCAAAGCTCCAATGCTGAAGAAAATACCTACACAACTCATTGAACACAGACAAGTCAAGTTGGTGCCTACATAGAGCCTTCATACCTATATTCTATAATCTTTGGTACAGGAAAGTACTCCCCAGGCTGCCAAAAGAGACACACAAAACACCAACCCATTACAAACCGTTTGATATACAATGGTGTCCTGCTTGCAAAATATGCTAGTGCAATGATAAAACAAAGTTTATGAGAGTAACAAACCAATATCTGATTTGACTTAAAGCCCACTTCATGAGATGGTACATATACCTGACACTGCTTGGGTAACCAAGAACCTGAGGCTAGATAGTCTAGAGACGTAGTTGGTAAAATCAAATATTATTTGTCGTAAAAAGGAATAATATAATGTCTTCTAATAATATTCTGCTATACTCATAGATCTATGTCTTATTCAACCATCATCAGAGAGCCTTCTGAAGCAGATGGGAACAAACATAAAGACCCACAGCCAAATACTCTGCAGAAGTAGGAAACTTTAAAACACACAACCCTAAATGGGATATTTCCATCAAATCCCCCTCCACAGGGCTTGGGGGTCACTACAAAAAAAGAGGCAGAGAAAGTATAAAAGCCAGAGGGAATTGAAGACACCAAGAAAACACAGCCCCCTAAATCAAAATGATCAAAGCTCATATGAACTCCCAGAGACTGAGACAGCATGCACATGGCCTGCACAGGTCTGGGTTATACTATGGCTTCTAGTTTACTGAGTCCAGCCTCAGCATGAGAGGGGTCCTGAGAAAGGGGGAATGGGAGAAGTAATGCTGATTCAATAATGACTTGGAGTCAGAAGATGCAAGCAGTCAGTTTGACTGCTTTCTCTTTTCCCAGGGATTCTCATCATTCTTTCTTCTTCCACTTTCTTCCTTCTCATTCTTTGCCTTCTCCCTTCTCATTCTTTAACCTTCTTCCAATCAGAGAGCCTGAGCCCAGTCTTATTTGCTACATCATCAAGGCTTTGAACATTGTTAATTTATTTTAGAAATCTTTAAATTTGCATAAATTTTATGAATCCTGGATCATTAGTCCCAACTCCTGCTTCCTTAAAACAGAAACTATAAACAAAGCAAAAGCACATTTTCTTATAGTTTTTATACAGCTTGTTCTTTACGGGTAGCTGGGTATACCTCTTGAATTTCCTGGTACAGCAGACAGAATATAGAAGAATGCAGATTGATTCACTTATCTCCTTGTACAAAGCTCAAGTCCACATGGATCAAGGACCTCCACATAAAACCAGATATACTGAATCTAATAGAAGAGAAAGTGGGTAAGAGCCTCAAACACATCAGTACAGAAGAAAATTTCCTGAACAGAACACCAATGACTCAGACTATAGACAAATCAACTATAGACAAATGGGATCTCATAAAATTGAAAAACTTCTGTAAGGCAAAGGACACCGTCAATAGGACAAAACAGCATTGCTGGTAGGATTGCAAGCTGGTACAACTACTCTGGAAATCAGTCTGGTGGTTCCTCAGAAAATTGGACATAGTACTGCCTGAAGATCCAGCTATACTACTCTTAGACACATACCTAAAAGATGCTCCAACATGTAATAAGGTCACATGCTCCACTATGTTCATAGCAGCCTTAATTATAATATCCAGAAGTTGGAAACAACCCAAATGTCCCTCAACAGAGGAATGGATAAAGAAAATGTGGCATGCCGGGCAGTGGTGGTGCACCCCTTTAATCCCAACACTTGGGAGGCAGAGGCAGGCAGATTTCTGAGTTCGAGGCCAGCCTGGTCTACAGAGTGAGTTCCAGGACAGCCAGGGCTACAACAGAGAAACCCTGTCTCGAAACCCCCCTCCCAAAAAAAAAGGAAATGTGGTACATTTACACAATGGAATACTACTCAGCTATTAAAAACAAAGACTTCATGAAATTCACAGGCAAATGGATGGAATATTTGAAAATATAGAAAATATTATCCTAAGTGAGATAACCCAGTCTCAAAAGAACACACATGGTATGTACTCACTAATAAGTGGATATTAGGAAAAAAGCTCGGAATACCCACAATACAACTTACAGACCATATGAAGCTCAAGAAGAAGGAAGGCCAAAGTGTGGATGTTTCAGTCCTACTTAGAAGGGGGAATAAAATAATCATGGGAGATAGAAGGAGGGAGGGATCTTAGAGAGAAAGAGAGGAGGGAGAAGTAAAAGGGGGCACAATCAGGTGTGGGAGGAGATCGGGGAGAAGTACAGAGGGTCAGGAAATTGAACAGAGGTGTGTAGCAATGGGGGATGGGGAACTGGGTGTAGCCACCAGAAAGTCCCAGATGCCAGGAAATCAAGAGGCTCCCAGGACCCAATGGTGATGACATTAGCTGAAATACTCAACAAAGGGGAAGAGAAAGAACCTGTAGAGACCATATCCAGAGGTTAGGTATGGCCCCCTGGTTGAGAGATGGGGCCACCCACCCATCTTAAAAATATTAACCCAGAATTGCTCCTTTCTAAAGTAAATGCAGACAAAACATGGAGCAGAGACTAAAAGAAAGGCCATCCAGAGTCTGCCCCATCTAGGGATCCATCCCATCTGCAGACACCAAGCCCAGATGCTATTGCTGATGCCAAGAAGTGCTTGCTGACAGGAACCTGATATAGCTGTCCCCTGAGAGGCTCTGCCAGGGCCTGACCAATACAGATGCAGATGCTTGCAGCCAACCATTGAACTGAGTGCCAGGACCCAATGGAGGAGTTAGGGGAAGGACTGAAGGAGCTAAAGGGGTTTGCAAAACCATAGGAAGAACAACAATATCAACCAATCAGAACCCCCAAAGCTCCCAGGGATTAAGTCACCAACCAAAGAGTACACAGAGGGATCCATGGCTCCAACTGTATATGTAGC
>NC_045030.1:93423213-93424485 GCF_008632895.1 Mastomys coucha
AAAATAAAAAAAGAACATTAAAAAGTAAAGTAATTCATAAAAAAAAGAAAAAAGAAAAGAACCAATAAAAGAAAGAAAATAAAATAGAAGAGACAGATCAGCTTCAGGGCAACAGCAACCATCAGCACATGAAGGGATCAATGGCCTGGTGATGTTCCAGAGGCAGGCACTGTGCCAAACCTCCCATTATGCAGCCACACTAAACCAGGTACTAGTTAGGTGTTTTTTATGGCATTCCTGAGTATGTGAATGAGTGGGTCTCTTATTCTTGTGCCTTTTCTTAGGCTATTTTTCTTCTGTCTATTTTGTCTAAGTCCTATGTGTTAGCTTTTATTTTATTTTATTATTAATATAACATTATGATAAATATAACAGGACTAACACATGTATGAGGTACTTAGAAAAGGTAAATTCACAGAGATTATCATGGGCTCTGTGGGGGGATCAAGGGTAAGTATGTCTGTTCAGGAGTAATATACTGAGTTTTACAATGAAAATGATTTAAATGGAAGCTGGTAAGATGGCTCTGTGGGTACAGTGCTTGCTACACAAACACAAGAACATTAACTTGGATCTTCACACTCCTCACCCAAAACGGTAGACATTGCAAGTCTAGAGGAGGGAGGATACAGACAGAGACAGATACATGGAATTGACTGACCAGCCAATCTAACCAAAGCAACAAGTTCCAAGTTTAGTGAGAGAATTTGTCTCAAAAAAATGAGGTGAGGATCAAGAGAAACCATTCACACATTTAAAACCATACCTTTTGTTCTGTATTTTTATCACAAAATCATATATATTTGTAGAAAAAAGAATCCTATGCTTCTTGCCACTGACCAGAACCATTTTTTTCAAGCTTTAATGATTTGCATGTAGTATATATCTAGATGATAAATGTCATGTTGTTAAAGATTTTTATAATCTCTACAGGATTATGCATACAGTAAGTACTATAAATTAATTATAAAAATTACTATACTTTGTCAGGTATGGTAGCACATTTCTGTAATTCCAGCACTCAAGAGGCAGAGGCAAGAGGATCTGGAATTCTAAGTCATTCCCAGCAACATAGCAAGTTCAAGGCCAGTGTGGGCTACTTGTGATCCTGACTCAGAGAAACTAGAGCAAGGTGGTACATGTCTGCAGTCTGGGCACTTGAGAAGCAGAAGCAAGATCCATGCAAGTTTGAGGCCAACCTAATCTATACAGCGAGTTCTAGGTCATCTAGGGTTACATATTGAGACCTTCTCAAACAGAAGGGGAAAAAAA
>NC_045030.1:93424496-93425184 GCF_008632895.1 Mastomys coucha
TACAGCGAGTTCTAGGTCATCTAGGGTTACATATTGAGACCTTCTCAAACAGAAGGGGAAAAAAAGAAAAAACTAATTTAATCAAACCAAATCAGGCCCTTAGCTTTGTTTTACTTTTGTTCAGTGTATTTTAGTTTATGTTAGGAATTTTCTGCCTTTTAAACACCTTTACCAGTGATTCATTCTGAATTCTGAATGATTCTTCCTCTGGAAGTTTTAACATTTAAAGACATTTTAAGATATTGCACTGAACTAGCTGCAAGATGTCTATACTGCATATAAAAATCCCAAACCTTTGTTAGCTTCCTGCTACCAAAATTATAACATGCAAAGCAATAAAGAATTCCTACATCAAGTACTAAGAGATCAATGCCTACCATAAGAACTTTATAAGAACTTTGAACCTGAAAAATAGTACCTACAATATACTTGAAAACATTTTTCTTCTACATTTTATTCAAGTGATAATTTTTTATCTCCTCTGTGACCCTGACATCAACAATACTAATTCCCCTGGGCTGCAATACAATACTAATAAAATGAAATAAATGATTTTTATCTCATCTTTGACCACTGTGAGTATAACTTTTGAGAAGAAATTCTCAATCTTGATAAGTAGATGTTGGGCGCTGTTGGGCACTCGCCGCCAACACCAGCCACGTAAACTCCGTACATCTGTGCAACGCCA
>NC_045030.1:93425195-93437394 GCF_008632895.1 Mastomys coucha
TAAAGTGTGGTTGAGAAGAATCCTGCTGTTGTCGTCATCCTTCCTGCTGGCAGGTGGTCGCGACAAGTAGAGAAACAGGGAAAGTTTGTGTAAGCACTAAGTATATTTCTATCCATAAATTTGTCAGTTTCCTTGTGTGAAAAAGATATAGAATACCTTCCCTGCCTACCTCAAAATGATGTTATTGAGAATCACTATGTTAGTAACCTTTGAAACATATAAATTATTTTAACCTTTATGTGAGTACATGATATTCACATGTGCATACATGTCCATGTATGAGGATAGAAGCATGTGCGTGGGACAAGCTGCATATGGAGGTCAGAAACCAACCTCAGTTGTTGGTCCTCATGTTCCACCCCAAGGCAAGGTTCTTTATTTTACACTGTGTGTGTTGGTTAGTTGCTCCCACAAACTTCAGAGGATTCACCTATCTATACCCTCCACCTTACCAGAATTGTACAGAGATTATAGGCATACACTTCTACACCAAACTTTACTTGAGTTCTGTGGCTCCAAACCCAGGTCCTCATGTTTACATGGCAGGTACTTTATCCACTGAATCATCACTTCATGCTAAAACCTGTAGAATATTTGATAATATAGTATTGCCATTATATTAATTTCAGAATGGAATTGAGTGTATTCCCAGACAAGTAGGTAAGCCATCAACAAAACTTTTTACATTAAAGAGTCCAACTTCCTTAAGAAACTGCATTCATACAGTAATTAAAAGTAAGTTAAATTCTAAGGCAATGATTAGTAGAATGGTAAACAGAACCATATGTCTGAACCAGTCCTAAAGCATATTAAAAATATTCATCGAGGTAACCAAGATTTGATTTGCATACATTTGAAAACAATTCTTATATATTCAACAGATAAGAGGAGAGATTCATAATTTTCTAGAAATAAAATAGAAACAATTTTTAAATGGGAAAAATAATAAAGATAACAAAAAGTTGTAAATTTTTTATAAGCTAGTCGTATCTTGTAAACTACACGGTGTTCTGAATTCAGATAGCCAATATCTAATGATAACTTTCTCCTTCCTGAAAACTGTAGTAAATGTCGTGTTCATTAAGAATCTAAACATTTCAATTGGAAGCAATTTATTCTGAGCCAAAAGTCTTGAATGACCCCTTAAGTAATTGTATAGCATTGACTTTATCAATGTTTAATTCTAGCCAACTGAGGTAAGACCCTCACTCTTTCCCTGTCTTTCAAGGATGGAAGCAAGAAGATTCTGCTTTTTCTGAAAGCATGGTAGATGGAGGCTAGGATATACCTACTGGCAAGAAGTACTCTAAAAATAAAAGTTGCAAAGTTCAACTTTTAGAGACAAAATCCCCAGGTTCTACTGAGGAAGCACATAACACAGTGTAAGAAATTTAGAAGTCGTACTACTCTCCCATGAGGGGTAGATAAATTAGACATTAATACTGAATCACCAGTTTAGTTACAAAAGTCAAAAAAATTACTTCAAGATGCTCAGGGTTAAAAGATTTTCTCCTAAGAAACTGTACCTAAACTTGTTGTTGTTGAGAATAGACTTTAAATGCACTAAGCATATTCAGACAACTAAACAGAAAAATAACAACACTAATTGGGCTGACCCTCTTGCCTCTACAAAGTAAAGATATATGCTTGACAGGTAATTAAATGCAAGATTCTAAAATGAGAGTGAAATCAACAGAGAAACTCAACAGAATACCAATGGCTGAGTAGCTTGTTTCTCTCACCTTCTTTTGACTTCCACATAATTCTCTCCACTAAAGCACCACTAAAATGGACATCACGGCTTCTGCCAGAAGAGCCTCTCTTTATAGTTAACGTATATTTTGTATGATGAGGCATATGATGCTGAAAAAAGAACATGAGCTTTAACATTGGGAAGACACCAGCCCAAATTCTGACTTTGTCACTTAGCAGTTCATAATACTGAGTTATTTAATCTCTCCTAGTCTTAAAGTGTCGAGTCCAGCATGGCCATGTACGGGACAGTATGGCATGGTTTCTTGCCCCCTGGAACAGAGCCAGCAGGGCATAGACCTCCATGAGTATAGATAGTCGTTGTGGGTGAAAGGCTTGTTTGTGTAATAGTGTATGTATTTACACTTTCCTCCTTTGAGGAATGACCTCTCCGCCAAGGTTAAAGATTCCATAATAATCAGACAGCATGAGTCCAGGAGGTGAGGACTTGACTATGGACTATGTCTCAGCAAAATGGTAGAACACTGTGATCTTCAGGACAGCCCTTAAGGCTGAGGGAAAGAATACTGAAAACAGGAGTTAAAATATATAATTTCTCAACTATGCAAAATATAAGGATACAATATGAATTATATAAGGAGCTTAACAGATCTGAAAGAACAGAGGCAGCTGCACTATGAGCCAACTTGTCAGAAAGATACTAAGGAAGGAGATAAAGAGATGAAGGGAGTGGAGATTGCAAGGATCCTATCCAGCTAAGTTTGTGGATTCCTCAGTTTGAGGTCAGCCTGGGACAGAGCTAATTTAGGTCCAGGTATGGTCAGAATGGTAAATTCAGGGCAGGGTCCCACCCAGCAATCTTATTGTCTGTGCTTGTACTTGATGTCTTTTTCTAAGAATCAAGGGGCTTGCTTGGATCATGGTATGCTGATTCATGGGATAAGCAAAAAAGGAACCTGTGGTAAAGACTGAATTGATATGTAAAATAAAATACTGGGCTTTTGGTCTGTAAGAGATGAGCTATCCAGAGAGGTTTTAGAATAGGAAGAAAAAGTTTTCTGGAGCAGAAAGCTGTCTGGAGATCTCCAGAGAGAACAGAACAGACAGAGCAGTCTGAAAAGCAGAACATAGGCTTTCAGCTTGGACCCATGATTTGACTTCAAGTTGTTTGTTTCACTGCTCTCAAACACCCCTTCCCTTAGAATCCCTCTCCAAGCTGAGGCTGACTCTTGGCATTAGAGTTTTTGCTCCACAAAATAAGGACAACATCTTCTTTGCAAAACTGTCAAAAGAGGAAAATACTGATTATTTATATAACCCATTATAGTTGCAGAGCATAGTATAGTCACAATAAAAGTTTGCAGAAATATATATGTAGTAAAAGTGTCAGTCTCAGAAGATACCCCCAAAAAAAGAACAGCATCATTGCAATGATAATAGCTATTATTTTCCTGAAATGATATAGTTAACTTCTATTGGGACTATTTTTAGTGCTAACAGCTTTCAAACACAGATCTAAGTTTTGCTGTTAGCACTCAAGCCCATCCACAAGCACAGTTAATCCATGTCAGTCTTCTCTTTTAAAAGGGTTATAATGGTATCAAACATTGTAGGTTTTGATTGGATAACTCAAAGAATTTCCCTCCTGCTGTGATTCTGATTGGTCGAGTGGAAAAAAATAAGCCAGATACATGTGAGTTGACCTACAAAACTCATTTTCCAACAACAACAAAAAAAAAATGGACAATAGCATTTGCAAGTAAAATAGAATAGAAATGTTGTTACATTCACCATTTAAGGGTTCAAAATGCTGTTATTTTTAAATCTAAATCAACATAAAACAAAAATACACTAAAAGGAAGTCTACAAAAAAAACTACTCAAATAATTACAAAAAATCAGAGATTTACTGAGTACTATAGGCCAATGAATAAGGGTTTAACTACAATAAAAAAAAAAAGGATGGCCTATTTGTGGTGATTTCCTTCAGTTTGAGCATGGACAAATTTTCTCTGCACTAAGAATGGATTCTTTTATTCTCAGTTTCATTCAAGTAATAGTGGACTCAACTTTTCCTTAGTATTGCAGGATACCATGCTGTGGAAATGGCTCCAAATAATGAGCACTGGGAGGGTGGCTGAAATGCTGCTCATGTTTACACTGGCACACAAGCACAAACAAAAGCTCCAGCACACCAGCAGCATTCTGTTCATCTGCTGATTTTCTCCGATATGGTTCCTGCCGAGACACAATAACAAGGGAAAATAACAAAAAGTCGGCTAAAAGATCCGTTATGGGGATGGTGAGCAGCGTCTTTTTAGAATAAGACTGTAATGTGCTCGTATAGTGCTGAAATTCAGCCAGACTGCTCAAAATAATTCATGAAGATGAAGTTTCAAGTCTATTGAAAATATTCCCACAGGGAACTCTACTGACATACACATGTCAAATAATAGAATCCAAGGGTGTTAGTCAGTCAAAGGAGATGCTGGTTTCTGTGCTAGTCCTTCTATTCACACTTCTTACCCTGCACCCTCTTCTAGGTAATTGTTAGAGGAAGCTATAATAGGTCATGTGGACATAAATGAGCACAGATTTATAATGGGCATATTGTGTATCATGAGTATACATTAGGACCTATATATGTCATGACCATTTCCCTTTTTGTGAAATGGTCACAATTTTTGATTAATTTATGAGACTTCCTGTCAGTAGACTTAAGTCTATATCATCTACAGAACTAACTGCCCCCATTTGAACAATCATTAATTTTGTATAATCCCTTTATCAGTGATTAAAGTTCTATAACCTTTAGAGAAAAGGAAAGACTTAATCTGGGATTTTCTTAATTAATCATGATTTTGTATATATATAAATCTTTTCACTGCCCAACCTCAACATCAGTTACCATAATGGAAGGCATGGCAGATTTTGCAGTTGTTTGTTCTCATATCTTAGTAATTAATCAATAGCTGTCACTGGTACTGATACAGACATTACAACAACAACAACAAATGAACCTAGGCATAGGGAGATGGCTGGCCTAAACCCTCAAATTGTTAGGTGATGGAATAAAAGTGAAAGCAACACAAGAATCCATGTAATGAATTTAATGACACTCAAATATCTTGGTCTCTGCTGGATGCCACTGGCCTCACTCTAAACATCCTATTCATGCTACTCACAATGCCTGTAGCATCACTCTTACTGACAATTTTCAATTTGCCCTGACTCTGGACCAATTCTACCATCCAATCACTCTAACTGAGAGCTGCAACAAAGGTAAGTCAGTGGTTTAAAGTAGCAAGTGATTTTTATTTATATGTTTTTCTTCCTCTTCCCCTACCATCATGACTTGCCTCTCCATATTACCTAACTCCTATATACCTTTCTCATATATTAGATAAAGGAAAAATTGAAGAGAAATGAAAGGCTAAGAAGAAGAGAACACCCAATAGCAGAATCTGTGGTGTCATTCCTTCAAAGACCCAGAAATAAATTTGTCAGTAAGACCCTGCCATGGAATAATCTTGACTTTACTTGACATTATTTAAATCCATATATTCCTAGATAGGAAAGCAATGATCCCTAAAGGAATTGGAGTTTAGCAAGAGCTAGTGGATTAATATGTCATCTTTCCATTGAAACTAGTAGAAATCTAATATAACATGGCTCAAAAGAAACAAAGAAGAATGTTTTAAGTCTAATATAACATGGCTCAAAAGAAACAAAGAAGAATGTTTTAAGATTTTAATTCAAATTTCATGGAGAATCTAGCTTCAGGAATAGTTTGAACTAGGGGCTGAAACAGTGTCCTGAGGGTTCCATTTCTCTCTCAATCTCCATTCTTCATTTCTGTGTTCCTCTAAAGATTCTTTCCTATCCTTCAATCTACCAGGTCAGACATCCCAGCAGGAGAAAAATTAAGCTTTGTCTTCTCAATACTTGCAATGAAATATGAAGGTGCATGTTCTACTCATCAGGGAAAGCTCACATATAATTCCCTATTGCAAAGGAAAGTATAGACAAATGTGGTCAGAGAGTGTTCCAAGGGAAAATTGAAGTATTATAACCTCAATAGAAAGGAATGAGTATAAGTCAGAACAAAGCAAAACATATTCACCAAGTAGGACTACATATTTAAGGAAGAAAATTCATGTAAACATATATAATTTTGTTAAAGTAATGGAAAATGCTACATGTCTTCCAGTTTCTATTTTCTTTCTTTTGCTAACAGTCTTCCACAGCTTAATCTGATATGCGGATGGCTACCTTAACAGCTAGGTGTAGCTGTTTGACCAAGATTGGGCTGATAGATATAAAAGAAAACTCAACTCTCAATTCATCTCAAAATACAGATGTTTCTATAGATAACTTTTATCTCCCTTCTTGCTAAGAAATAGCCACAACGATAGCTGCCTCCTTGGTCTAAGATCCAGAAGTCATGTATTGAAGATGGCAAAGTTCTCCCACTAGTCAGAGTCACAGAATGTCTGCTGCTATCCTATCATTTGACGTGATAAAATCAGATTAAGAAAGCAAGTGTTTATTTTCTATTACAGTTCAAGGGTACAGTATATTGTGGTGATAAATTTTTAATTGTTAGGAGTTAGGATTTTAAGATCAATTATCTCCTCATATTGAAACTCAGGAAGCTCAGCTGGCTTTTTTTTTTTTTTTTTTTTTTTTTTTTTTTTTGTAGTTCAGGACCCAAGCCCAGGGGATGGTGCTAGCCACTTGTAGGGTGGGGGTCTTCTCCCTCAAACTATTCAAAAAATGCCTCACAGGCAAGACCAAAAGGTAACTAGATCAAACTAATCCTAACTCTTGTGTCTGGACCTTTGTCTCCTAGATGGGTCCAGATCCTGTCAAATTAACACTCAATACTAACATCCTACCTGGTGAAATAGAATTTTTTTCAATCTAAATTACCTTGATATTTTTACCTGAGAGAGAAATGAACATCTTATATCTAGCTCTGTCTTATTTAAGCTACTGTATTTGGGGATGTTCAGTTTTGTTTAACCGAAACTCTAAATGTTTACGAAAAGTCTTAATATGAAAAACTTAGAGAGGAATTTGACACACGTATGTTAAAATAATGGAACTCTAGTGCTTTCTGAGTGTATATATATCTTGTGTAAGTACAGTAGTGGGATCTATAATAACATCTTTCTTAATCTAAGACTCAGTGTTCAACCCTAAACAGGACATAGCCCACCACCACCAGACTTGGGTAACATCGTGAAAGAGAAGTTATAAAGAATATTCAAGCCAGCAAATGAGTACAGTGAAATGGTGTCTTTTGAACATAGCATAGCTATTGCAGTCATGAGCTCACAGTTACTGAGGTTACTTGTACAAGAACAAGTCAGCCAAAATCTCAACATGGATATAGTAAATTATTTCCAAATCACATACTAAGAAGTTATTGGCAGTGGATAATTGCTGAAGGAGAGAGAACCATTCTTTCCTGACTATATAAGAATTGATAGGTTTTCTATGTTCTAGTGGATGGCTCCATACCCATTCACATTTAGACATTTTTAGCTGGACTTAGTGGGTTATGGGAAGAGGGGAACCAGATCTGGTATTGGGTGAGGGAAAAGACTGAAGCCCTGAGGGTCAGCAAAAGAATGGAAACAGGCAACCTCGAGAGGTAGAAAGTTTGGGGAACCCTCCAGAATGCACCAGAGACCTAGGAGGTGAGAGACTCTTGGGACTCAAAGGGAGGGACCTTAAATGAAATGCCCAAAAGTAGGGAGAGGGAACTTATAGAATCCACCTCCAGAAAAAAGACAGGGCATCAAATGAGGGAGGGGGTTGCCATCCCACAATCAAAACTCTGACCCAGAATTGTTCCTGTTTGAAAGAAATGCAAGGAATGAAATGGAGAGGAGCCTGAGGGAAAGACGGTCTAGCAACAGGCCCAAAGTGGATCCAGCTCAAGGGGAGGACTCAAGGCCTGACATTGTTACTGAAACTATGGAGTGCTCACAAAAAGGAACCTGTCATAACTGCCCTCCAAAAGATCCAACAAGCAGCTGAAATAGTCAGATGCAGATATTTGCATCCAACCAATGGACAGAAGCTGCTGACCCCTGTGGTTAAATTAGATAAAAGCTGGAAGAAGCTGAGGAGGAGGAGGACCCTGCAGGAGGACCAGCAGTCTCAATTAACTTGGATCCTCAGGATCTCTCAGATACTGGACCACCAACCAGGCAGCATATACCAGCTGATATGAGGCCCCCAACACATATACAGCAGAGGACTGCCGGGTCTGTGTTCATTCAGAGATGATGCACCTAACCCTTAAGAGACTAGAGGCCCCAGGGAGTTTAGCGGTCTGGTGGGTTGAAGGGTGGGTGGTGGGGACATCCTTGTGGAAACAGGGGCGGGGAGGATGTATGGGATGTGTAATAGTTGGAGGGAAGACTATAAATGATAAATAAATGATTAAATTAGAAAAAATTTAATGATTAAATAATCATTTATTTAATAAATGATTAAATTAGAAAAAAGGAGATGAAATTGGGAGGAGATATAGGGTTAGTTATAAGGTAAAATAGGGAGTAGATATAATCATATTTCATTGTATACATGAATGGGATTTCCAAAAATAAATTTTGCAAAATTAAACAGAAAATAAATTAAACAAATAGAGCATCTTTCTTACGTTAGATTTTTATACAAGTAATAGAATAATAGTTATCAATGGCTGATAAAATTAGACATTATTTTGATTCTGTCATCCTACTTTTACATTCATTATAAGTTTTCTAAAATTAACTTATGTTTGAAGTAAAACAGGGGTTTTCATCAATCTTATAAAACTGAAGGAACTGGTTTTTCCAAGGAATTCAATTAGAAAATTAAGATACATTTACTTATCATTGAAAGATGGCATAGTAATGGTCATCAAGCAAACATACAATCTTAGATACCATGATAGGCTGAAAAATTGAGGACAAGTTTTGTCTGTTTTGACATCCATCCTCCCTTGGAAGCTCTTCCCATTAAAAAGTAAAATCTATCTTTCAACCTCTTAAAATTGGAGCTTAGTCAAGTGACTTGTTTTGGCTACAAGACAATAACAAATAATGTCAGTGAGGATTGAAATGTACTGGCACATTGGAGTTTGTTCTTTCTCGGTGCTCTTGGGAACCTCAAACATACAATAAGTGGAAGCAGTAAGACTAGGTGAGTGAAAGTACTTCCTGACTGATGACCTGAGCTGGATACCCTGGGCAGTGTAACGGTAGAATGAGAGATCTGACATACATACATACTATGTCATACTATGAGATACATAACATCCCATACTTTAATCATTTAATCTAGTAAAGTATATGTTGTATAGATTCATTGGTAAAAACAACAAATTTACCAGTATAAACACACACACACACACACACACACACACACATCTATTTGGATTCATTTGGCCTAAATCACAAATGATAATAATAATAATAATAGCAGGAAATTAAAAATTGAAATCAACAAAGAAGTATAATAACAAATCAAACATTTTAAAAGTTATAAAGTTTAAGGAATACATAGAATATTTTTTAAATGATCACAACAAACAAAATAGAAAGGCAATCAGAGATGTTTTGAATTAGAAACAAATTTAGAATTGATATCATTTGTGCACCTTGCGCTATAGCCGAGGAAATGGGGACAGAAAGGTGAATGGCTTCCTTATGTTTTACAATCTTTATACCAACTCTGAAAAAAAGTTCCACGGCACTATGAATGCCTCTTGATTCTAACCCCCAATCATATGGCAATTTCAGAACCTTGGGGAAATTGAGTTTAGAAATTTTAAATCAAAAAACTGCCTGACACTTAGTAAGAGTTCAACATATGAAAATCACAAAGAGCTAAATGATGTAACGAGCTCACAGCTAGTCCAAGGAGCTCTCTATAAACATGGGCTCAATTCCAAAATTGCACCCTTGTGCTCTTCCTCTGAAATATAGAAAAAAAAACTAAAGTAGACACAATTTTGGAAGTGGGAAGGATAGATGCATTCTTATTGGCAATCAGGGATAAAAAGAACTTTGTTAAAGCCTTAGATTTCTTTTCTGTGCCAAGCACTCCTAATGGAAAAAAATGTGCACAGCTGAGATGAAAATCCTCTAGAATTATGCATTCAGCTTATTGCTATAAACCAACCACCTCAAAACTCAGTGGCTTAAAACAACAACAATTTATCACTTCATACAATTCTATATGTTGACTACATAGTTCTGCTGATCTCTATAGGACTTATATTTGAGTAGCAGCCCAGCTACGGACTGGTTCAGCCAGCACATATAACATAAATGAATTTGTCCTTCCTTGTGGCTCTTTAATATAACTCCTCCTTATGAAATGGAAGCCCCGGGGCAGTATGTGAAGAGAATGGAGGCTCTGGAGCCCCCACACTACATTCTATTACTCAAGAAAAGCTAGATGGGCAACTCCTACTAAAGAGGTATGGCAAAAGACTCAACTTTTTGATTAAAAAAAAAAAACATGGTGTTCCCTTTTCTTTTTTAAATAAAAAACACACATTGTATATATTTTTTCAAATAAACAGTCTTTATTGATCTATTTACAGGAAACTGTATATCATTACTCTAAAGTTTCTGCTTATGCAGCTTGCCTCTTGCTTGCCTAATCCTTTGACATTTCTCCAACTTTAGTCAAATAATTGCAGATGATGGCCTCTTCGCTGACTACATAGCTCTAGTAAAAACACAATGCAAACTACCCCTCAAATGATAAGAAAGGCTCTCCCCAAGTATTCGGTCAACAACTACAACTGCCCAGAGTTTCACATTCATGCCACCTTAATTCTCAGATGTAGCCACCCTTTTCAGCCTACCAAAACCAACTCTGATTTGTGTTCAGCTATCTAGTTATCTGACAGAGCTAGAATGAGAGTCCTCTGGAATTATACAACTAAATGGCTCAATTGTACCAAACTCATTTTTACTGTACAGAAGCTCTCTATTTGCCTTATTGCAATTGTCAAGTGTCAATAATCATCCTGAACAATATATGTCATCATCCAAAGATGTTTCCAACCTCAAAATTACCACTAAAATTATAACCAAAGAAAGTGTTAGAGTTTTTCTTTTTTTCTTTTATCTTTTTGTTTGTTTGTTTCCATTAATTTATTTATTTATTCACTTTACATCCCCATCACAGCCCTCTTCCCAGGCCCCACTCACACAGCCTCTCCCTTTCTCCTCTGAGAAGGGGGAGGTCCCCTGTGTACCAACTCACCCTGGCATATCAAGTCACTACAGGACTAGGCACAACCTCTCCCATTGAGGCCAGACAAGGTAGTCCAGTTAGGGGAATCTATAGATTTTGAATCTATAAGATTTAAGATTTGACTCTCAAAGAAAAGGCTAAGTTTTTTAAAAAGAAAAATATCTCTAGCCAAAGATCTTTTTATGCATTAAATGCAGACAGAATGGTCAGGTATAAAAACTTGCAAGTATAAGACATCTTTTTTGCTTTGGTTTTACTTTAGGGGATTTTTGTTTTTCTTTGTAATTTTTTGATCTTCAGATGGTCTTACTAGGTAGTCCAGGCTGGCCTCAAAGTTGAGGTGTCTCAGCTTCCTAGGGGTTGGAGTTACAGAGGTATACTACCACACATTATCCTAAAGGAAAGACTTATTGACATATCACACTGAGCAATACTGGCTGGTTTTGTGTGTCAAACTTGACACAAGCAAGAGTCAGGAGAGAAGGAGCCTTGGTTGAGGAAATGCCTCCAATGGATCCAGCTGTAAGGCATTTTCTCAATTTATGATCAATAGAGGATGGCCCACCCCATGGTGTGTACTGCCATTCCTGAGTTGGTAGTTCTGGATTATATAAGAAAGCAGCCCTCTATCAGATATAGGATTGGTAAAGATCTTTTCTCAATCTGTTGGTTGCCGCCAGATGTTCTTCAACAGAGGAATGGATATAGAAAATGTGATACATTTATACAAATGAGTACTACTCAGCTATTAAAAACTATGAATTTATGAAATTCTTAGGGAAGGGGATGGATCTAGAAGATATCCTGAGTGAAGTACCCCAATAACAAAAGAACACACATGGTATGCACTCACTGATAAGTGGATATTATTAGCCCAGAAGTTCGGAATACCCAAAATACAATCCACAAACCTCAAGAAATTCAAGAAGAAAGAAGGCCAAAGTGTGAATGCTTCGATCCTTCTTAGAAGGGGGAACAAAATAACCATGGAAGGTGTTGCAGAGATAGACTATGGAGCAGAGCCTGAAGGAAGGACAATCCAGAGACTGCTCCATCTGGAAATCCTTCCCATATTCAATCACCAAGCCCAGACACTATTGTAGATGCTCCAAGTGCTGACTGACAGGAGCCTGATATAGCTGTCTCCTGAAAGACTCTGACAGTGCCTGACTAATACAGAAGTAGAGACTCATAGCCATCCATTGGACTGAGCACAG
>NC_045030.1:93437761-93440868 GCF_008632895.1 Mastomys coucha
GAAAGAAAGAAAGAAAGAAAGAAAGAAAGAAAGAAAAAAGAAAGAAAGGAAGGAAGGAAGGAAGGAAGGAAGGAAGGAAAGAAAGAAGGAAGAAAGAAACCAGCCTGAGCAAACCATGGGAAGCAAGCCAGTAAGCAATAACCCTCCATGGCCTCTGCATCAGCTCTTGCCTCCAGGTTCTTGCCTTGACTATCTTTTGTGTGTGTGTGTGTGTGTGTGTGTTCTTTTTTTATTAGATATTTTCTTTATTTACATTTCACATGATATCTCCTATCCTGGTTACCCCTCCGAAAAAAATATGAAAAACAAAAACGAAAAACAAACTCCAGTTCCCTCCCCCCTCCCCATGCTCACTAACCCACCCTCTCCTGTTTCCTGGCCCTGGCATTCCCCTACACTGGAGCATAGAAACTTCACAGGACCAAGGGCCTCTCTTCCCATTGATGACAGACTAAGCCATCCTCTGTTATATATGTTGCTGGAGCCATTAGTCCCACCAAGTGTACTCTTTGGTTGATGGTTTGGTCCCTGTGGGCTGTGAGGGTACTAGTTAGTTCATATTGTTGTTCATCCTAAGGGGCTGCAAAACCCCTTCAGCTCCTTGGGTCCTTTCTCTAGCTCCTTCATTGGGGACCCTGTACTCAGTCCAATGGAAGGCTGTGAGCCTCTACTTATGTATTAGTCCAGTACTGTCAGAGCCTTTCAGGAGACAGCTATATCAGGCTCCTGTCAACCAGCACTTGCTGACATCCACAATAGTGTCTGGGTTTGATGACTGAATATGGAAAGGAATCCCAGGTGGAATAGTACCTGGATTGTCCTTTCAGTTTCTGCTCCATAGTTTGTCTCTGCAACTCCTTAGATGGGTATTTTGTTCCCCCTTCTAAGAAGGAACAAAGCATCCACACTTTGGTCTTCCTTCTTCTTGAGGTTTTTGTGGTTTGTAGATTGTATTTTGGGTATTCCAATCTTCTAGGCTAATATCCACTTATCAGAGAGTGCATAACATGTGTGTTCTTTTGTGACTGGGTACCTCACTCAAGATGATATTCTCAAGATCCATACATTCCCCTAAGAATTTCATAAA
Source organism: Mastomys coucha (assembly GCF_008632895.1). Lineage (NCBI taxonomy): Eukaryota > Metazoa > Chordata > Mammalia > Rodentia > Muridae > Mastomys > Mastomys coucha. Next base: position 93,438,849 of record NC_045030.1, read on the forward strand.
TTCATTGTTTTTAATAGCTGTGTAGTATTTCATTGTGTAGATGTATCATATTTTCTGTATCCATTCCTCTGTTGATGGACATTTAGGTTGTTTGCAGATTCTGGTTATTATAAATAAGGCTGCTATGAACATGGTGGAGCATGTGTCCTTATTACATGTTAGAGCATCTTCTGGGTATATGCCCAGAGGTGGTATAGCTGGGTCTTCTGGTAGTACTATATCCAATTTCCAGAGGAATCACCAAACTGGTTTCAAGAGTGGTTGTACCAGCTTGCAATCCCACCAGCAATGAAGGAGTGTTCCTCTTTCTCCACAATCTTGCCAGCATCTGTTATCACCTGAGTTTTTGATCTTAGCCATTCTAACTGGTGTAAGGTGGAATCTCAGGGTTGTTTTTATTTACATTTCCCTGATGACTAAGGATGTTGAACATTTCTTTAGGTGCTTCTCAGCCATTCAGTATTCATCAGTTGAGAATTCTTCGTTTAGCTCTGTACCCCATTTTTTTATTAGATGTTTTCTTTATTTACAATATCTCCTTTCCCAAGTTCCCCTCCAAAAAAATAATAAAATAAAATAAACAACCAAAAACTAAAACAAACCCCTGTTCCCCTCCCTTCTCCCCCTGTTCACCATCACACCTCCTCCTGCTTACTGGCCCTGGCATTCCCCTACACTGGGGCACAGAACCTTCACAGGGCCAAGGGCCTCTCCTCCCATTGATAACCAACTAGGCCATCCTCTGCTATACATATGCTTCTGGAGCCATGAGTCCCACCATGTGAAATCTTTGGTTGGTGTTTTAGACCTAGGAGCTCTGAGGGTACTAGTTAGTTAATATTTTTGTTCATCCTAAGGGGCTACACACCCTTCATCTCCTTGGGTCTTTTTTCTAACTATTTCATTGAGGACCCTTACAAAGTCCAATCGATGGCTGTGAGCCTCTACTTCTGTATTAGTTGGGCACTGGCAGAACCTCTCAGCAGACAGCTATATCAGGCTCCTGTCATCCAGCATTTGCTGGCATCCACAATAGTGTCTGGATTTGATGATTGAATATGGGAAGGATTCCCAGGTGAAACAGTCTCTGAATTGTCCTTCCTTTAGTCTCTGCTCCAGAGTTAGTCTCTACAACTCCGTCCATGGATATTTTGTTCCCTCTTTTAAGAAGGAACAAAGTATCCACATTTTGGTCTTCCTTATTCTTGACTTTCTTGTGATTTGTAGTTTGTACTTTGTGTATTCTGATCCTCTGGGCTAATATCCACTTATCAGTGAGTGCATACCATGTGTGTTCATTTGTGATTGGGTTACCTCACTCAGGATGATATTCTCCAGATCCATCCATTTACCCAAGAATTTCATAAATTCATTGTTTTTAATAGCTGATTAGTACTCCATTGTGTAGATTACCACATTTTCTGTATCCATTCCTCTGTTGAGGGGCATCTGGGTTGTTTCCAGTTTCTGGCTGTTAAAAATAAGGCTGCTGTGAACATGGTGGAGCATGTGTCCTTACGACATGTTGGAGTATCTTCTAGGTATATATATGCCCAGGAGTGATACAGCTGGGTCCTCTGGTAGTACTAGTCAATTCTTGATCTTAGAGCATAAGCAATTGGTGTTCTGCTCAGGAAATTTTCGCCTGTGCCTATGTGCTCAAGGCTCTTCCCCACTTTCTTTTCTATTAGTTTCAGTGTATCTGGTTTTATGTGGAGGTCCTTGATCCACTTGGACTTGAGCTTTGTACAAGGAGATAGGAATGGATTGATTTGCATTCTTTGACATGGTAACTGCCAGTTGAGCCAGCACCATTTGTTGAAAATGCTGTCTTTTTTTCTACTGGATGGTTTTAGCTCCTTTGTCAAAATCAAGTGACCATAGCTATGTGGGTTCATCTTCAGTTCCATTCCATTGATCCACCTGCCTGTCACTGTACCAATACCATGCAATTTTTATCACATTTGCTCTGTAGTACAGCTTAAGGTCCGGGATTGTGATTCCACCAGAGGTTCCTTTA
>NC_045030.1:93442431-93443811 GCF_008632895.1 Mastomys coucha
TTAGTCTGGCTAAGGGTTTATCTATTTTGTTGATTTTCTCAAAGAACCAGCTCCTTGTTTGGTTGATTTTTTGTGTAGTTCTTTTTGTTTCCATTTGGTTGATTTCATCCCTGAGTTTGATTATTTCCTGCCATCTACTCCTCTTGGTTGAATTTGCTTCTTTTTGTTCTAGAGCTTTTAGATGTGCTGTCAAATTGCTGGTATATGCTCTCTCCAGTTTCTTTTTGTAGGCACTTAGGGCTATGAGTTTTACTCTTAGGACTGTTTTCATTGTGTCACATAAGTTTGGGTATGTTGTGCTTCATTTTCATTAAACTCTAGAAAGTCTTTAATTTCTTTCTTTATTTCTTCCTTGACCAAGTTATCATTGAGTAGAGTGTTGTTGAGCTTCCATGTGTATATGTGTTTTCTATTGTTTACCTTGTTATTGAGAAGCAGCCTTAGTCCATGGTGATCTGACAGGATGCAAGGAATTGTTTCAATTTTCTTGTGTCTGTTGAGGCCTGATTCATGACCAATTATATGGTCAATTTTTTAGAAGGTACCATGAAGTGCTGAGAAGAAGGTATATCCTTTTGTTTTAGAATAAAAAGTTCTATAGATATCTGTTAAATCCATTTGTTTCATAACTTGTTAGTCTTACTGTGTCTTTGTTTAGTTTTTGTTTCCATGATCTGTCTATTGGAGAGAGTGGGGGGTTGAAGTCTCCCACTATTATTGTGTGGGGAGCTATGTGTGCTTTGAGCTTTAGAAAAGTTTCTTTTATGAATGTAGATGGCCTTGCATTTGGAGCATAGAGGTTCAGAATTGAGAGTTCATCTTGGTAAATCTTACCTTTGATGAGTATGAAGTGTTCCTCCTTATCTTTTTTGATCACTTTAGGTTGAAAGTCGATTTTATTTGATATTATGATGGCTACTCCAGCTTGTTTCTTGGGACCATTTGCTTGGAAAATTGTTTTCCAGCCTTTTATTCTGAGGTAGTATCTGTCTTTGTCACTGAGGTGGGTTTCCTGAATGCAACAAAATGTTGGGTCCTGTTTACATATCCAGTCTGATAGTCTGTGTCTTTTTATTGGGGATTTGAATCCATTGATATTAATAGATATTAAGGAAAGGTATTTGTTGCTTCCTGTTATTTTTGTTGTTAGAGTTGGAATTCTGTTCATGTGGCTATCTTCTTTTAGTTTTGTTGTAAGATTACTTTTTTTTGCTTTTTCTAGGATATAGTTCCCCTCCTTGTGTTGAAGTTTTCCATTTATTACCCTTTGAAGGGCTGGACTTGTGGAAAGATACTGTGTAAATTTGGTTTGGTCATGCAATACTTTGGTTTCTCCATCTATGGTGATTGAGAGTTTTGCTGGGTATAGTAACCTGGGCT
>NC_045030.1:93444758-93454396 GCF_008632895.1 Mastomys coucha
AGTCTTTGGTTGGTGGTTGAGACCCTGGGAGCTCTGAGGGTACTACTTAGTTCATATTGTTGTTCTTCTCCACCTGAGATTCTCTCTTCTATCTTTTGTATTCTGTTGGTGATGCTTGCATCTATGACTCCTGATTTCTTTCCAAGGTTTTCTATCTCCAGAGTTGTTTCTCGTTTTTATTAATTGTTTCTACTTCCATTTTTAGGTCCTGGATGGTTTTGTTCAATTCCTTCACCTGTTTAGTTGTGCTTTCCTATAATTCATTAAGGGATTTTTGTGTTTCCTCTTTAAGGGCTTCTACTTGTTTACTTGTGTTCTCCCCTAATTCTTTAAGGGATTTTTGTGTTTCCTCTTTAAGGGCTTGTACCTCTTTACCTGTGTTCTGTATTTCTTTAAGAGAGTTATTTTTGTCCTTCTTAAATTCCTCTATCACCATCGTGAGATATGCTTTTAGATCCAAATCTTGCTTTTCTGGTGTTTTGGGATATCCAGGACTTGTGGTGGGAGTACTAGGTTGTGATGATGCCAAGAAGTCTTGGTTTCTGTTTGTAAGATTCTGGCATTTGCCTTTAGCCATTTGTTAATCTCTGGTGTTAGATGTTCTTGCTGTCTCTGGCTGGGTCTGTAAGCCTGTGTCAGCACTTCTGGGAGATCAGCTCTACCCTGGTAGGACCCCTGTGCAGAGGGCTGTGGATCAGCTGCCCCTCCTGGATGCAGATGGATGAATGAAGGCTGCAGCCTGTGCCTCTCTGCTGGTCCCATCTGAGACCTGGGGACAGAACACTACCTGGAGAGAACTTCTCTGCTTATGAGAAGGCATGCAGAGAGGGTTGTGGATCTGCTGTCCCTCCTCGTTGTAGGTGGAGGTAGAAAGGATCCAGTCCCAGGTATCCTGCCACTTCTGAGCCTCCTACCTTAGAAAGTCAATGGAGAGAAAATGGCCATCTCACCTGAGACAGGGGACAGAGCACTTTTGCCTTGACCTTTTTAAGTTACTGACTACAATGTCAAAATGTAAGCCTAAGAAACCCTTTCCTCCCCAGCTTGTTTTTTGGCTACTCATTTCATCATAAAACTAGAAACCCTAAGAAGGGGAATGCCAGGGCGAGTAAGCAGGAGGGGGTGGGGTGGTGAGCAGGGGGAAGGGCGAGGGAACAGGGGTTTGTTTTAGTTTTTGTTTTTCTATTTTATTTTATTTTTTTTAATTTTTGAAGGGGAACCTGGGAAAGGGGATATTGTAAATAAAGAAAACATCTAATAAAAAAATAACAAACATTTATGGTGTTTACTAAGTACCAAGCACCATGTTAAGCATTTTACATGATCTGAGTCATTTTATCCCACAACAGTTCCATGAAGTTGATACTCTTTTCAAGTGAGCATACCAATGTACAAAATAACTACAACAGAAATCAAGGTTAGTTGCTAAGGGCAGAGCCAGTTTTTGAACTAAAACATTCCTGTCTTCAGGATCTAAATCCCTAATCCCAAGAGTCCTACAGAAGACTAGGAAAATATGAGAAAATGTCTATGAGGGAAACTTGATATTACGGGCAGGATAATGTTTCTTGGAAATAAAAGAAACATAAGAGTGTACTGAACAAAGTCTGTGAACAGATAATCCACAAGAGGAAAATATAAAATGGCATGCAAAAGATGAAAGCATTTGACTACTAGACAATATGATAAAGAAGAGAATGATCGTGTCTATTGATATTATCTTCTTGCTTATTGAAAGATAGATTGGTTATAACATTTTCCAAAGTGATTTGAATACGTAGATATATTCAATTATACATATTTAAATATATACATAGTTTGATCCAACTATTTTACTTGTAGTAATTTCTCCATAAAAATAATTAAGTAAAGAGTAGGTATTATGACACACACTTTTAATCCCAACACTCAAGAAACAGAGGCAGGCAAATCTTCATGAGTTCAAGGCCAGCCTGGTTTACATACTAAGTTCCAGGCAGGCAGACCTATACAGTGAAACCAGTCTCAAAAAACAAACAAAAAGCAGATGAGGACTGATAGCCTTAGGCTAATGAACTTACTTAAACATTGTTTATATTTACCAAAATATGACAGAATAAAAGACATGTCCTTCCACTTAATGACAAAGAAAATAGATTATAAGATTCTATTAAGGAAAACCAAAGGTTTAGAAAATTGTCTAAATAGTATAATCTCAGTTATAAAACATACTTATATATTGTGTATGTTTGCTCATATATGGATTTTTAGAAAATTTTTAAACTTTTAAAAATGTTACATTTTAGTTTCTGTTACTTTTTATATATTTTTGTATCACTGTTCTAATCACGTAAAAAGCTATCCTCATTTCTAAAAGTTTAGAGAACTGATACTTTTCTTATGTAACATGATTCCTTCAAAGAAAAACTTAGAAAGGAGACCTTTTGTTCCCCATCTCACTAAACATGTGACTAACTTTGATAGAAATATGGGGGAGCCCAGTAACTGTTACAAAGTAAACTGCTTGTTAGTATGATCATTGGGTCATGACTTCATGACCTTTAACACCATACCCCCCACTTAGTCTGCTTTCTAATCACCAGTCATCTGAGAGCTAAAAATACAACAAATCACAGCTGCCCAGAGCTCATCAGCCAATCCAATTCAGGAGATAAAATCAGCCCAGTAATATATACTTTAAAATGGGTTTGGAGGGAGACAATGAGAGCCTAAGAAAACTCACTTTATAAGTGCAGGCAATTAGCAGTCACCACATTGCAGGCCTTCTTAAGCAAAGATGTCACATGCTTAGAGCCAGGGACAGTGAGAAGCTGCAGAATGTCTTCGCCTGCTGACTGATGAAAATGACTGACGCTGGGGCGCCAGCTGAAAAATCAATTATTCACATCTACCAGGCAGCTGCCCCCTACACAGCAAGCAGCAGCAGGTCGCAGGAAGGGGAGATTGTTGTGGTTTGTTGTTAACATGCACTATCCATTTCTCTGGACTTGGAGCTCAACAATAGCAAAATCAATAAGCTGCTGCAAACTTTAAAAAAAAAAAACAGAAAAGTTGAGCACCACCTGCATAACAACTACCAATGCAGTCACATACTAATGGCAAGGAGCCCTTATCTCACCACTGGCCCATATTAGATTCCTATTGTATCTCCTAGAGTGATAAGAACCCAGAGTTTTATGACATTCCTAATTACTAGATTACTTCTGCTAGGAAAATAATGTACTGTAATATACATTTATGTTCAAAAACTCATTACCTGTTTGTCATTATTTCATCCATGTCCTCTAGGGTCTCTGTGTCCTGTGGGTCCAAAAAGTCCTCTTTATAGATGTAAGGCTGTCTGTATTTTCAAAGACCAAATGTGATCAAGGAAATATAAAGCTTATTGAGTCAGACTATTGGTTTGCAGTATATTTTAGAAAATGTTTATTTGTATGACTATAATGTCTGCTGGTACTTATTAATAAAACACCTAAAACACCCTTGTGGGAAAATATTAGGATACAAAATAGTCAGACATTTTATAAAAATCACTTGACAGTTTCTCATAGTTTTAACCTCACCATGATACTGGCATCCCACTTCCAGATGAAATGAAAATTAATGTTCACATAAAAACTTGAGCATAGATGATGGCAGTAACTTTCTTCATGTTATCTCCAGAATGGAAATAACTACATTTCCCCTTACTGGTGTATGGAAAATGGATAAAATAGTTTGCATAAGCAGATTAAAATATTGGTCAGTAATAACTAGGAATAAACTACTGCTGCAAACAAATGGATGCAAACAAATAGTGCAAACAAATAGACCACTGCTTTTCAACCTGGGAGTCACCGCCTCTTGGCCAAAGCTCTATCTCCAAAAACATTTACATTTTGTTTCATAACAGTAGCAAAATTAGTTATAAAGTAGCACTGAAAATGAACTGGTTAGAGGTCACTACAACATGAGGAACCGTATTAAAGGGTCACAGCATTAGGAAGGCTGAGAACCCCTGTATTAGACTATGAGGTGAAAGGTACACCTTAAAGATGTATACTATATGGTTCCAGTCACATGATATTCTTAGTAAGGCAAAATTGTAAGACTGGAAAAGAGACTATTAGCTTAACAGGCAATGCAGGCATAGGAGGAGAGGCAGAGCATAAATGAGCAGCTAGCAGGAGTTATTTAAAAGCAAATAAAATGGTTTTGTATCTTTATTGTGGTGGAAGTTGTATTATTGAATGTGTTTGTGAAACCCCACAGAGACATAGGCTAGCAAAGCAATTTTTACTATATGTAAAGTATACTTCAGTTTTCTTAATTGAAAAAACTAAGATAGGTAAAAGAACTCCAGGAATGCTCACTTTGGCAGCACATATGCTAAAATTGAAATGATTACACAGATTAGCATGGCCCTTGTACAAGCATGACGTGCAAATTCATGAATCGTTTCATATTTCTTTTTTAGAAAAGAAACTCAAGGAATCCATCTACAAATCTAAATCACTTTGTTGCTCATCCCAGGGCATTTAGCTTGTTTATCATCATCTTTACTTAGCCTCATTCTCCCTGTCACATCTGCAGCTGGAGCAGACAGTACTCTCCAGAATGTATTTCTTCTTTCAGAGCTTTATTACCCTGGACAGAACATCCAGCCAGGACCTAGAGAAAAAAATTAATGCATTCATGGCTGCTCAATTTTTAAAGACTCCCCCCCCCCCACACACACACACAAAACTTCCTGAAAGAGAAGAAACTGGCAGGTCTGTGATGTAGAGTGATGAGCAAAACTTCAGGAGTTGGGTGGAATTTTAGGAAACGTGTCGCGGCTTCCACAAAATAATCTTTAACAAATGCTTCACATTTTCAATCATCAAGGCCTCAGGGTGGGGGTGGAACAACAAAAAAATGATTCAAGAGACTTACAAAAGTGCAGGAGGCAAAATAAAGGGAATCCACAGGAGCTGATGAAACACCCATATGTTAGCGATAATAGGAAGCCTTAAACACAAGGCTGGTGATACTAGATGAGGAAGTGATAGTGATGCCAGGGAGCCATGGAAATACGGAGCTGTAGAGGAGGATTTTCCCAGCATGGGCTGTGATCATGAAAGATGGCCCAAAACCAAAATCATGGGCCCCAGTTGAAAGATAACGGGAAATAAAAACTCTACCATTTCTTTTCCAAGACTCCAGGTTCTTACAGTTGCCAAATAGGCAAAGGACACTGTCAATAGGAAAAAAACAGCAAAAGATCTTTACCAATCCTACATCCGATAGAGGGCTAATATCCAATATATACAAAGAACTCAAGAAGTTAGACTCCAGGAAACCAAATATCCCTATTTTAAAAATGGGGTACAGAGCTAAACAAAGAATTCTCAACTGAGGAATACCGAATGGCTGAGAAGCACCTAAAGAAATGTTCAACATCCTTAATCATCAGGGAAATGCAAATCAAAACAACCCTGAGATTCCACCTCATACCAGTCAGAATGGATAGGATAAAAAACTCAGGTGACAACAGATACTGGCAAGGTTGTGGAGAAAGAGGTACACTCCTACATTGCTGGTGGGATTGCAAGCTGGTACAACCACTCTGGAAATCAGTTAAATCATTAAATTGGACATAGTACTACCAAAGGACCCGGCTATACCACTCCTGGGCATATACCCAGAAGATACTCCAACATGTAATAAGGGCACATGCTCCACTCTGTTCATAGCAGCCTTATTTATAATAGCCAGAAGCTGGAAATAACCCAGATGTCCCTCAACAGATAAAGAAAATGGATACCAAAAATGAGGTACATCTACACAATGGAGTACTACTCAGCTATTGAAAACAATGGATTGATGAAATTCTTAGGGAAATGGATGGTTCTAGAGGATATCATCCTGAGTGAGGTAACCCAATCACAAAAGTACACACATGGTATGCACTCACTGATAAGTGACAGGACCCTGATATAGCTGTCTCCTGAGAGGCTTTTCCAGTGTCCAACTAATACAGAAGTAGAGGCTCACAGCCATCCATTGGACTGAGTACAGGGTCCTCAATGAAGGAGCTAGACAAAAGGCCCAAGGAGCTGAAGGGTTTGCAACCCCTTAGGACAAACTAAGTACTAGTACCCTCAGAGCTCCCAGGGATTAAACCACCAACCAAAGAGTACACATGGGGGACTCATGGCTCCAGCAGCATATGTATAGCAGAGGATGGCCTAGTTGGTCATCAATGGGAGGAGAGGCTCTTGGTCCTGTGAAGGTTCTATGCCCCAGTATAGGGGAATGCCAGGGCTAGTAAGTGGGAGAGAGTGGGTTTGTGAGCAGGGGGAAGGGGGAGGGAACAGGATTTTATTTTATTTTATTTTATTTTATTTTATTTTATTTTATTGGAGGGGAGACCTGGAAAGGGGAAATCATTTGAAATGTAAATAAATAAAATATCTAATAAAAATAAATAAACCAAAAACAAACAAACAAAGAGTACCTGGTGATGGGAGCTATAGTGATAATGGCTTTGGTGGTCAGTCTCTAGGATCAAGACCAGAAAGGGAAAGAAAACAGACCCCAGAAGGAATAAACTAAGAATAGTATTAAACTGATACTAGATTAAACTAAGAATAGTAAGGACCTTATTATTTATCAGTCAACTTTGAAAATCCCTCAATTGAACAATCTGTAGAAACTACCCTCCATATTCATCAGAAACCCCACCTTCATATGAAATAATTCATAATTCCTCAAAAATATGATTATCTTCACCCATTTTGGCTTTGATCCAGGTACACTGGAGTTTACTCAGGGTGTATACTCAGCATCGGAAGAGCTTGAAGATTGCTGAAAAGTTCTTTTTGTCTTATTGTTGGTTGTCTATCAAAGCTTTAATCAAGATTTTACCAAAGAATAAACATATGAGTGAATCTTTACTTTGAGAGCTATATAGATGAGGATTCCAGACATTTGTTCCAAAAGAGTTTTCAGTCACCTGGTAGGACTTCTTTCCTTACTCTAATGTCTCAGGTATAGAATCATGGCTATAGATACAAATAGAATAGAGCATGAAACAGAAAGAATCTAGACTTATTTTAATATATTTTTCACTGTGTATATGATGTAGATCTTTCCTGACTCAATAATTCTATAAGAAAGTATAAACAAAACCATACACATATGTATGTATATATGAAATCTTATGTATATATTTATAGAGCTAAGCCACAAGCTATATGGCAAATCAGATCATTTCCAGATTAACAGTCTGTTTCCAGTCCTTGAAGTACTGCTTAGGTCTGACAAATTATCACACCTACTTTGATTTTTCCCTACAATTTCCAAAAAGTCTTTATTCTTCTCTTCATCTCAGACAATTTTTTAATATCATATATTATTTATTTATTCACTTTAGTCTGTGTATAGTTCCAGATCCCATAGAAATAAATTTTAAAAAAACCACTACAATGCAAGAGCAAAAACTATAAAAGAAAGCGTGTCAAATACACCCTCAAGCAATGTAAGCTCTGCTGTTCTCAGAAGTCCACAAACTACATTCTGCATGGCACTGGTGCTGCCACCCAACAAATCATAAACCCTCAGGCTCTACCACTGGACTCGCAATGGTAGTCATGCCAGTGCAGTTCTTGAGAGGATGTAAGTATTACTGATCTATTCATTCTGTCAAAACTTTAAAGTTCTTATCCATCAGGTATTGATTGGTTAGGCTGATGCTTCTAAGTATAACAATACTTCAAGTAGGTTACCTACAGTACACACATTAAAAAGGAGGTAAATAGTGTGAATTTGTGATACTCTTTCCAGTTCTTCTAATTTAAGGGCTACCACAATTACACAGAACCAGATAAGCAATGTAGTCTTTGAGTGGTTAGGTGGCCGGCAATCCTCATGTTACTTGCCAATTTAAAGACTGCTGGAATGAAAACACAGCCAGATAAACAATGGTTAGTGTAAAGCCACACTGACTTCTAAGGAGCCACACTGATTCCAAAAAGTGGGGAAATATTTGGTTTATTTGCCCAACAATGGTATAGCAGAGGTTATATGGCAGTATTCACAGAGCTACACTGGGTAATTTTTTTTTTTTGTTTATCATCAATGCTTATTAATTTTAGGCAATTTCATACTATGTAAAATGAAATTAATTGTGATTGTATTTCCTACCCTTTAATTAATTGTAATTGTATTTACTTAATTTAATTTAATTGTTAATTAATTCCTACCCTTTAATTAATTGTGATATATTTACTTAATTTAATTAATTGTGATTGTATTTACTATCCCTCCAAACCTCCACTTTTCCTCAACCAGTGCCTCTATCACTCTCATATTATTGCTTTATTGCTCAATGTTCTCTAAAGGAACAGAACTGATCATGTGTGTGTGCGTGTGTGTGTGTGTGTGTGTGTGTGTGTGTGTGTGTGTGTGTGTGTGCATGTATGTGCATCTGTGTGTGTTGTGCATTATTCTTTAGAGTGGCTTACAGCATGTGATCTGGGTAGTCTAAAAGTAGCTGTTCCCCAAAGAAAGGCAAAGAATCTGCTAACTACTCAGTCCATGAAGCTGGATACCTCAGCTGGTATATGTTGAAATCCAAAAGAAATGAGTTCTAATACCAATGCCTAAGCAGCATGATAGGTGAACTCTCATCAAGAGTAAAGGCAAGCAGGCAAAAAAGAAAAGCTTCTCTGTTCCACTCTTTGTCCCTGTATTTCCTTTAGACAGGAGCAATTCTGGGTTAAAATTTTGGAGATGGGTGGGTGGCCCCATCCCTCAGTGGAAAGGCCATGCCTAACCTCTGGATATGGTCTCAACAGGTTCGCTCTTCCCTTTGTGGGTATTTCAGCTAATCTCATCCTTGTTGGGTCCTGGGAGCCTCTTGCTTTCCTGGCATCTGGGACTTTCTGGTTGCTATCCCCAATTCCCCATCCCCCATTGCTACATACCTTTGTTCAATTTCCTGACCCTCTGCACATCTCCTCCATCTCCTCCCATACCTGATTCTGCCCCTCTTTTCCCCTCCCCCTCCTTTATTCCTCCCAAGTCCCTCCTACCCTCTACTTCCCTTGATTATACTGTTCCCCCTTCTAAGTAGGACTGAAGCATTCACTCTTTGGTCTTCCTTCCTTTGAGCTTCATGTGGTCCATGAGCTGAAGGAAAGGTCATCTAGAGACTGTCCCACTTGGGGATCCGTCCCACATTCAGATACCAAATCCAAACACTATTGTGGATGCCAAGAAGTACATGCTGACAGAAACCTGATACAGCTGTCTCCTGAGAGGCTTTGCCAGATCCTGACTAATACAGATGTGGAGGCTCGCAGCCAACCATTAGACTGAGCACAGGGACCCTAATGGGGGAGTTATGGGAAGGACTGAAGGGGCCTTATCAGGTATCAGTGGGAGGGGAGGCCCTTGGCCATGTGAAGTCTTGATGCCCCAGTGTAGAAAAATGCTAGGGTGGTGAGGCAGGAGTGGACAGGAGTGTGCAGGAGTGGGTAGGTGGGTGGGGGAGCATCCTCATAGAAGCAGGGTAAGGGGGGATGGGATAAAAGGTTTGCATAAGGGAAACCGGGAAAGGGGATAACATTTGAAATGGAAACAAATAAAATATACAATTTAAAATGAAAACTAAA
>NC_045030.1:93454480-93460423 GCF_008632895.1 Mastomys coucha
AAAAAAAAAAAGCTTCCTTATTCCTTGTCCTTTTGTTTAGGTTGCTACTAGAAGGTATGACCCAAATTTAGCATTTGTCTTCCAACCTCAAATGATACAATCAAGAAAATCACTCAATGATGTTCCCAACTGCTGAGGTTTTGGTTGGTTCCAGATGTAGTCAAGTTTCCAACAAAAATTAGGCATTTCTTAAAATATTAAGAAAGTTGCCATTTCTTTCATTCTTTTTTTGACCCATAAGCATGTGGAGTATGTACAGACCACCACCAAATAAAATGGCAACCCCTCCTATGGTATCCATCAATTGCCAATAGTTCCTCAGAAAGAGATGGGGTTTTATAAGCACCTCCATCAACATGATGGTCTATGAACCTAGCCAATCTTGTCCAGTCTTTGTACAGAAAACCATAACTGGTATGTGTTAATGTTTGTAACAACTGTTTCTTATTCAAATGACAGAATTTCAAAACACTCGTCCCCATCTTCAGTCCTTTTATTCTGCCCCTCTTCTGCTATGTTCCATGTGCTTTAGAAGACTTGACATAGATGTCCCATTCAGGGCTGAGCACTCAGGTGTCTCCCATTCTTAGTACTCTGAACAGAGTAACCATTGTTTACTACAAAATAAAGCTTCTCTGTCCAAGGTTGAGAACTTCCCTGGTCTATGGGTAAGAGCATAATTAGTCAGAAGGCAATTTTGAAAATATGTTTAAAAACATCTATGGTGACAGGTTCCTCCCTAGGGCCTATGACCTCCTCAGCCATAGGCTTTTGCATGGATTTTCAGTACCTAATGTGCCCTATCATGGAATGGATTTCAAATCTAATCAGAAAACTGTTGTTTAGTCTCAAAGCAGTCATGTCACAATTCTACCAGTGGGCATATCTTTCCTTGAATATCAGTATTATAGCTTTAGAGACCACAGCTGGGCAAGAGTGTTAATGATTTTTCTCCACTAACTGCCTAAATAGCACTTTCTGATGCTAGAAACATTAGCCAGCAGAGAGGGAGCTCCCAGCTTACTTCCAGCTTGATTTTTTTTTCAGTGTCCCTGAAACCAAAGAGTGAGATAACATCAGCAGCAAGATCTTACCTTCTAGTTCTTGTGGGGAAAACAAGAACAATAATACCCTTCTTTATTTGGGAGTCTGGTGTCTATAGTCAACAATGCATAGGAAGTTATCCTGTACAGGGATTTTCATTTAAAAACAATGGTTTCTGGAAGCAGCATTTTGCATCAACACATGATAATTATTGTTGAATTATATTTTTCTTAGCTTAAAAAGTAGTAATTTCTATATGGTCTTTAATACATTCTTAGATTTCTCCTCTATTCTACCTATTCCTCACTAACCTGCTACATCTCTGTTTAAACTTTTCTATTTATAATATTCACTGATACTCCCTTTTTTGTTTTGGTTTTTCAAGACAGGATTTCTCTGTGTAGTCCCAACTGTCCTGGAATTCCCTCTGTACACCAGGATGGCCTCAAACCCCCAGAGATTGTTCTATCTCTGCTTCCCAAATGCTAGTATTAAAGGCATAGGCCACCAGCATCCAGCTCCACCACACTTTTATATCTCAGGTATTTTAATATCCACACCACCATAATGCCTCCCCCTGATGGTTTATTTCAAGCTTTCTGGGCTCTTCAAATGCTGACTCCAACTGACTGTCAAAATTTAACCTTGAAAAAAGGATATTCATATAAGAAAGAACATCTGCCTCTCTTGCCTGGATTGCCTTACTCAATTTAATACTATCTATACATTTTTCTAAAACTTCTATAATTTCTTTTTTCTTTATTGGTGATTAGAATTCCACTTGTTATGTGCCATGTTTCCACTTTCTACTTATCATTTGATGGCCATCTAGGCTGATTCCATTTACCAGCTACTGTGAATAGAGCAGCAATAAAAATAGATGTACAACCGTCTACATAGTAAGATACAGAATTCTTTAGGTATATCTAGCTAGATTGTTAACACCACAAAAATAACCACAATTCTGCTCCTGTATATATTACCCTTTTGTGTGTGGATAAGTGTGTGGTATATATGTGTGCATGTGATTACATCTGTGTGTGCACTCCTGTATACATGAGGAAGACAGAGGACATTAGGTGTCTTCTAGGACTTTTCATTTTATCTCTTTAAGACAGAACCTAGAGTTGGCTTTTTTTTTAGCTATGTGATGGCTTTAAGTTCAAGTTATCATCCTGTCTCTGCCCTGGTGCTGAAGTTACAGATGTGGGTAGTCATACCTAGCGTATTTAGGCTTTTTTGTTTTGTTTTGTTTTGTTTTGTTTTTTGGGGGGGTGGTCATTGTTGCTTTTCAAGACAGGGTTTCTCTGTATAGCCCTGGCTGTCCTGGAACTCATTCTGTAGACCAGGATGGCCTCGTGGGAAAGAGTGCTCAGCACAAAGTCTTGAGGATTTGAGTTTGAATCCCTAGTACTCACATTTTAAAAAGCCTAATTCACTCTTGCCCACTAAGCCATCTCCCCAGCCTCTATTTCCTTCTATTTGCATTGCTTTTCTTTGCATCTCTAGCCATTCCTTTTTCCTATCTTCCGTATCTTGTCCTTACAATGATCTGTGACTTTCAAAATTACCTTGGTAACATACTCATGGGTGGCCAGCCTTCCAACAAATAGTCCCTTGTTTTAAAATAATTTCTCTTGTCTTTTTTGGTTGTAAGCCTAAACCATTACTCCCTAACACCCCCTAAAATGCAGATCACTGAGAAATGCTTGGATTTGAAGCAAATTTCAAACCACAATATCACACTTGACAAAAAAAAATTGCTTCCCAAAGCAAAGTCAGAGAAAAGGAGAGGAACACTCCATCAATCCAAATTTTTTCAATGGGAGAACTATAGTTCTGTTTGATGTCTTCCAGGAAGTTCCCCCTTCCATTTTGTGTTACCCAATTTCTACTTATGAATAAAGTTCTAGTTAATTCATTGAACTGACCTCAATAATGATATTGAAATACTGTTTTATAGATGTTTATCAAAGATACCTCTTAACCTCCAAATTTATGCTACTACTTACATAATTTCAAATTACTCATTCTTAGTTAGCCTCTAACTGTAGAGATAGTTTCTCTCACATAATTATTCAAGATTTCCATTGTTTTCCATGTAATCTATCTTAAATAATTTTGGAGGTATATAATCTATAAGTAAATGTTAGCATAATATATTTTGAAGACATTTATAGAATAAATATAATTATTCTAAGCCAACATTGAATTAGATGCACATACTGAGGCAACTATGAAAGAATCCAAGGCTTAAAACAAACCACTATGCCAATAAACTGTTAGCAGCTTACTCCATAGAAGTAGAAACATCAGTAATTGAAGCTTACACAAGCTTTGGAAAGCTCTGTCCCAACTAAACTATCAACTATCTTCCTTAAAGATGTCTCCATCTAAAATGGTGTCTCAACTTCCCAACCAACTCTATCCTGCTCCTACTAACATTTTCAAAATGCAAGAAGATCATCATAGATCATTTCTTGTCATATTGAATGCTTTTTGAAAGACATAGAGATAGTAAGATTGGCAAGTGGCTCCTAAAAATCTATTAAATAAATCTATCAACAAAATGCAGAATAAGCATGAAAAATAATAAAGCCATTGCTGAATGAGACAGATGGCTTGGCAACCCTAAAAGACTAATAACAAAACAAACATTCATTTAAGTCTTCATCAAGCTTCACCAAATTAGTATGTGAATTCAAACATTTGTCTTGCTACATTTCTTTCCCAGTGATAGGAACTGTATGAGTAAGGACTACTAGCAAGAGGAGGAGGAAATGTTAACCAAAGAAACAGGCACTTAAGAGTGATGCTGACACTAAGCTTTATGGTGCTATAATAGAAACTATTGGAGACCTTCCATCTATACCTCAAAGACCTAAGGATATATTTGAGTTATTTCCTCATGTGTAATTATCCATAATTTTCATCCCAAGTTTTTCAAACTTTGCCACCATATTCTCTTTGTACTGAAGTGGATTCTTTGTCATGGTATTGGTGAATTAATCTTCAGGGATGAATGTACTCACATACAGGAAAAACACATTTTAGGCTACATGAAAGTTCACAGAGAAGTATGTATAGTGGAAAGAAAACTTCTTGATCTTTTTCATAAAATAAGTAATACACTCATATTAAAAGAACACATCCTTCCAAAATTTCAACACTTAGAAATCTGGCCACTAAACTATGCAAAGAATATAGTGAGGGTGTATATGTGTATCCCAAAAGATTTATGCAGACTTCCATATTCACACACAAGTAATGCTCACTACATTAAATGTTTATAAGATATCATAAAGTATAATTCAGAGTTTAAAGAGAAAGCTACTATTAAAGCAAAGATTTGCTGTTCACTCCAGAAAAGTCCATACTAAACTCTTTTTGAAATAACTCACTATAAAAATAGAATATATGTAAAATGCATCAATAGAATATATGAGCAGCATTAAAGGAAAATCATAAAGGTTGATCTTAATACCTTTTGGGAGCTGTCAGTCAAAAGTATCTGTATACCTTTCTAGTTAACACATAGAATTTGTGTCCCTAATGAAAAGAACCATGGTGATACATAAGCATATCATATTGGCACATCATATGAAGCTGTCTTCACTGAATTAGTATTTCTACCTAAATAAAAACTAGACCACTTAAAAGCATCCAACCAATATCCAAGTTGTGTTTGTATACTATAATTTGGGACCAAAATGTGAAAGACTCATCAGGTGACTGTAAGGTGATTGACTTTCCAATAAACACAGAAGTGCTTCTTATAAAATAATATATATATATATTTATTCCTGAATTTCATCTTTTTGTAAAACTATATGAAATTATAACTAAATGAAAATTCAAAACAATTTGAAATGGTTTTGTTTAGAAGTGGTAAAGAACCTATTTTGCCTTTCTCTGAACTAAAGGGAACTAGGAAGAAAGAAGGAAAGAAAGAAAGAAAGAAAAAGTAAGAGAAAGAAAGAAAGAAAGGAGAAAAAAGAAAAGAAAAGAAGAAAATTATTCAGATTTTTTTCTTTTTCTTTCTCTTTTTGTATATGTGTGGGGGTCTAACTACAGTATTTTTGTTTGCTCATAATCTTTGAAACAGGCTTTCAGTGTGGAAGTCAGGCAGGCTCACCTCGAGTTTATGTTCCTCAGATCCCAGTTTCTTGATTACTAGAATTGCAGACGTGTTCCACCACACTTAATTATTTATTCTCATTTTATGCTCTAAGGAATTTTCAAATAAAATACATATAACACTGAGATTTTTCAAATAATGTAAATATCCAACAATAGACAGTATTTATGTTTGCTTTGGCACATCCCCTTAATAGTATTTGTGATGTATCTTAGTGGAATGAAAAGGAAAAAAATAAAGATCATCTTAGTACTTGTGTGTAGAAGTCATTGGTACTGTTCACCAAATTTTTACACTTTTCTGATTGTCTTACCAGACAGTAGGACTGTGTGCTTCCTGACCACATGGACAGTAATTCTGGACAATAAGTTGTAAGTAGAAGTGGGATCTGTTACTTCAAACCAGAACATTTAATTTCTCATATAAGAGCCTCCAGGGTGGACTTGGGTTCCTTCCGGTCTGTCTGGGCTGGGGTCCAGAGCAGACCTTGGGCACAAGCTCCCCAGCCAGTCCCACAACACCCAGAGGAAGCTCCACTCCCAGGTGCTCTGACAGACCCAGGACCGAGGTAAGCAGGAACCAAGATCTGTCCCCACACTGGGAGTACCTGGGACCAGCTTGACCAGGCACACAGGAACTCTGCCAGCTCAGTGACTTGGGTTCCTTCTGGTCTGTCTGGGCTGGGGTCCAGAACAGACCTTGGGCGCAAGCTCCGCAGCCAGTCCCACAACACCCAGAGGAAGCTCCACTCCCAGGCACTC
>NC_045030.1:93462967-93463887 GCF_008632895.1 Mastomys coucha
TATTTCATGTTTTTATACTATACTATGGTTTTCAGAACAGCTTATATATTTCAAAGGTATTTATATACTCAAAGGAAACATAGACGATTGACTGGGGCTTGTAAGAGAACAACAAAGTGAGACTGGATGCT
Organism: Mastomys coucha; assembly: GCF_008632895.1. Classification (NCBI taxonomy): domain Eukaryota; kingdom Metazoa; phylum Chordata; class Mammalia; order Rodentia; family Muridae; genus Mastomys; species Mastomys coucha. The sequence continues at coordinate 93,463,099 of NC_045030.1, forward strand.
TTGCTTGACATTTGTAACTCTTGTATCAAGTTTGAAGAAGAGGACTTTATAAGTTATTCTTTCTCTGAGATGAATGCTTTTCCAAATTATCACAGCTAATGAACCAAATTCTTACCCTCACTTAAAGTCTGTACCACCCTCCAAGCAGAACCATTATTCATTGAAACAGTTGGCGAATGTCTTTATGGATAGACCATCTTAATACCTACACCATTTCTTAAATGAATGTAACCTGTTCTCTGTGGGCTGAGAATAAAGTCAGTCACTCAAGTCAAATAGCTTTGACCATAGCAGGAAGTCTGTATCCAAAAATCGAGCCTACAATTCATATTTTGGTGCAGTAGAACTATCAACTCTCAACTTAGCTACAATGGACATAAAATCCTTTGGTGATGTGAGGGTCATTGAAGTACAGCCTTATTACAATGAAACCTAATGTTAATTATTCTTATTTTGGCCTTGTACCACAGTAAGAGCCAAGATTTTAAACTCTACAAAATACAAAACAAACAAAAAGACTTTATATACTCATGTTCATTTAAGAAAATACTAGTAGTGATGTATTATTTTTAAGTATATAGCTAATATGTTTGGAGGTATTTAAAATTTATATTGAGAAAAATGTATTTTCACTTGCTGTAGAGGAGTATCTACATAAGACTGTTAAATCGATTGTTGTTTTATATCAAACAACTTTTATAATACTTATTTTTATTTTTATAATGTTTTATAAATTTTAAGGAATACAACAAAAAAATGTTATAGGTATTGAAGGGGGGTCTATGGGAG
>NC_045030.1:93463897-93466960 GCF_008632895.1 Mastomys coucha
CCTCTCGGCCACAGCATCTTCCAAATAACAACTCCACATCAGCCTAAGTACAATGCTGAGAAAATGGTACTTTGGAGCAAAGCACTCAACATGTCTGTGACAGACTTGAAGCATGAGTGTACTGCTTAAACCTCCATCGATTTGAAGGTTGTGTATTATACCAGTGTTCCCTATCATATTTTAACAATAATAAACTATGTACTACATTATTACTCATGAGGAGATTTTTCCTTAGAAGCAAATATACTGAGACATGGATCTTTATCAATATTCTGAAGTCCCCATATCTTTATAATACCATATAACTTCATAATTGGAAAACTATGTTCTATGCTTCTAAATGTTAAGATATATTATAAAGATAAATTCTTTTCATTGGTTTCCATAGTTTCCAATTAGGTAAATTAGAGCAACTTCTACTATACAGCTTTCCCACCAAAGGAAACACACTTTTCTGAGTATGACTAAAACTTCCTTTTGTTAGTCCTTGCATGAACTCCAGGATAGCCAAGCATCCATGGAGAAACCCTATCTATAAATAAATAGATAAATAAATAATAAACCCCCACACACACTGAAGAGCCAAATGAATAAGTTATTTCCTTGTTTTGATTTTGAAGTGCCCAAGACATCCTCTGCATATAGAATTATAAGGCAAAGACTAAAATGCAAAAAGGTTTCCTGGGTTAGTTCTATTTCTTATGGAACATGGAACTAATAAAGGAGGTGTTAATAGATAAAAGCCTTTTCCTCTAGATACCGATTGTGTTACATCAATTACAATGTAAAGCTTGAGTATATGAAAATTCACTTGACAGCTACTAAACAAGACAGCATGAACAAGAGTAATCTAATATATACTAATTTCAGTACAGAAAATAAATGTTTGTGGGAGGGGGAATTTAAAGTGGCATTTAAATATAAGTAATACTGTAAGTATTATTTCACTGCAAGTTCCTACTGTTTCATACAATACTCTGCACACAGTAAATAGTCAAGTGGTTTAGTGGAAAGAACATTGCATTAAAAGGCAACAGGCCTGGGATTTTGCTCCAGCTTCACTAATATGTAATTAGCTAGATTTTAATCTACCATTTTATCCATTTCATCAGTGAGTCAGGACTGGAATCTACATTGCCTGCCTCAGATACTGATAGTGAGATGATGATGGCAATGAACACTTCATATAAAGTTATAAAGAATTCTTCATGTGATAAATTTAACTCCTTTTATATAACCTTGGTGTACAAAGAAAAAAATCTTTTAAGATCTCATCTTACCTTCACTAAGATCAATAATAATCAAATACTATATGCTTCTATAAGTGAATCCTGGGACACAAACTACTTAAACGTTAATAAATCAAAGATATGGAGGTCTGCTCTTCAAGCTACTTGAAATTTGTACTTGCTACAATTTTTAAGATAGTTTCTTTTCTGAAAATCAAGCCAAGGTCATTGCTTAGGGTTTTGACAAGTAGCATAGCACTACACTTCTGTCAAACACCCACTGCAAAGAGTTATATCTATTTTCCTTTAACACAGAGTATTGGTTCTGGTATATCCTAATCTGTTTTCATTTCTACCTGGAGAGACAAAAAGACACTGGAGAGAGTTAGAGGTAACATAAAAAGCACTGCAACGACATCTGGATGGAAGTTCAAGTAGTCTAGTGATACTTAAGTGTAACTTCTTTGAAAGTGTTCACCAAAAGCTGCTTCACTTTAGACCAAGCATCATCAAACTTTTCCTGAAGACCTTAAATATTCAAAGCAATGTTGAATATATCACAAATTACATGATATAGTAATTGTAATTTAAAAAACAATACATAGCTCTGGTGCACATTCACACACACAGAGCCAGATAGAAAGAAAGAGGGAGAAGAGATGAGTTGAATGGATGGATGGACTGGAATGGAATGAGCAGCATGGCATAGCAAAGTGTAAAGTGGAATGGAATAAAATGGAAAGAAACTCATTAAGCTAAGTACCAAAATTATACATTGGAAAATAGACTGCCTCTTTTATGAGTAGTTCTAGGAAAAATAAATATTTACATGAAAAAAAAACTAATACTAGATTCTCATCTCTAAGGTACAAAAACAAAATCAAAATGAATCAAAGATACAGGAACAACAAAGATGTTCAGTGAGAAATAGTGCCTGGGACTCTTCTGTAGATCTACTTTTAGTTTCCAGCACCTACATGTCAACCCAAAACTGTGCATAACACCACTTCCAAAGGATCTGATGTCCTCTGGATTCTGCAGTAACTGAGCATATATACATATACATGAACAAAACACTCACACACATTTAAAAAAAAAAAAACCTTTATAAATTGAATCAAAGACATTAAGGCCTAAAACTTTGAAACTATTATAGAAAATATATTTCAAAGTATGGGATGGGGAAAACCTTCAACAGAGGACACCAATAGCTCAGAAAAATAATAGCAAGAAATGACAAACTGTATTGCATCAAATCACAAAGCTTCCACATAATAAAAGAAACAATTAGAGTAAAGGGATCGCATACAGAATTTAAGGAAATCTTTGCAGATATCTATCCAGTCAAGGGTTAATACACAGAATATATAAATAATTCAAAAAATTAAGTGGCAAATAAGCAAACTGCCATCAATAAAAGGGCAAATTAACTGAAAAGACTTTCCAAAGATGTGCAGACAGTAAATACATTATAATTGCTCAGCTACAAAGAATGAAATTACATTATTTACAGAAAAAATTTAGGATGGAGAATGATCTTCTAAACAGGACACCAATAGCTGAGAAAATAATAGCAAGATATGCTATTGAGATCATCATGCTAAGTGAGATTAGCCATATTCATATATATTTCACATATTTTCTATATTAGGAGGAATCTAGCTTTTTGAAAACTAAGACATGAAAGCAGAAGAAAAACTATTTGTATAGAAGAAGAGAGTGGTGATAAGGTAGGAAGTAGAGTATAGGGTAACATGGGGTAAATGTGATAAAAATATATTCATGTATGGAAAAATACCAATGAAGCCCATTCTTTTTTTTATTAGATATTTTC
>NC_045030.1:93466970-93468404 GCF_008632895.1 Mastomys coucha
GCTCTGAGGGTACTAGTTAGTTCATATTGTTGTTCATCCTAGGGAAGCCCATTCTTTTATACAATTAAAATAAAACAATCAGCTAGGCATGGTAGTACATGCCTATAGTCCCACTTACCTGAGAAACTGACACAAGATGATCACCTGCATCTAGGACTTTTGGGTTATTTCAACCAGTGTATACACTATATTTGGCATCAATGTGGTACCTTTCTAGGAAAAGAGAACCATGAGATTGCTTAGAGGGTGGGTGTGAATTGGCCCAGGTTGTAAATGAAACAGGTTAAAATATGCCAATAGAAAAAAATTCAATAGACTTTCAGAGTAATATAAAATTCAATGAAAAGAAATAGTTCTTAATAAAATCAACAAAACTACTAAATCTTAAACTATACTAGAAAAAAATATTGAATACTCAAATATACAAAATTATGGATGAAAAGGAAGACAAATGATGCTACCAAAGGCAAGAGGTACTGAGAGTACTTTAGGGACATATATATGCCAACAAATTTGATTCTACAGAAATGAGGATGTTGCTGGACACATTTTCCTTAACAAGACAGAACCATGAAGAAACAATAAAATGTAACAAGACTGGATCAACAAATGCCTTCTATCAAAAAAATCTTATGACCGCATATTTTCATGTTGAATCTTATCAAACTTATGAAGAACTTATATCAATATTTTTTTTCAATTACTCCAAAAGATCAAGAAAGGCATTCTGCTGAACTCATGTTGTCTTGCCTCATTCAGACTTTTAGTTATATATTGATTGTCTTGTTCTGGATCTTGGAAAGCTTTCAGATTTCTTTCTCACTGAGTATAATTGTAGCTGTTGACTTGTTTTATGTGGTCTATATTATACTGACATTTATTCTTTCTTTGCCTAATTAATTCAGCTCTTTTATTAAAACAGGATGATAAATTTTACCAAATGGTTTTAATGTTTTTATTGAGATGTTCATATGGTTTTTGTACTCAATTATGTTAATATAGCATATCTTAGTTACAAATTGCTTATGAGCCATCCTTTTTTTTAATTAGATATTTTCTTTATTTACATGTAAATTTCTCCTTTCCCAGTTTCCCCTCCAAAAAAACAAAGAAAAAAACAAAAATAACAAAAACAAACCCCTGTTGCCTCCCCCGCTCCCCATGCCTTGCCACCCCACCCTCGCCCAATTCCTGGCCCTGGCATTCCCCTACACTGGGGCACAGAACTTTCACAGGGCCGAGCTCCTCTCCTCCTATTGATGATCAAATTGCAATCCTCTAGTATACACATGCTGCCTGAACAATCAGACCCACCATGTGCAGTCTTTGGTTGGTGGTTGAGACCCTGGGAGCTCCGAGGGTCCTTGATAGTTCATATTGTTGTTCGTCCTAAGGGGCTGCAAACCCCTCAGCTCCATTGGTCCTTTCTCTAGC
>NC_045030.1:93468838-93478301 GCF_008632895.1 Mastomys coucha
ATTTCATAAATTTATTGTTTTTAATAGCTGAGTAGTACTCAATTGTGTAGATGTACCACAATTTCTGTCTCCAATGAGCCATCCTTTTATCTTTTGAACAAATACCACTTGATCTTGGTAAATAATACTTTTTATATTCTATTGTATTTGGTTTGCTTAAGATTTAAATGTTTTTTTGAAGATTCTTTACAATATAACTTTGATCATATTTCCCTCTCCCACATTTTCATCTATTATCCTGACCACCAAATTCCCTTCTTAGAATTCTTGTTCATTTATTTAGCATGTTTTTATTAATTCATTTTTCTCTCATATATTATATCTTGACTACAATTTTCCCTCCCTCCTACTCTCCCAATCCTCACCACTACTACTACCATGTACTCTTCCTTCTTTCTCTTCAGAAAAAGGGCAGGCCTTCCCTGGGTATCAACCAAACATGGCATATCAAGTTGCAGTGAGAGTGAGCACCTCCTCCTGTATTAATGCTGAACCAGGCAGCCCAGCAGGAGGTAAAAGGTCCCAAAAGTAGAGAGAGTCAGGGACAAGTCCTGTTCCCACTGTTAGAGGAGTCCCATAATAAGACTGAGCTATACAACCATAACATATAAGCAAAGGGCCTAGGTCAAACCCATGCAAGTTCCCTAATTGTGCTTCAGTCTCTCTGATCCCCTATGAGCCCAGGTTAGTTGATACTGTAGGTTATCTTATGGTGTCATTGACCCATCTGGCTCCTTCCTCCCTGTCTTCTGCAGGATTTCCCAAGCTCTGCCTAATGTTTGGCTGTAGGTCTCTGCATCTTTTTCCATCCATTATTCTACGAAGCCTTTCTGATGGCAATTATACTGGCCTCCTATGTACAATTATAGTAAAATATCATTATGATTCATTTCATTGACTTGTTTGTGTGGGTCATGTTTGGTTCTGTCCTAATTCTCTAGGCTATACCACCTCTGGTTCCTGGACTTCCAGGCAGTTTCAGAAGTGGGCTCCTTCTCATGGCTTTGGGTCTTAAGCTGGACCAGTCATTGGTTGGACAGTTATTTCTGTGCCACCTTTACTCTAACATATCTTGCAGGCAGGGATAGATCAAAGGTTTTGTGATGGGTTGGTGTCCCAATCCCTCCACTGGAAGTCTTGTCTGGTTACAGGATATGGCTTGTTCAGGATTCATATTCCCAATTGCTAGGAGTCTTAGCTAGGATCACCCTCCTAGATTCCTGGGAGTTACCAGGGTACTAGGTTTCTAGCTCATCCCTGAGATGCTCCCCACATTCAAGTTGTATCATCCAGAACTCTCTCCCTCAGTCCTCCTGCCAACCTGATCACCCCATTCTCATTCTCATCTGCCCCCAGACTACCTGCCCCTTCTTATTTCTAATAAGCAGTCTTATAAATGAAAATAATCTCAAAGATGCCACGAAAGCCTCTAGAACTAACACATTTTTTTTTTTCAGGAAAGTTATAGGACACAAAACCAACATACAAAAATCAGTAGTTGTTTTTGGTTTTGAGGTTTTGGTTGCTGTGTTGGTGGTGCTGGTGGTCATGGTGGTGGTGATGGTAGTGGTGGTATTGGTGGTTTTAACTCTATGAAACACAGCTAAAAGTGAACTGGTGTTCCTTCTTCATCTTGCCTAGCTGTTACATAAAGCCCAAAGTAAAGTAGTCATTGGTTATGGTGGCATATAGCAAGGAGAGAATAAATTTTATTTATTTCTTTGTTGTATGCTTAAACATTTAAGTAATCCATTAATTTCCTCACCATTTCTAGATTTTTCTGAAATTTCCTTCCAAATGGAATATCCAGCTGATGCAATTGTATATAGAGAAGAAATTGTGCTTTTAAAATAATCAAATTAGCCTAAATTTATTGAGTTCCCAGGATACAATCCCTGCTGTGCAAAAGCTGTGTTTCTTCTAATTTCTCCATCATAATCATGATTTAGAACAATGTATTCTTACCAAGCATGAAAATAACTTTCTTTTCAGTTGGAGTTTACTTTTCAAAATAATTGTACTGATTGAAAAGTCTGTTGAAACTTAATTGTATTTTAATGTTCACCAGAAAAGTTAACACTTAAAGCAAACTGTTGGAGAACAATTGTATACAAAATGGAAAAAAAATATTCCATTTATATTAAGTTCACGTTCTCAAATTATCAGACTAGTTTAACTAAGGCTTGATCTTACAGATTTTCATGATCAGCTAAGACTTAAATAGGTTTTCTTTCTAAAAGACTGTCACACAGTTTATACAGATAGATATGTCTTCTTTATCAAAAATCAAGTGTTCCTAAGTGTGTGAATTTGTATTTGGATCTTCAATTTTGCTGAAAGTATTTATTTAGCTATAGGAGGTTCCATTCCTATTAGAGCTACTTATGTATGCTATCTTATCATCTGCAAATAATGATACTTTGACTTCTCCCTTTCCAATTTGTATCCACATGATCGCATTCAGTTGTCTTAATGCTCTAGCAAAAACATCAAATACTATATTCAATAAATACAGAGAAAGTGGACAGCCTTGCCTTGTCCCTGATTTTAGTGGAATTGCTTTCAATTTCTCTCCATTTAGTTTGGTGTTGGATATAGGCTTACTGTGGATTGACTTTATTATGTTTAGATATGCCCCGTGTCCATAATTTCTCCAGAACTTTCATCATAAAGGGGTGTTTGATTTTTGTCAAAGTTTTTTTTTTGGATTCTAATGTGATGATAATGTTTTGTTTTGTTTTTTCTTTCAGTTTATTTATATGGTGGTGATTTTTGTATGTTGGACCATTCCTACATCTCTGGGATGAAGCCTACTTCATCATGGTGAATGATCTTTATGATGTGTTCTTGGATTGAGTTTGCAAGTACTTTATTGAGTACTTTTGATCTGTGTTCATAAAGGAAACTGGTCTCTAATTCTTTTTATTTATTCAGTCTTTATGTGGTTTGGGTATCAAGTGGATAACTGTGGCCTCATAAAATAAAATAGCTTATGTTCCTTCTCTATTTTGTGAAGCAATTTAGAAAATATTGACTTTAACTCTTCTTTGAAAGTCTAGCAAAATTCTATTCTAAAACTATCTGTCCCTGGGTTTGTTTTGGTTTTGTTTTGTTTTTAGTTGGGAGGCTTTTAATAACTGCTTCTATTTCACTAAGGATTATATAGGTATACCCAAATTCTTTTTATAATCTTGATTTAAGTTTGATAAGAGCTACCTATTGATATAAAATATTTCTTTTAAATTTTCCAATTTGGGGGAATACAGGTTTTTTAAATATATACATAGTATTTTCTGGATTTCCTCAGTGTCACCTGTAGTGTCCCCCTTTTGTTTCTGATTTTATTAATTTGGATATTCTCTCACCATCATTTAGTTAGTTTAGATAAGGGTTTGTTTATCTTGTTATTTTTTCTCAAAGAACCAACTCTTTGTTTCATTGATTCTTTGTATTGTTCTCTTTGTTTATAATTTATTGATTTCAGCCCTCAGTTTGATTATTTCCTGCCATCTACTCCTCTTGGGTGTATTTACTTTTTGTTCTAGACCTTTCAGGTGTACTGTTAAGTTGCTAGTATGAGATCTAATTTCTTTTTGAAGGCACTTAGTGCTATGAAATTTCCTCTTAGCAATGCTTTCATTGTGTCCTGTAAGTTTGGGTATGTTGTGCCCTCATTTTCATTGAATTCTAGAAAGTCTTTAATTTATTTTGGTTGTGACCCATTTTTCATTGAGTAGAGAGTTGTTCAGTTTCCATGAGTTTGTAGGCTTTATGTTGTTTCTATTGTTGTTGAAGTCCAGCTTTAATCCATGGTGCGCTGATAGGATACAAAGGGCTATTTTAATTTTCTTGTATCTGTTGAGACTTGCTTTGTATCAGACTATGTGGTCAATTTTGGAGAAATTTCCATGGGAGGCTAAAAAGAACCCATATTATTTTGGTTTTTGATAGAATGGTCTGTAAATATGTTAACTTCCCTTGGTTTATAACATCTGTTAACTTCATTATTTCTCTGTTTAATTTTTGTCTGGATGGTCATTAGTGAGAATGGGGTACTGAAGTTTTCCACTATCAGTGTGTAAGATCAATATGTGACTTAAGCTGTAGTAGTATTTGTTTTACAAAAGTGGGTGCCCTTGTGTTTGGGGAATAGATGTTAATTGAAATGTCATCTTGGTAGAGCTTCCTTTTGATGACTAGGCAGTGTCCTTCCCCATATCTTTGGATTACTTTTGGTTTGAAATCTATTTTGTTACATATTTAAATAGCTATACCAGCTTCTGTTTTAGGTCCATATGCTTAAAATATCTTTTTCCAATACCTTATCCTTAGATGAACTATATCCTTGATGTTGAGGTATGCTAATTGGATGCAGCAAAAGGATGGATCCCATGTCTACTCTCTTAATTTGTGCCTTTTTATTGGGGAATTGAGACCATTGGTATTGACAGATATCCAATTACCAGTGATTATTTATTGCTATTTTGGTGGTGGTAGTGGTGGTGGTGGTGGTGTGTGAACGTGTGTGTGTGTTTCCCTTCTTTTGGTTTTCCTGATGTAAGATCATTTCCTGTTTTCATGGGTATAGTTAACCTTGTTAGAGTGTTTCTTCTAGTACTTTCTATAATACTGGGTTTGTGGATAGAAATTCTTTAAATTTGGTTTTATCATGGAATATCTTATTTTCTCCATCTATCATGATTGAAAATTTTGCTAGGTATAGTAGTCTAGGTTGGCATCTGTGGTCTTTTGGAGTCTGCAGCACATCTTCTGGCCTTTAGAGTCTCAGGTGTAATTCTAATAAGTCTGCCTTTATACATTACTTGGTCTATTTCCGTTGCAGCTTTAAATATTTTTTGTTCTATTCATTTACTGTTTTAATTATTACATGGAAGGGGGAATTTCTTTTCTGGTTCAATCTACTGGTGTTCTATATACTTTCTATACCTTTATAGGCATCTCCTTCTTTAAGATAGGAAAACTTCCTTCTATGATTTTGTTGAAAACATTTTCTGGGCAATGTCCTGGCTTTCTTCTCTTTTCTTTATTCCTAATTCTTAGGTTGGGTCTCTTCATAGTGTCCAAGATTTCCTGGATGGTTTGTGTAAGGAAATTTTTTTAGACTTAACATTGTCTTTAACTAAGGTATCCATTTCTTCTATACTATCTTCAATGCATGAGATTCTGTCTTCCATCTCTTGTATTATGTTGCTGATGCTTGCATCTGTAGTTTTTGTTCATGTTTCTAAATGTTTTCTTTCCATAATTCATTCAGTTTGTATTTTCTTTATTGCTTCTATTCCCATTTTTCAATAAATGAACAAAAATCAAGAAAACTATCTTGAACAGTTTTATTTATTTCACCTGTTTGTGTTTTCCTAGCTTTCTTTGAGGGTTTTATTCATTTACTCCTATTTATGGTTTGTGTTTTTCTTGATTTCTTTTTTTTCCTGGATTTCTTTAAAGGATTCATTCATTTTCTTTTTATGGACCTCTATCATCTTCATATAAATCATCTTGTGCTTCAGCTATATTGGAACATTCAGGGCCTGCTATGGTAGGACAGCTGGGCTCTGGTGGTGACATGTTACACTGGCTATTATGGATTATGTTCTTATACTGGCATCTATGCATCTGGTTTTGGGATGATTAAAGATCTTTAGGTGCTGATATCTGGGTTTCTCTTGGTTGGATGGGTGTTTTGTTCCTTAGTTTCTGTTTCCACTGTGGATTGTCCATGTGTGTGTTGATTTGTGTATTGCCTGTTTTTCTGGCTTGTTTGGCTGGTGTGTTCCCAGGGAATGCTTGCTGGTGTTGGAGATTAGATGCCAGGGGGAGATGGTCTGCTTCAGTGCTGGGGGTGATCCTCTGGATTGGGTTTGAGGAAACAGAGTGGAGAAGGTCTGATGACATACTAGCTGGTCATCTGCCAGGTGGAGCCTGTTGTTGAGAAGGACATCTGCCTGAGTTGGGGGTTAGAACACAGGAACAAGGGATGGGGAGGTGACACCAGGAGAGGATGGTCTGTAGGATCCACAGAAGGCATGGACCACGGACAGTGTGGAGGGAAGGCTGCAGCTGGTGTTCTGTTGCAGCCCTAGGAGCAACCCTGAGGGGTGACAGAGAGACTGGAAAAGTCCTGCAGGCAGCCTACCTGGTTTTCTGGCAGGGTGACATGTTGAATAAATGACAATAAATTAAGGAATGGCAGATAACAGGTGAGAGCACACATAATATCTTAAGATCAGAAGACTTCTAGATAAAACTGGCAGGGTACAGAAAGAAGAAAGTTAAAACAGTTCAGGATATATGTCAGTATTCATATATGAGACAGAGTGATACAAGCACAAGCCCTTGCTAGGTAACACAAACAGGCTAAGGGGAACAATAAAAATGCTTTTCTCTAGAATATAGTTCCAGAAATGGTTAAGCATAGATACCAGAAATAACAAAGAATTTACTGGTTAGAAATAAAAACATAAAGAGAAAAAGAGACAGAACCAACAGGTTAAAGTATGGAGACCTGCTGAGGATTCAGGATGAAAATACATTTAAGACACCTCTTTTTTAAAAGTAAACAATAAGGAGCTGGAGAGATGGCTCAACAGTTAAGAGTATATGCGTTTCTTCCAGAGGATTTGAGTTTAGTTCCCAGAACCCATATTGAGCAGCTCAAAACAGCCTGTAAGCCAAGATCCAGGAGACGAAGATCTCCACAAGCCTCTACAAGCATATGCATGCAAATGGCATATATTCACACAGATATGCACACATACATATATACATGCATATACACATACCAAATTAATGATAATTTAATCCTAAAAAATAAGATACAATATAAAATATGGCATTTGGATTTTTTTTAAATGTGAAATTTTTTTTTCCTAAAACAAAGGTACCTAAAGTCAGAAAAGACTGAGTTCAGATGAAAACTATATTAGCATTAGGTGTGCTCCTACAGCACACTACAGAGTTACAAGCTGGAGAACTTTTTCTATTACTCAGAGAAAAAACATGTAGGAAACACCAAGTATGAATATTACCCAAATGTCACCTTGCATTGAGGAATAGTTGGTGGCTTACATTATGCTACTTCCATGACCTATGGAAGTTCAATGCACTCTGTTCTAGTTCTTCCCACTAGGTATATATGCTTTCAGAACATCTTCACTCTAATTTTAATATTTACACAGAATTGTCTTTACACAGAATTCAATTCCTTCCCCAGGTCCCATTTGAAAGTTAATTTATTAGCAGGTTAGTATAGTTGAGGTTAGTTAACTCTTACCTTTTGAATGCATTCCTCTGCTTTTTTTTCTTTTCCAACCTGTGCTCCTAACCATTCAGTATTGCCCATTCATTTAGTCAGTCATTCAGTTGGTAAACATCCATTATCTTGGCCATAAAACAGTGCTACAAATAGCTAACTCCTTGGCTTAAGAAAGCTGTCCTTCTAGTGGAGGGTCTAGAAGACAAATGTATAATACCAGGAAGCATATTAGTCCTCCAAGGTCCCATGACATACTACCACAAACTGGGTGGTGGTTGTCCAGAAGCTAAAAGTGTGAAATAAAGATATTCTCAGGTTCATGTTCCCCATGATAGTACTAATAAGACATTCATCCTTGCTTCTAGCTTTTGATGGTAGTTTGCAATCCTTGTCATTTCTTGAATGATGTTTGCGGGAGTGCTCCCTCCTCCTTCTCTGTATACCTCGCCTATATCAGGTTTTTCATGTAAAGACAAGAAATAATTAAATTTAAAACCCATCTTATCTTAATCCAGTAGGACCTCACCTTAATTAGATTACATCTGTAATCCAATTTCCAAATGGAGTCACATTCATAGGTGTGAATTCAAGAAGTGAAGAGTTTATCATAGGCTGATATGTGCTCCTCCTTCTCCCCAAAAGGCATATATTAAGCCCTTACTACTGATACCCCAGAATATGACTATATTTGGATACAGGATCTTTAAGGAGGTAATTGAGGTTAAGGGAAGCCATTTTTGGAAGCTATAATATAGTACAAATGATATAGTTCTATGAAGAAGAGATTAAAACACAGATAAAACACAGCAATCTATAAATTATAAAGAGAAGTTCAAAGAATGAACCTTGTTGGTACCTTGACCTAGGGCCTCCTGGTCTCTAGAAGTGTAAGGAAGTGAATTGATATTTAAGCCATTCAGTCTGTGGTATTTGCTATGGCAGCCTCGGAAAACTAATGCCCATCTCAATATAATTTAGGAGGGCCATAATTCAACCCACAGTAGTGATTTAGTGTCAAGAAAGCCTATAAAACAAAGCAGGAGGATAGTAAGAAAGATAGGCAAAGGAATCAAAGTTTCTCTCTCTCTAATTATAAAACTCTCTTACACAAAATTATCAAAGGTATACCATAGAACCTATTGGTGGAGGTAGATCTGCTTTTCTGATGATCAGAAAAGACAGTAAAAAATATTTTCTTTTTCTTCATACCTGATATACATATATATGTATATATGTATATATATATAATTTTCATTATCTATTGCCAGTTGTATATTTAGATTATTTTCACTTCCTAGCTGTTGTGACAAGAACATCAAAGACATAGCTGAGCACATATCTGTGTAATAGAATGCTTTGTTAAATTGCATGAAGAAGCCAAGTGTGGTGGTATATACCTGTAACACCAGCATTACAGAGGCTGAAGCAGGAGGATCATAAATTTGAAGCCCATATAGGCCTTAAGATATACCATCCCAAAATGGCAACAACAAATAGTCATACGAACAATTATTAAGCACTCAGTACCAGACATTGATCCAAATTTTAAGTATATGACATCCCTTAAAACAACTATATGACTAATATTTTTATTCATTTTTATATACAATAGACTTATGAGGACAAAATGGCTAACCAAAATTCAAATAGATAGAGCCTATACCCTCCAGACCCTCAATATATTTCTCAGCTATTGTGATACATCATGCTCCACTTCGGTATAGGTTATAAATAAAGACTTGCTGTGTTGAAATACTCTTGGGGGTCAAAATGCCTTCAAATATAAGAGTTTTGTGTAACTGAAGATCAGATACATATATGTATATATGTATGCACATGTATATGTAACATGCATATTACACAGGCACATATCTTCATACATAATGCATATATTATTTGTCAAGGATTTCCTTGTTTTCAGATATGAGAAGGATCAATGGAAACACCCAGTATGAAATATTTTGAATCTATTTGTTTTAGTTATGGAGAATAACCTAACAAACCTTGATTTCTCAATGTATAACCTTCTCCAAAGCTAGTTCCTTTTCAGATGCTTTGTCCTTCTATAAAACAAGTGGTCCTCACCTTGACCTGGAGTCTCCGGTGAGAGTCACCGTCTTCTCTCCGGTGAGTTCCTAAGCCGGGAGCAGCCAGCTGGGAGGCACAGGCCCCATGAGTCGCAGAGGAGAC
>NC_045030.1:93487230-93490697 GCF_008632895.1 Mastomys coucha
GGAATGGAGAAATTTACATATAAATAAAGAAAATAAAACGCTACATATAATTTGAAAAAAAAACAAAAAACAAGTGGTCCAAAGACTTGTTTGGATCTACGTTCTCCTCATACTCTGAACTGTATGGAAAAGACAGACCATCTTAAAAGAAAGCATTTAAATAATCAAATCTATGCCCCTAAAACGAGTTTATTAAATAACACAGACTGAACTAGAAACCCTGAAAATATAGAGCCCCTGGGGGAGGCAAGGCTGGTTATTATGACACTGCTGTGGAGGCCTGGGACAGTCAGAAAAGCCTGAAGACCCTGACTCAGCAGGAAGCCAAAACTGGATCTTGCCAGAGCAAACTATTCACTCCAGACACCAAACCAAATACCACCATACCTAAGAACTGAAAAGTGGTCCAGCTACTGGGAAACATGAGTCTTAATTAAAGCGTGGGGAAAGGAAAACACAGCTGGGGCCTCTCCTGCTGTGAAGTGACAGAACACCAGTCCCAGTCCCAAACTAGAGACACAGAGGAGAACCCACCATTCCTAAGCCTTCCCGCAGAGTAACATTTATAGCTGATTCCTTTCTTGCTGTTTGTAGAAAGCCTTTATAGATATCTTGAGAATACACTTGATATAGAAAGAGGCCTGCTGTTTGCCTTTCTTACTGCTAAGCTATTGATATTTTAGGAGAGTAATTGAACTTCTCAGTACTAACTTGTTTTCTCCATAAGCTAAAATTCCCCAAAGATTAGTGAGTTTTCAGGGCATACGCAAAAGTAACTGTAAATCTAGTGCCTAACTGGCAGTTGTAGTTTTCTTAGCCTCTGAGAGGGGAGGCAGCCTAACTGTAAAGTATTCTTCCAGTTTAAATCTGCCCTTCCAAGACCAAAATGTGAACATTTCATTCCTTCTTTAAAGGGGGAACAAAATACCCATGGAAGGAGTTGCAGAGACTAATTATGGAGTAGAGACTGAAGGACGGACAAGCCAGCCTGATATAGCTATCTCCTGAGAGGCTCTGACAGTACCTGACTAATGCAGATGTAGAGGCTCACAGCCATCCATTGAACTGAGTACAGGGTCCCTAATACAGGAGTTAGAGAAAGGACCAAAGGAGTTGAAGGATTTGCAGCCCCTTAGGACGAACAATAATATGAACTAACTAGTACCCTCAGAGCTCCCAGGGACTCAACCACCAACCAAGGACTATACATGGTAGGACTGATTGTTCTGGCAGTATGTATATAGTAGTGGATTGCAAAGTCAATCATCAAATGGGAGGAGAGGCCCTTGGCCCTGTGAAGGTTCTGTGCCCCAGTGTAGGGGAATGCCAGAGCCAATAAGTAGAAGAGGGTGGGGTGGCAAGCATGGAGGAGGGGAGCCAACAGGGGTTTGTTCTTGTTGTTTTTGTTTGTTTGTTTGTTTGTTCCTGGGAGGTAAAACTGGAAAAAGAAAAATCATATGACATGTAAATAAAGAAAATATCTAATAAAAAAAAGAAACGAAAAAAATCTGCCCTTCCCTCATCTTACACACAGGCACACCAGCATATCTTGTTTTTGTTTTTGTTTTTGTTTTTAAAGAATGAGAACAAAAAAATAGGGATTTGTTTTTAAATTAAAAATTGATATTTCTGAGCAGAGGATGGCCTAGTTGGTCATCAATGGTAGGAGAGGCCCTTGGTCCTATGAAGGTTCTATGTCCTAGTGTAGGGGAGAATGCCAGAGCCAGGAAGTGGGAGAGGGTGGGTTGGTGAGCAGGGGGAGGGGGAAGGTAATAGTGTTAGGTTTTTGTTTTTGTTTTTGTTTTTGATATTTTTTCAGAGAGGTAACCAGGAGAGGAGATATCATTTGAAATGTAAATAAAGAAAATATCTAATAAAAAATTGATATTTCTCCAAGAGAACTAGCATGATCTGCTTGCCTACACTGAAAAGTCATTTTCATGCCACACTGTTTTTCCCAGGTTACTGAAATAATGAGCACCATTAAATAACAGCGTTGAAATGAACCACTGTGGCTCATGACCACATTTGATTCAGTGCAAATTAAGGCCTCATTCAGAAGGTCTGTGTCCCTTTCACTGCTCTCTCCACCCTCCTGTACCCACAGTGCACTCCACTTTCAGCAACAGTAAGTTATTAAAGCAGCTGGGAAAAACACAGGTCAGTGCTCCCCCCAGCAAGCCCTGACAGTAGAAATGAATCACAGATTCCCAGCTCCCTCATTTCTTTCCTTAATATCACCCCTACACAGTGGCCAATGTTTTGAATTGCATAAGGCTTCTTAGAGACTACATGTTTCATTTAGATAGTAACTATAGGGAGTTTTATCATCTTTGTAAGCATTTTACCAGTGATCTTACAACAGGGAGTTCACTGAATCCCATCATCAACTGTACCTTAAGCACCTATTATGTAGTGGGCCCTATGGTATAGGTTACATCCCTATTGATTTGCTCCCTGACCTCTTACAGCTTACCTTTAGTGGGTGATTGGTGACTTAAACAAGCAATCACAGCAACATGGGCTATTCAGTGACTATACAAAAGGTAAGGGTGGCAATAGAAACATACAGTGTTTTTCCAAACAAAGAAAAGGGCTTTTTAGAGGATATAGCAACTAAAGACCTGAAACTTAAATAGAAATCATCAGAGTTACTATAGGCATAGTTTGATGTCACAGTTTAGGCCTATGGGGCAAATAATAGGTTTCTGTAATTTAAAAATGTGTAGTATGTCTGAAGCATGGGGTTAAAGGGAGCCATGTGTTTAGACTTCCGTAAACAACTTGTTCCACTTTCTAGAGCATTTGCATCATCAAACTTCAGTGTCTCCTTATCTAAATCCATTATCTATCCTTATATTTCTGAAAACAACCTTGGCTAATATTTATAGACAAAATAGAAGCTGCCAGCCAAAATTTCTCACCTCTACACTATCATATTTAGAAACCACTATCCAGTCTTGACCATCCTGAATGCTTTCTCTAGCCCAACATTTTACAGCAGACTTATAATTTTTTTGTTATGTCTTAGTTCTTTTTTTTAATTAGATATTTTCTTTATTTACATGTAAATTTCTCCATTCCCAGTTTCCCCTCCAAAAAACAAAGAAACAAACAAAAACAACAAAGACAAACCACTGTTGCCTCCCCCCTCCCCATGCCTGCCACCTCACCCTCTCCCACTTATTGGCCCTGGCATTCCCCTACACTGGAGAACAGAACTTTCACAGGGTAGAGCTCCTCTCCTCCTATTGATGATCAAAGTGCAATCCTCTACTATACACATACTGACAGAACAATCAGACCCCTCCATGTACGGTCCTTGGTTGGTGGTTGAGACCCTGGGATCTCTGAGGGTACTAGTTAGTTCATATTGTTGTTCGTCCTAAGGTATTATAATACATCTGTATTATTCAGGTACTGTCAGAGCCTCTCAGGAGATAGCTATATTTAGGCTGGCTTGCCCT
>NC_045030.1:93491852-93509564 GCF_008632895.1 Mastomys coucha
TCTGGAGTCTAACTTCTTGAGTTCTTTGTATACCTTGGATATTAGCTCTCTATCAGATATAGGGTTGGGAAAGATCTTTTCCCAATATTCAGTCTCCCCTCACCAAATAAACCAGCCCCATAAACTTCAAATGTGCTCAAATTTCTTGCATTAAAAATATCCTGTCCCATATCCTCTAAGTAAACAATTATTTCCCAAGAACAATTATTTCCCAAGAATATTTCTTTTTTTATATATATTTTCTGTAATATGAGATCTCCTTTCTCAGTTTCCCCCCTGAAAAAAAGAAAAATAAAATAAAATGAAATGAAAACAAAAACAAACCCCTGTTCCCTCCCCCCCTACCCCTGCTCGCCAACCCACCCTCTCCCACTTTCTGGCCTGGGCATTCCCCTACACTGGGGCATAGAACATTCACAGGACCAAGGGACTCTCCTTCCATTGATGACCAACTTGGCCATCCTCTACTATACATATGCTGCTGGAGCCATTGGTTCCACCATGTGTACACTTTGGTTGGTGGTGTAGTCCCTGGGAGCTCTGAGGGTACTGGTTAGTTCATATTGTTGTTCGTCCTAAGAGGCTACAAACCCTTCAGCTCCTTGGGTCCTTTCTCTAGCTCCTTCATTGGGGACCCTGTACTCAGTCCAATGGATGGCTATGAGCCTCTACTTCTGTATTAGTTCCCAAGAATATTTCTACAAAACATTCCTGAAGAATCATGAATATTTGTGACCCCACCTGCACACTAATCATTCTCCAACTATAACTCAATCTTCACATCCCACCTCCACTGTGCAGTTTATACTAAAGTCACCAATGACAGCCATGTTCCTGCACCAAAAAAGGCAGTTTTCCCTCTTCATCTTTAATGACTCAAAACAATGAACATGGTAAGCCAATGAACTTCTAACATTCTTTTGTTGGCTTTTTATCCACCTTTAGCTTTCTTCTGACCTTTACCTTCATTCTTTCTACCTCCCCTTTTCATAGTAAGTCAATGTCTAAGTTCTTCAGTGTTTAGTTTTGGATTCTTTTTTTCTCAGTGTAAAATCATTATTCCTTATCTAAAACCACACCACTGACTTTGATTACTATTTTAAGTAAATAATGCATAAATTCATATCTTCAATCCAAAGAAGTCTCCTATGAGTCTCATTGCAATGTGTATACAAATTTCCCAACTTAGAATTTCACCTAAGCGTTCCAAATGCAGTTCAAACTCCATTTATTCAAAAGTGAACTCTTATCTGCAACCTTCCTTACATACATAACTACACACTTAAAAGTGTTCAAGTAGTTCCTATTTTGTCAGATTGTATTAGCTAGCATCTTTTATATTTCCCCTACATCTTGCTTCTAATTTATTCCAGACTCCCATGAACTCTACCTTGAGCATGCCTACTAAAATGTATCCTACCGATTACAACCAAAATGATACTCTAGATACAGCCTGGCGGTGGTGGTGCACACCTTTAATCCCAGCACTTGGGAGGCAGAGGCAGGCGGATTTCTGAGTTTGAGGCCAGCCTGGTCTACAGAGTGAGTTCCAGGACAGCCAGGGCTACACAGAGAAACCCTGTCTCAAAAAAAAAAAAAACTAAACTAAAATAAAATAAAATACTCTAGATAAAAAAGACAACTTTCCAGGGACTCTATAAGGACTAGAATAGAAGGACAATTTGGAAAAGAAGTTAAAGATGAAGGAAGCAGCCAATGTGATAGTAGATTTTCACATTTCTATTCTCAACTCCATCTCTGATATTAGTTACAGAACTGCAGCAAAAGTAGGTTGCAAAATCTCCAAGAGCACTACCATAGTTTTAATTATTATTTGATAACAATATTTCTTCCCTCCCATTGTCTATAAATATTAACCATAATCCATACAGTTACTCCTTGCCCTTACCTTTACCCATACCTCCTTCCCTATTCCTACTGCTACCCCAAACCTAACACTAACCCTAACCCTAACTCTGACACTAATCCTAATTTTAACCCAAAGAAAGCCTTGCACTAACCCTAACCCTAAATTTAGGGGAAATGTAAAAAAGTAATGGGCTCTTCCAAGTGTAAAAATATAGAAAACAGAAAAAAACTGAAGAAAATATTTTCAGATAGGTGAGATGGGTCAATAGGTAACGGTACCTGCTACCAAGCCTGAGAATCTGAGATCAATCACCAGAGTCCATGTGGTTGGGAGAAGAGAACAGACTCCTGTAAGTTGCACATACATAAGCATACACACATTAAACAAATGCAAAAAAACCTAAAGTAAATTGTATTAATCTGTGGGTTATGTACAGTTTTCTGTATTTTGTGTCTCTACTCTCTTCCATTAAAATCAACAATAAAGAGTTGTCTGAATGTTCCATGGCATCAACTAGTGATCATCCCTTGGAAAGACCACATCAGTGAAATCACAACAATCTCAAAAGCCTTTCATTGTCTTTCTGTACAGTAAAAATGAAAAATAAACTTTAACTCTAATGTGAAAAATGAGAAGACAATCTATCAGAATTAAAAATTCTAGTGAGCCTATCAGTCCCTAGCAAGATGAGCCCCATTTACTGTCTTGTCCTGGTTACCACTAAAGACTAGTGGATGGCATTTAGGAACAGCCAGGTTTAATGGGAAGGTGTGATAAGACAAGACTGAATTTATCTCAGATACAGTCAGGCATCTGTTGTCAATTTCTTTCCCAATCTACCAGTTTCATCAATGTTCAAATAAACCTAAAAGCAAGATGCCTAGAATTTTGGCATCCACCCAAAAAGCTAGACAACCAGAAATTAATACATATTATCATCACATGAAAATTGTTCTCCTAAGGCATTTTAGAGAGATGGCGATTTTTTACATCCTTACAACATTTCTGCCAACACTGTTACTTACAATAACTTCATGGAAGCTTAAATCTTCCCTTTCTTTATAGAAAATGCAAATCCTTCTAACCATTCTGGTTTTTAACATTGTGAAAACATAGCATACTGTCTGCCATTCTATAATGCTCTAAGTCACACTGTATGATTGGAATTTTAAAAAGAAATGCCACCACTTTGCTGATCATTATCATTTTTTTCTTTTGATGGTCCTGGGCAGCACGTCAGATCACACCTGGGATACACCAAGGCTACTTGCCATTCTTCTAAGAAGATTTCATGATTAGGATCTGAGGTAACAGACAGCACTGTGACATTGTGGACAATTGAGTTGCTGGATTTGGAGGCAGAATTGAATGTTGATTAGTGTCTGTTTCCTTTTGGGGAGAAGAAAGAGGATGTTAAGGTATTCTTTTTTTGCTTTTCCCAGATAAATGAGAGAAAAAAGGCAGCATGTCATAGCTAACAACTCTCTCTGCTCCATTACTCCTGGCCTAGCATCTGAGAGCAGTAAATGATTTCACTGATTAGAAAATGAATCTTGAAAATGCAAGAGCTGCACAGAATACTGGCCCAGAATTGTACAGGTATTTGAATAAATGCTGGAAAATAAATTTATTTAAAATTACCAATACACTATTATAGATATATATTTTGGTGCAATGATTACCATTAGTAATATGGTTGGAACACTCTCATAATACTGAATCATTTTGATATTCATGTATATTTTTGAAAATTATAAATCTATCTCTATTCATGTTGATTAATAGGAATGCAGGCCTTTATTCTTGAAATATATAGATCCCTTTGGGGTGGTGAAAGTTTGTATCTCAGTTGAATAAGAAAGTTTAAGAGAATTCATAAAATTGAAATAGTGATAGTGATGACCATACTTTTATTTTTATAATATATTGGACATAATAATATAGAAAATTTGTTGCTCTCTGAGTATAAGGTAGACATTTTGAGAGGTACATTAACTTCCTCAACCTCCTAGTACAGCATTTAGCAAATTGTATCCCCAGGTCAATAAATAGCACTATAATGGTAAGGAACAAAGTTAAAAAATGCATTATCTACTATGTTCAAAGTAGTTATATTGCCCCATGAAATCTGTCCAATGATTACATAATACAAAATACTGAGGATTATTAATTTGGGTCGTGAAGTATGATACACAGGTGTGTGTGTGTGTATGTGTGTATATGTGTGTGTGTGTGTGTGTGTGTGTGTGTGTGTGTGTGTGTAATGAGGCAAATAATTAGACCAAAAATATTCAACAAGAAATGGCCAAAAGTAATAGATTTTGTTTCTATATCATCCTTATCAATTGTATCCTTTGGGAAGAAAGATACATGATCCATTCATTCATCAAGATCTCTTCATTCAATGACACCATCCCCCCCAAAAAATAAACCATATACAAACATCTCTTGACAAACACAGCCCATGATGAAATTAAAACACATGACAAATCATATTTATCTTGTATCTTACCAATGAGCATTAAATAATATAAAATAAAGGTAAAAAAGAGATCAACTAAATTGGAAAGATACAAGGAAATAAACTTATCAATAAAATCAAGTTTGTGGTAGTTTTGATGGCAAGGTGACATGGTAGTCTGAGAAAAAAAAATCCAAATAAAAAGACCAAGGCTAGCAACAGAGCTGTGCAGATCAAACTCTAATGGAAAAGAAGGCTTTAAGAACCTAGTTTTGAATTCCTATCACGTATCAAATGAGGATGCTAAGATCCAAAGGATCATAAAAACTTGTAAAAAAAAAAAGTCACACTCGATCAGTTACAATGAGTAGAATAGAAGTTCATATTGAAACTTCTTCTCTTTAGTATTAAATAATGACAAGAAAAAGCATAAAGTGAGGATATTGTTCTTACCCATGAAGAAGCTAAGCTATTTTTCTGATAGTTTAAAATCCTTTGACTCCTTCAAAGGTATCATCTTATACCAGGCAAAGTTAAAATTCTGTTACTATAACATATCTCTATTTACTTACAATTTTAAAACACTTATAATGTATTAGTAAATTTCCTAAAATGAACTCAACCTGCTATGCCTAAACTCATTCCATCCCTTCCTTGCTGCACTATGTATTGAGCTCAGAAAAACAAAACAATGGTCTTCAAAGAACATAGCTAGCAGATTGTATTATTTAATACTCCTGATAGATGGTAGTCATTTTTTATGAGTGGCATCTGGCCAAGATTTCAGGTCTCAAAGAGTATCTCAACTGTATTCAATCACTGCATCTCCCTCGATTAAAAAGCCATATTGAGATTTCTAGAACCCACAGCAATCAATCTGTTTGATTAATGAGATTTTTTTTAAAGCTTTTTGTTTTCCTGGCACTGGCTCTCAAAAAAATGAGATGCTCATTTCCTCCTCCACTTGTGGTTGCTAGGAAAGTGAGAGATTTGATGATAAATATTTATTATCTTCCAATTCCTATCTCCCTTATGGTGGGGTTATTGCTTTATTCAGTTCCAGAGCTAAGGAAAATGTATGCCATGTCATTAATAATAAACAAAGCTGTAGTGTGTGTGCAATAATGAATTAAGCTCATCCTGGCCCATCTGTGCATCACCATTCACAGGCGTCTTGTCAAGTGAAGGTTCTGCACAATCCACAGGTCCTCCATCCCCTCGTTATGTAAGTAATTTGTAGGATGAGGTGAGGTAAGTCATAAAACATTATTATACAAAGTGAGTAACCTCTTTTCCCAAGGAAGCAGCTGGCGGTAAAATAAAATTCTAGCTTTTGTTGCTTCAGGTTTAAGGGGAGAGGAGGGAAGAATAGAAAAATCCACAAGGCCCAATTGATCTTTGTGGATCAACAGAGGATCTCCCATGTAAATTAAGCATCTGTGGAAGAGTGCAAATCATTCTGGATTTGTTCACTTTTCCATTTCTTCATTAATTTAGAATGACTTTTTCAGCGTGCTGGCAAGTCTTTTCCAAGTACACCTCTGTAAAAGATTTCAGTTGCAGCATTTCTCTTTTATTATTTTTTTTTCACTTTACATTCTGATCACAGCCACCCTCCCTCCTCTCTTCCAAGTTCAAACCCCACAAATCTCTCCCCTATTGCCCCCACCCTCTCTTCTTAGAAAAGGGGAGGGCCCCAGGTACCACCCCACCCTGGGGCATCCACTCTTTGCAAGTCTTGGCCCCTCCTCTCCACTGAGGCCCATCCAGGCAGTCCAAGTAAGGGGAGAGGGATCCAATGGCAGGGAACAGAGACCAAGGTGGTCCCTGCTCCACTGGCCAGGGGAACCACATGAACACCAAGCTGTACATTTGCTACAGATGTGTAAGAGGTCTATGTCCAGCTCCTGTATGCCCCCTGGTTGGTGGCCCAGGCTTTATGAGCCCCATGGTCCCAGGCCAGTTGATTCTGTGGGGCCTCCCATGGTGTCCTTGAGCCCTACAAATATCAACTTGCTCACCTCTATCCCCAACTCTTCCACAAGACTCCCACAGCTTCTCCCAATGCCTGACCATGAGTCTCCCCAACTGTCCCCATCTGCTTCTGGATGAAACCTCCCAGGAGGCAACCATGCTAGGCTCCTATCTGCAAGCACAGCAGAGTGTCACTAACAGTGTCAGGGGTTGGCTCTCTCAAATTGGGGTAGACATTGGTTGGAGGTTCCCCGAGTCCCTTCATCTTAATCCCTGTATATCTTACAGGCAAGACAAATTCTGGGTTGAAAGTCTTTTGTGAGTGGATTGATGTCTTCCTCCTTCACCTGAAAGTCCTGCCTGGTCACACCAACTTCTACTAATAATTCCCAGGTAAACAGTACTATAAGGTTCACTGTTATCTTTTGCTTAAAGGTCTCTACAGTTCCTCAACCTATCCTTACTGTAACACATGCCCAGATCAGTACTTCTGATTCTGATTCAGTTGATCTGAGGTGAGGTCTGCAATTTGCCATTCCTAGGAAGCCCCAAGCAATGCAAATGCTATAGGCTTTCTTCTGAGAAGGAACACCTTCAGGAAGCCATCTCCCTGCCTTGGCAATTTCAACTCATCATGCAAAAAATAATAAATGAAGACACCTATATAAACAAGATAACTTTTAAAAATATTTTACATAGATGAACTGGATCGTGCTTCTCAGTATTTCATTTTTCCATATATTACAATCATCTGTAACCCTATTCCCCCCACAGTCAGGGAGGTAGCACAAACTAATAAATACTGAAGTCCTCTCATTAGTGGTAATGCTATAAAAGGGTTCTTCTAATGTTTGTTTTCAGAATGCGATCTTTTCACCTAGTTGATAAGATCCCTAAGCAAAAAGAATCATGAACTAGTCCCTTACAAGCTGTCAAAAAAATCCCATCAACATTTCTGAATACCTACTATATGATTGATGCTGTCTTGAGCCTCAGAAATGATTTAAAAATAAGAAAAAACTAACATATTCTCAAGGAGTTTAACAGAAAGACTAATGTTCTCCCCAAATCACTTAAACACAACATATTTTAGAAAGCTAAGTAAATCCAACACCAGGCAGGCATGATCATTTTGTGATCTAAAGATTAATTTTCAATTTTAGTCCTTTAAGTTCAAATCATTTCCTATGCCCATACATATTTTTAAATTCTCTTGAAACTGAAAAAACTTCAAGGACAACAGCTCTTTTGTGAATCCAATGCTTCAGTCTGTCTATTACAGAGAAATAAACGACAGCAAATCAAATGGTCACATAAAAACAAATGAGGAAAATGAAAAAACTGCATTCTCAATTCTTGAGAATATTTGACAGCTGTAATATAGATGCATTCTATACCACTGGAGTGGAAAACTTCCATAAACAATCAATCTAGAAAGATGTTTTCATTTACTTGTTACTTAGCAGTCCAGTCACACAAGGTTAAAAAATATAATTTCCATATTCCTTATCTAAGGGGACTCAATCAAGCAAGACTCCTTTCAACTTTCATTGGGACAAAATGGAACAGATGTTAAAAACATCTGTCCTACTTCAAAATAATAATAATAATAAATATCACTGTGGTAGCAAAGGTAGATCTATGAGCTCACTCTATGAGACTTTAGTCTCAACAGAAAAGTATTTTAAAGGTAGTTGCTGTGGTGAAAATATCAAGAACGATAGAGCCCAACATTTTAATTATCAACCTGAAAACTGAGCTATTGGTCTTTTATATCCCATCCCACAACATTAGCACTGATAATCCAACTAAAACTTTTCTTGATGCCTTTTGAGGAACTGAAAAAAAAAAAGCCTGAATACTTGACATTTTTGGTGCAGCAACAGTGACATCCAGTGGGTACCAAGATTACCCCAAAATTCTTTGTAAACTCAGTAGAGTTAGGATATTTCCACAGCTGTTGCTGGCTACCATGGCCATGCTGTAAGAGAATCATACATTTTTAACTCATGAGATAACAATCTATTTTGCTTTTACAGGAGTTAATAGATGAAACAAAAGTTACATCTTATCAGATTGTCCAAGATGTTGCTACAGTTTCTTCCATAGTCAATGTTGCTTATTCCAACAAATAAATAATAAATTCAGAAAGTTTTTATTTTATAGGCAATATTCTTTAAATATTTGCTTTATCAGTGAATTATTGAATTTGTACCATTTGATCATCTGAAGTATTTCCAATTACCAAAAGCTTCCTAAAGTTTAAGGAAAGAACCTCCAATGTCCAATGTTAGGTCTTTCAATGAATACTTTTCTTATGTATATATGTACAAATATATTGTATGTATAAGCATATATTTGCATGTATATTGCATATGTCTTAAATATATAGAGAGAATAAGAATAAATACATATAGAATAAGTTTTCATTCTGCATTGGGTTAGTACTTATGTAAAACAAATACAATGTTCATGGATTTTCATACCTCCTTTTAGTCATCTGTTTCTATTACTACTTCAAGCTATTGCTCCCATTTCAGTAATAAGCCTCTAAATATACTTCAATATAATTTCTAGGAAAATAGAAGTTTAATTGCTTTGGAGAAAATAATTGTTTCCCACATATGACTTACTCGGGCTTATTGGGAAGAGGCTGCATAGACCCTGGGAACCTATCAGAAGAGTCACGGATATCACTGAAATTCTTTGGAGGGTTGAATTAGATATTAAGGTGTTTTATGGAAGAAAACACCAAAATGCTGTACCCAAAATGCCAAATGTCAAATATTGGGCTTTCTTTTTTCAGTGAGTTCACTTTATTAGCCCAAATGAGCTCACATTTTGGTGGGGACCTAAGACTCTGACACAAAATAAAAAACACTCAGTCACTTATCTGGATACACTTCAAAAAAAGCGATCTATAAAATATAAGATCAGATTTCCCATATAGACAATTGAACTGTATGTGCTTTTAAAATCAGTAGAAAGGTCCAATTTTCTGGGCTCTGCTATTAGTGCAACAGTCATTAAAAGGCATTAGGATAGGTCCATTAAGGTTTTTTTTTTCCTAGAGAAAGTAAATGGCAGTGTAAGATACACATGTAATAAAAGGTAAACTAAAAAAATTCATGCAAACATTAAACAAAATGAGAGTCACTCCTAAGATATTTACTCTTCTGAGTTCACCCTTCCCAGTATGACAGCTACCAGCAATGTAGCATGGAAAATATTATCATTCTGGACTAATGTCTTTTAAGTGTAAACCATAAAGCAGATTTAAGGCAACATTAAAGAACTTAAAATAACTCATTACTAAATCATACAGTAAAATAAAAACCATATATAACAAGCCTGCAGCTAATATTTTATTCACTGGGGAAATAATGAAAGCTTGAGCCAAAACTAGGCAAAGATGTCCTGTTTGTCACTTCTGTTCAATATAGTATAAGATATCAAGAGGGGGCAATTACACAAAAAAAAAAAAAAGGAAAAAGCAAAACTATCCCTGCATACAGATGACATGATTTTTATACACAGAAAAAAATCCCTAATAACTTTACTAAACAAAATATGCTAAAACTAATAAATCCAATAAGGCAGAAGAGTACTAAAAACAGTATTCAATCTATATACTAACAGTTAACCACGTGAAAAAAAAAAAACCACACATACGAACAAACAAAACTCTCTTTTGCCAGGTAGAGTGATACATGCCTTTAGTCTCAGCACTTAGGGGGCAGAAGTAGGTAGATCTCTGAGTTCTAGGCTAGCCTAGTCTATAGAATGAGTTCTGAAAGAGCCAAAGCTGCACAGAGAAAGCTCATCTCAAAATGCAAAAAAAATAAATAGGTAGGTAGGTAGGTAGGTAGGTAGGTAGGTAGGTAGGTAGATAGATAGATAGATAGATAGATAGATAGATAGATAGATAGATAGATGAACAGATTAGTATTTGGCAGGAGGTGGCATCTCTAGGACATGTCAGAGACCCAGGAATGGATGGGAGAGGCTCCAGGGAGTCTGTGGGGATGACTCTAGCTGAGACTCCTAGCAATGGGAGATATGGAGTCTAAAGTGACCACATTCTGTAGCCACCAGGACTCCCGGTGGAGGGATAAGGACAGCAACCCACCCACAAAACCTTTGACTCAAAATGTGCCCTGCCTATAAGAACTGCAGGGACAAAGATGGAGCAGAGTCTGAGGGAATGACCAACCAATAACTGGCCTAACTTGAAGCCCATCCCATGGAAAAGCACCTATCCCTGACACTATTAATAATAAATACTCTGTTATGCTTGAAGACAGGAGCCTCTGAGAGGCTACATCCAGCAGCTGATGGAAACAGATGCAGATACCCACAGCCAAATATTAGATGGAGCTCTGAGAGTCTTGAGAAAGAGCTGAAGGAATGATTGAGAGCCCTAGAGGGGATAGGAACTCCATAAGAAGACCAACAGAGTCAACTAACTTGGACACTTGGGGGCTACCAGAGGCTGAACCACCAACCAAAGATCATACATGGGCTGGACCTAGGCTCTCCACACATATGTAGCATATGTACAGCTTAGTCTTCATGCAGGTACACCAACAACTGGAGGAGTGGCTGTCCCTGACTCTGTTGTGTGCCTGTGGATCCTGTTCTCCTAAATGGGCTGCTTTGTCTGGCCTCAGTGGGAGAGGATGCACATGCAGTGACTTGATGTGCCAGGGTAGTTTGATAAACGGGGTGGGGTGACACACTCACCCTTCTCAGAAGAGAACGTGAGCAGGTAGGGGAGGGGCTGTATGAAGGAAGACCTAGAGGAAGAAGGCCTGTGATCAAGATTTATAAGTAAATAAATAAATCATAAGAAACAATGGGTATAATTCAAAAAAAAAAACAACTTGAGAATAATCATAAAATGAGGTTAGCTCCTCCTGTGGGCACCATTCACGCAGATGAAGATAACCCTGGAGCTGCCATGATGTGCTTTGAGAGAACAACCAGTATTAATCCCTGAGCCATCTCCCTAGCCCCCAAACTTTAATAAAGTCTTGACTATTTAAAAAAAATGAGGTTAGCTCAATGCATAAAGGCATGTGCCACCAACTCTGATGACCTGAGTTTGATATCCAAGGTACACATGGCAAAAGTAGATAAGTGACTCTTACAATTTCTCTTCTGACATGTGTGTGTAGTGTGTGTCTGTGTGTGTGTGTGTGTGTCTGTGTGTGTGTGTGTGTGTGTAGCATGTGTGAGTAGTGTGTATAAACACAAGTAAAGGTGATTAATTTTAAGTAAAAGATCTATACACTTTAAACTATAAAACACTGAAGAAAAGGTGAAGAAAGAAAAGTATGTAGGAATATATCCTATACTCATGGAACAAAAGAATGTTATTTAGATGTCCATACTATCTAAGGCAATCTATAGATTTAGTATGATTCCTATTACAATATCAGTGTATTCCTCACAATATTCCTCACATAAATGGAAAAAATCTAAAATCAATAAAAAAAACTAAAATCCTCATGGAACTATAATAGATCTTAAATAGCCAAAGCATCCTTGAGGAAGATGGAAGTTGAAAGTAGCAAACAGTCTTGGTTCATAAAATATCATAAAGCCATAGTAATCAAAAACACTAGCTGAGCATGGTGGTACATACCTATAATCTTAATACTTGGGAAAGTAAAGCATGAGGATTGCTATGAGTTCCAGGCCATGATGGGCTACAAAGTACGTATGAGGCTAGCACCGTCTAAGCCTTGCTGTTTCTATTCCCCAAAAGTTAAACAAAAAGTACAAAAGCTGTTTCTTCGAAATCCAGATATTAGCTTAACTCCAATCATTGGCAGAGCCACACATTATCACTCACCTCACTAAAAAAAAGCCTGAGGTTTGACTCTGATACCACCTAATGAGGGTTCCTTGGGCTAGCCAAGGAGCCGTCTAACTTCATAAGTAGATTAAACATTTAAAAAGAGAGAAAGCATGGTAAGAAAATATTGTACCCAAAATCATGACTTCACATTCAAACTCATACAGTAACTGCTTTCAGGGAAGAATTGGCAAAGGAATTATAATACATTTCCCACAGGACCATCAAGGAAAGACAAGACACTTGAACACATTGAAGAAAAATTGGATGAAATAAACAAGGTACAAAGAACCCAAATATCATATGAACTCACTCACATGTAGGAGCTAAAACAATAAATAAAATCTCATAAACATACTGTAAAATGATGATTACCCAAAGTCATGGATGAAATGGGTAGTAGATAGATGTCAGTCAAAGGTTAAAATTTTTCAGTTAAATAGAAGTAATAAGTTCAGGATATCTGTTGTACAATATGGTGGTTACAGTTAATAATATATTGCATATTTGAAAATGATAAGAAAATGAGGTATAAAGTGTTTTTAACCACAAAAATGATAACTATATGAGAGAATGCATATGTTAATTACCTGGAGTTAGTCATTTAAGTACATACACATACCTCAAAAGATGATGTTGTACACAGTAAATAGATACAGATTTGTGTCAATATAAAAGGGAAACTTAGAGATCAAAAATAATTAATATACCAATTACATCATACAATAATAGCATTTCAGATGTATTTGGATAAATAAAATACATTATAAAAATGATTTCCAGGGCTGGGGGTGCATCTCAGTGGTAGAGCACTTTCCTAGCACATTCAAGACCAGCATGTTCACTACCCAGCATGGAAGGAAATTGTGTTACATATTTACTCTCATTTAAATGTGGTTACTAAAATGGTTTAAGTGCAATTTTGCTTGCTATGTATTATACCTCTATTAGACAGCATTGTTCAAAGTAATATACAAGGATGAATACATATTAGCTCATACAAAAACCTTCACAGATAACTAATATACCATTATCATCTAATATATTTATCTACTCACCTGCTCTGGGAATGCTTCTTGCTTTTGAAATTCGCATGCATTATTTAAGAATATTTAAAATTAAAAATTAGTGAATACAGTTTCAGAAATTAACCATTGTTTGTATAGGTAAAAAATAGAAAGGCAAAGTTCAATGGTTAGACTTATAGATCTTGAAGCAAAAATAACCAACATCAAATTCTAGGCCTCCTTTCTACTAGTTGGGCAATGGCAAGGAAGTTATTCAAACCTTTTGTGTCTGTTTCCTCAAATACAGAATGGAAATAACAATGGAGTAAGCAAATTCATTGAGGGTTACTACTTATATTAAGTCACTCATGACAAAAGCTGTCAATTACAAAGCATTATTATTAAGTATACATCTGGTTTATTCTTTATTAACAGCTTAAAGACAAACAATGAATATGTGGTGCTGCCAAATATTCTGGGAACTTTGAGAAGCACTGACTATATGCATACCTTTAAATTTCTATTGCACTCTTAAAATTACATAATCTATGTAATATGCTTTCCTGGGGAAATAAATTACTTGCAATGTTGGTTAAATTCATAATGTATTCTTTGATTTTTTTCTATGCAATCATCTTTTCTTTTACTGCTCTCTTAAACACCCATGCTTTCCATTCTCACTACTCAGACTTTAAAGTTCATCCATTTGAAATGTTCATTCTTATTTAGGGATCTAGAAAGTACTTTCTACCTATTTCTCTTCTAATCACAAACATTACTTCTTCCTTTTCATATGCCCCTTTTCAATTCTGTCTTTCACACACACACACACACACACACGCACACACACACACACACAAAGAATTAAAAAAAACTAGATATCAAGAAAACAGAAACTCAATTAAAAATTGGTACAAATCTACACAGAAAATTTTCAAAAGAGAAAACTCAACTGGCTGAAATATTCAACATTTTTAGTCATCAGGGAAATGCAAATCGAAATTATGAGACTTCATCTTACACCCATCAAAATGGCTAAGATTAATACAACAAATGACAGCTCATGCTGGTGAGGATGTAGAATAAGGAGAGCACTCAATTGCAGGTAGGAGTGCAAAATTGTACAGCCATTATGCAAATCAGTATGGTTGTTTCTTAGGAAGATGAGAATTGATTTACCTGTAGGCTTATATTTTTCAAAACCTACTTTAATAAGTGTATTTAAATGCTTTACCCTGCCTTCTAGCCCACCACCCACCAGAGGTAGTGGAAAAGAAAGGTTAATAGGACAAAGGAGGATCTGGGCATGTTTAGAAATAGTTCTTTGAAGTGAATCCAATCTGCATTGTCAGGATATCAGTAGTTCAGTTCACAAATTGGCAGCAGTAGCTCAATCCACTGGAAAACACCATTCATGAATCAGCAATGGTAGTTCCATCCAGAAGAAACTGCAAGCCTTTGCAAATCAGCCTGAGTCCTCAGAAGTGGCAAAAAGCTGCTGGACCACCACCAGAAGTTCTTTGGTGCATTTCTCTCAACAAAGTCATAACAAATAATGAACAGCAAAGAGTGGCAAGGTGAACCAATATCACACAGCATTGTCTACTGTCTGTGGGATTGTATTTATACACTTTGTATTTATACATCACATGTTCTCTCAACCATCTGCTCTAGCAAAACATCACATGTCCTTTAACCAGGCAGCTTCTAGAAAAAAGCCACATGTCTGTTCTCAGCAAACAATCCTCCCGTGTCTGCTTCAGCAAAAACATCCTCACAAAAGAGTTTTCAGAAAAACATCACATGATACAACTGAGTCTCCAAAGAAACCAGTAATTTCCACTTCATCTGTCTCAAGATCCACCTATAATTCTCAGGCATATATTCAAAGAACAATCCATCCTACTATGTAGACACTTCCTCAATCATATTTATTGCTGTTCTATTTATAATAGCCAGAAACTGAAAATAATCTAGCTGCCCCTCAACTAAATAATGGATTAAGAAATTGTTTAGAAAAGGAAATCACAAAATTCACAGCTAAATGGATAAACTAGAAAAAAATCATCTTAAGCTACCCCAGATCCAGAAAGATAAATATGGTATATATTCACTTATATATGGATATTAGCTATTGTCAATGATAAGCAAGCTACAATCTGTAGAACCAAAGACAGTAGACATAGAATAAGGTATTAGGTAGGGGGTGGGGGAATGATCTTCCTAGAAAGGAAAAATAGAATAGTTAGTTATGGATGGACAAAGAGGGGAGACTGGATCAGGGGATCATACAGGGAAGATAAGAAGAGGAAAATGATGGAGGTAATAAGGGGAGAAACAGCTAAAATCAAGAGGTATTTGAAGGGTAGTATGGAAACCTAATACAGTAAAACCTTCCAAGAATATGTTTATGAAAGTATTCTAAACTTAATTACCAAATAACAAGAGAGACAGAACCCTAACTTGACATTTCTTATCACCAAATGAAGCTTCTAGAACTGGGAATTGGCCAAGGGGGTCCCAAGGGAATCCCTGAACAACCCAGGGTGTTGCCAAAGCTATAAGTAGCTTTCCACAAGTTGTCACCAAGGCTCTTTTGCTGAAAATAACACCTACACAACTCAATAAACAAGGAGAAGTATAGCTGGTGCCTACCTAGAGTCTTCATACCTATGGACTAGTGTTCCTGTCACTGGGAGGTACTCTGTAGACTACCAAAGAAGAACAGTAAACACCAACCTATTTATAAATCTTCAATCACAAATGATGTCCTGCCTGCAATATCCGCTAGTGCAGTGATGGCACAAAGCTTGTTGAAGTAACCAACCATTATTATCTAGTGTGATATAAGGTCCACTCCACAAGATGGAACCCATACCCAATGCTGCTCAAGTGACCAAAAGCATGAGACTAGAGAGTCCAGGGACCTAGGTGAATACCAAATACCACTGATTCTACTAAAGAAATATAGCATAAAATGACTTCTGATGACATTCTGCTGTACTCATAGATTAGTAACTCCCTCACCCATCATCAGAGAAGTTTCTTCCTGCAGCAAATGGGAACAAATACAGAGACGCCCACTTCCACCAGCCAAACAATATCCTAAGAGTAATTGGAACACTCAGGTCTAAACTGGATGTCTTTCCCAAATCCCTCCTTTGGGCTCAGGAACCCATGAAAGAAGTGGTTGAGTATAAGATGGCTCCATGGAAGAGCTCTGGATGATCTTCCAGAGGATTCAGGTTTGATCTCCAGAACCCACATCATGGCTTACAGCCATCTATAATTTCAGTTCAAGAGGATCTGATGGCCTCTGTGGGCACTGCATGCAGGTGGTACACAGATGTCCGTGTAGGCAAAACACCCATAAATATAAAAATAAAAAAGAATGTAAGAGTCAGAAGAAATAGAAACAAGGGAACAAAGACTTCTAAACACAACAGGACCAATGCGCATATGAATTCACAGAGTATGTGACATTAAGCATAGGTCCTGCATGGATCTGCATCAGATGGGATCCTAAATCGAAAGGGAAAGTGGATATATGCACCCACCACCCCTAACCCAGAATCTATCTTCAGTTGATAACCACTTGCAAGGGAGTCTCGTTAGGAAAACAAACTACTCTTAAGAGTAGGGCCAGGAAGTGGGAGAGGGTGGGGTGATGAGCAGGTGGAGGGAACAGGGGATTGTTTTAGTTTTTGGTTTTATTTTTATTTTTTCTTTTGGAGGGGAACCTGGGAAAGGAGATATTGTAAATAAAGAAAACATCTAATAAAATAAAAAAAAAAAGTGGAAAGTTGCTGTTATCCAGCAGGCAGATGCAGTATTCTTATTTTGTAAGTTTGTTTTAGAATGACCAACTGAATTCGCCCATAGCACTTCCCTCTCAGGTCTCATTACAAATGATGGAAGATACACTTGTAATAATAAAAAGTATTAGAGAAAAAAAAAAAAGAATAGACCCCATGCCCAGTAGTGCATGGCCAACAGACAATTAACTCAATGGAATTTTTGGAAGTTCTTCCTCTTATAATGTTGTGTCGGGGCTTTTTGTTTTTAACTTTACAGGTCCTTTGCAGATTATGGCTTCCGGTGCTGTCTTTTATGGGATTCCTATGTGCAAATGTGAATGTCTCTATGTCTATGGTTGTTTCTCATGCTTTCCTTCAGCTCTTTTCTTTCTGCTGCTTTGTTTTGCCCTATTCAGAATCATTTATTTTTACCTAATTTTATTTTATTATTATCTCTTAGATGAGTGTCTGTTTTCTAATGAGAGACAGAAATGGGGTGAGGTGGCTCTGAATGGAAGGGAAGATGGAGAGAAACTGAGAGTCAGTGGAGGGGAAAACATGATTGTAATCTATTGTACAGAAAAATCTATCTATTTTCGGTAAAATAATTTTTAGAAAAAATGTCACCATAAAAATGAGTATCAAAAGCGGGACCAGCCAGGAGGCACAGGCTGCAGAAGCAGCAGAGTAGCTAGGACAGGGTCCTTCCTGCCGCCATCTACACCCAAGAGGTGCAGCTCTTT